>NW_006283588.1:779947-783305 GCF_000327345.1 Myotis davidii
CGCGCACCTTCCGTCTATTTTTTCTTACTGCTTTCATTCTCACACTCTAAAATAGGTCACGGGGTGGAAGTTACACCTGGTACAGCCTCCGCCTCGGATGCAAAAGCAGCTTTTCCTCCCCGGCTCCGGGAGAGCATTGCAACTATTCGGTTCCGTGGAGCTTCCCGCCCCCATTCGGTGCAGGAAGCTCGCCGCCCGCGGGTCTAACAATGGTCTGCGGAGGGGAGCGGCGGGAAGCCTGGGGTCCAGCCTAGTTCAGCTGGCCCTGCGCCTGCCCTCCCTCCGGGACCCGGAGGAGGGGGCGCGACAGGTCGGCTCACTTGCGAGCGCCCGGGACTGGAGTCTGACCGCCTGGGTGAGTTTCTTTTGTCGTCCCTGTCGCCGAGGGTGATCTGTTTACCTGGAAAACTTAGACGTGATCAAAACAGGCGAGCCTGCCCTGCAGATGGGGACTGCGGAATGTGCCTCCTAGGTCCACCGGGCAAAGCAGAGCTCTGAGCTGCAGGGGACGTGCTTGGTGTCTTGAAGGTGAAAATGAATGTCTGTTTCCTGGAGTGCGTGTGTATCCTTCCCTTTAGAAGCTCTCATTTGGGAATGGATTTTTAACTAGCAGCAGGCGGTGAACTAAGATGACTGGAAGTCAGAAAGTTTTTCAGAATATTTTTTAGTTGAGCTTTAAGAACTGACTGAAACAGTCAAAGAGGATGGCAAAAAATACAGCTTAAGAATGCATATCAAGATGGGATGGTAGGATTTGCATAATGTTTGCTCATATGTATGTTTTGGGGTATTACCTGGGCTCTTTGTGATCAATGTGATAAGCGTGCAATGCTTTATAGAGAAAGGGGGTAAGGTTATAAACATTTACGTGCACAGCTTTGTATGTTGGTTGGCATGCATGCATGTAAATGTGCATGGAACAGCTCGTGTGGACAAAGAGCCAGCATATATCTATCTCGTTTTGTGGTTATGGTTATTGGCAATCTTACAGGTAATGATTGGCATTTAACCCCTTGTTTCAGCCGCTAAAAATACTATTATTCGTGTGACTTGTAATCCTATCGAACCCTTGGATGACATTACTGGCTAATAAATGGTTAATTTGTTCTGAAGTTAGGGAAGGGAGACTGTAGATTTTTTCTGTCCTCGACAGCTGGCTGAGTGTGCCAGACTCAGATTGGTGAGGGAGGCTTAGAGTCGCGGAAGGGGAGAATTGCCCATGACTTCTTCCTTTTTCATACACTCTTATTGATTTCAGAGAGGAACGGAGAAGGAGAGAGAGATAGGAGCATCAATGATGGGAGAGAATCATCTATCAGCTGCCTCCTGCACGCCTGCTACTGGAGATCAAGCCCACAACCCTGGGCATGTGCCCTGACCGGGAATCAAACTGTGACCTCCTGGTTCATAAGTCAAAGCTCATGCCGTCTAAAGGACACCTTGGCCATTTGGAAAGTGCCTCCTGGCGAAGGAAACTGCCAAGGTTACTGGCTAAGGTTAACTCTGGGTTGAAATGGAGGGGCAGCCTTCAGTCTCTGTCCCTGTGTGCCTCTAAAGCCAAATCTTATGGTGATTAAGGACCATACAGAATGTATTCTATCTCAGGATATTTCTCTTTTTTTAATATAGTTTTATTGATTTTAGAGAGGAAGGGAGAGGGAGAGAGCGAGAGATATAAACATCAAGGATGAGAGAGAATCATTGATCGGCTGCCCCCTGCACGCCCCACAGAGGGGATCGAGCCAGCAACCGGGGCATGTGCCCTGACTGACCGGGAATCGAACCGGGACCTCCCAGTTCATAGGTTGATGCTCAACCACTGCACCACGCCAGCTGGGCTCTCAGAGGTTTTCTGATAAGTGAATATATGAATACTTAAGTGCATTTCACTTGAAAAGAATTCGTATGCACCTTTAGAAAGCTAGTTTCCAAAATCTGAAACACGTTATGATGAGGACACTGTCACTGCTTTGAAGAAGGCATGAAGGGCCAGACAAGCTTGGCAATAGGCAGGAGCTCAATGTTGGAGGGGAGGACGGGAAAGGCAACTAAATCCCTGTGTTGGCTGCATGTTGATGTCCTGAATTGTGTTTTAGATAGGAATCGAGTGAAGCTCTCAATGTCATATAGCCCTTGATATAATGCATTGTTGAGATGCGGCTGTCAGAACTTGTCTGTGCCATCTTGCATCTTTACTCGTAGACAAATTAGGAAGTGTTCTGAGGAGAGTGGCATGAAAGTATTAAGACTCTGGGGATTTATTTAAGGACAGACTGAAGGAAGTAAATAGCAAGCCTGATTCTAGCATATTTCAGTCCCTGGTAGGGCTGCTAAGTGACCAGTTGAATGTCCTTCAGTTTTTGCGATTCTCTTCTTTTTAAAAAAATATATTTTTATTGATTTCAGAGAGAAAGGGAGAGGGAGAGAGAGATAGAAGCATCAATGATGAGAGAGAATCACTGACCGGCTGCCTCCTGCATGCCCACACTGGGGATCGAGTTCACAGCCTGGGCATGTGCCCTGACCAGCAATCGAACCATGACCTCCTGATTCATAGGTCGATGCTCAACCCCTGAGCCACACCGGCCGGGCACAATTCTCTTCTCTTGATGTCATAAGAGTACGTAGCACAGACCTCTGGCCAAGAGGTCTCCAAAAGGAGTTGACTTCATTCACTTTGGGTATTTCCCTCTAGCAAGAACTGTGGAAAGAACAGTGTCTTTGAAGAAGGAAACATGTGTCAATGAGGCAGGAACAGTGGGCCTGGGCTGTGACACACATTTTCTTTTTTCAGGTTAAGAATTAGTCTCAGTAGAACTCTTAATTCCTTTGTATAAACACCTTACCTTGGATTTTTTTTCAGACTACTCTATTGAATTATAAAAAGGATATCTGCAATCAACTTTTTAGCTGACCAGAACCTAGACCATAATTCACTGTCAGCTCTTTGCATTGCTGTCTGACTTTAAAACCATATATAGCCTTAGCTGTTTTTGCTCAATGGTTAGTGCATCAGCCCGTGGACTGAAGGGTCGTGGGTTCCATTCCAGTCAAGGATACATCCCTTGGTTGCAGGCTTGATCCCCATCCCCTCTCACCACCACCCCCACCCACCCCCACCCCCTGTGGAGGCATGTGCAGGAGGCAACCAATGGAAGTGTCTCTCTCACATCAATGTTTCTCTCTAAAAATCAACGAGGAAAAAATATCCTTGGGTAGGGATTAACAACAACAACAAAAACCATATATATATGTAAGGGACCACTGCCACTGTCTTTCTCAAAGGAGGGCAGGACAAGCACTCAGAGAACCACGGCCTGCAATCTGCTCCCCAAAAGCTGTGTGCTAGACACACATA
>NW_006283588.1:783399-787743 GCF_000327345.1 Myotis davidii
CTAAGTTTCCTCTTTCATTCATGCAAGCAAACATGCAAGAGAAAAAACTGGATTTTCCTCCCTTTGGATTATAAGAGTCATAAATTCTTGTCTTTAGCTTTATGGGGCTAAGTTAAAAATTAAGGGATAGGACACAACTCCTTTTATGGATCAAAAATCAAGATGAGCCTTTCATTTCCTAAGTGTATTATGTAATAGAAAAATGCCCAAATCTGCAATCAGCAATGTGCTGAATTAAAGTGGGTAAAGAGAGCACAAGATTTTTTGTATATTTTTTCAAAGCCAAATTTGAGGAGAACCAGGCAAGACTAGTATTTGAACATCACTGAATGATTTGTTTATTCGCTGACTCTGGATACGGAACCTCTTTGTACTGGAATTGGTGTAAGATGTGTAGCTCTTCCCTTGAGAGGCTGGTGGTCTGGGGGAGAGAGCAGTACAGGGTTTTGGTGATTGGGGACTCTTAGCACCGTGTGGAGAACAGTGGCTTTTTAAAAGAGAAAGTGGTGTGTTCTGTCCTAGTGAGATAAAAAGGGGAGCTCATTGAAACACCAACATTCTACTTCTCGTCTTTATGGATTTGACTAGTCTAGCTGTCATATATCAGTGGAATCAAGCAGTATTTGTCCTTTTGGGCCTGGCTTATTTCACTGAGTCTAATACAGTCCTCAAGGTTCATCCATGTTGTAGCATGTGTCAGAGTTTCCTTTTTTTTCACAGCTGAAAACTATTTCATCGTATGCATATACCATGTTTTGTTTATTCATTCATTTGTAATGGACACTTGAGTGCTCCATTTGGCAGTTGTGAATAGTGTTGGTACGAACATGGGTGTGCCGATATCTCTGTGAGTCCTTGCTTTCAAATATGATTTTTAAATGAAAAAAATTAAAAGTAGCGAGGGAAAAACACCCCTTTTCCTTTCCTGCAGGGGTTGGGTACGTCCAGCCTGCAGGCCATATAAGGCCTGTGAAATCATTTCGTCTGGCCCTGCCAAGGCATTAGGGGTGAGTTAATTAAATGTTTGACCAGATAAAGCAGGCTAATTTTAAAGTTGATAATTTTGTATGGCCTGCAAATGATGTTATAAATGTCCAAGTGGCCCATGGCAGACAAAACGTTCCCCACTCCTGCCCTACAAGATCTTTCTGGTCATACTTCCTCAGCGCAGTACTGTCAGACAGGAGTCCTACTATGGCTCTGCAAAATTCATCAGAAAAAGCAGCTGTTGCCGAAACCGGTTTGGCTCAGTGGATCAGCTGTTGCAGATACTCTAAAGAAACTGCCTGCCCGGCCAGTGTGGCTCAGTGTTTCAACGATGACCTATGAACCAGGGGGTCACTGTTCGATTCCCAGTCAAGGCACATGCCAGGGTTGTGGGTTCGATCCTCAATCATGGGCGTGCAAGAGGGAGCCAACTGATGATTCTCTGTCATTTTTCATGTTTCTATCTCCCTCTCCCTTCCTCTCTGTAAAAAATCAATAAAATATATTTTTTTAAAAAAATAAAATAAACTTACTGCCTGCTGCACAAAATACCCAGATTCTCAAATTTCATCCCTACACAACAAAAGAAGCTAGTTTTTCTCTCACAAGTACCCTTATGCATTATACAGATGTTTCTGAGTGAAAAGGGCCAGCATCTAAAATGTCAGAATAAGGGTCAAGTGAAGGATGCAACCAAAGAACTAGGACAGTGGTCGGCTAACTGTGGCTCGCAAGCCACGTGCGGCTCTTTGGCCCCTTGAGTGTGGCCACGAAGTTTCAATTGCACTGTACGTGCGCGCCCGCACGTGGTATTTTGTGGAAGAGCCACACTCAAGGAGCCGCAGTTTGTCGACCACTGAACTAGCTGAGGCATGAGGTTATCAACAGAATGACCAAGGACATCCTGGTAACACGGGGCACCACGAACTTCCTGGAAACAGGCAACAGAACCAGCAACCACCTGTTGATTTGGAAGCTGAGATGAAAGGAGACAGGCTACAGCAGAATGTGGACCTTCTGATACAAAGAAAAATGTTCTTGCTTTGGTTGTGGAAGTAGAGATCAGAATGTCAATGTCAAGAATAATATGTGTCTAAGCTCAATTTAGACAATCCTTTATGAATATAGAAGCATCAATACATAACCCTTTGTCTGAAATTTTAAGCACTTTTATTTCCATTGGAGATTTTCAGTCCTGGCAAGTAATGTTGACATGTCTGAAACAAATAAGGAAGATGTATTTCTCTCTCGCTCTTTTTTCTTTTCTTTTCTTTTTTTTAAATTTTTTTATTGATTAAGTTATTACATATGTGTCCTTATCCCCACATTACCCCCCATCCCCCCCATCTTGCTCTTTTTTCTTTTTTAAATTTATTTTTTATTGATTTCAGAGAGGAAGGGAGAGGCAGCGAGAGATAGAAACATCAGTGATGAGCGAGAATCATTGATCGGCTGCCTCCTGCATGCTCCCTACTGGGGATCAAGCCCACAACCCAGGCACGTGCTGTGACTGAGAATCGAACTGTGACCTCCTGGTTCATAGATCTGCTCAACTACTGAGCCATGCCAGCCGGGCTCTCTCTTTAAGTCTCTATGGCAGATGTCAGCCCTCTAGGTAGTCAATAGAGGAAACTCATTTATCTATAACAGTACCCTGGAAGGAACTTGATAACCTTTTAGTCATTAGAAGTAACCAAGCTTCAGAAAATACATCTGCAGAAGTTATCTGTCAATCAGAAATGATAGCTGAGAGCCAAATAGGTAGTAAGGAGCTTTGAGGGGAAAAGGCCCCAGAGTGAGTATCTTCTGCTTTCCAGAATGAATAGTGTCCATAAGTCAGCTCCCATTAGACTGCCCCTGTATGGGTGAGGACTGAAAAATCAGCAGGCAGATCCATATGAAAACCTGCACAGGCATATTTCATCAGCTTTATTCATAATTACCAAACATTGGAACTAACCAAGGTGTCCTTCAGTCAGTAGGTGAGTGGATAGATGAGCCATGGTATTCCCATACAGTAATTCAGCGATGACAACATCTGCCAAGCCACAAAAAGACATGGAGGAACCTTAATGAATATTGCTAAGTGCAAAAAACCAATCTGAAAAGGTTAAGTACCTTTTGAGTACTTAACTATCTGACATTCTTTAAAAGGCAAAACTGTAGAGACAGTAAAAAGATTAGTAGTTGCCAGGGTTTTTGAGGGGGAGGCCAGATGAGTAAGTAGAGCACAGGGGATTTTTAGGGCAGTGATACTAGAATTGTGGGTACATGATATTATGCATTTGGAAAACCCATAGAACTTTACAAAGAGTGAACCCTAATATAAACTATGGGTATTTGTTGTTAAAAATGTATCAATATTGGTTCACCAGTATTGCCAATATTCATCACTAATGCAAGGTATTAAAAATTGCTTAAAATAAGCCATTGGCGTGGCTCAATGATTGAACATCGACCTATGAATCAGGAGGTCACGGTTCAATTCCCTGTCAGGGCATATGCCCAGGTTGTGGGCTTGATCCCCAGTAGGGGGTTTGCAGAAGGCAGCTAATCAATGATTCTCTCTCATTACTGATGTTTCTATCTCTCTCTCTCCCTCTTTTCCTCTCTGAAATCAATAAAAAATACATGTACACAGGCACTTCACCTGGTGCTAAAGTAGAAGATGTAGAAAATGTTAACGTAAGGGCTCGAGGTGGTGACGTGTCAGGTGGTTGGGAACAGAGTGCCAAGTCAAGGAAGTTAATAAAGGAGAGCAACACTGTCAGCCTAATCACTGCTGAACATCTAACCTCCTCCTCTGCACCCTACATGCACACATTTCCTCACGCTCCTAGCAGGTGGGAAGATGCACTCAATCAGACTTCTGAGCAAACTATTCCTTTCCACCCAGTTTCATGTTGGTTAAGGGCTTAGGCCCACAGAATTCAGTGATAGACAAGCCTGAAACCAGAGCAAATGCCTGTCTGGAAGTTGCAAGGCCAGCCATCATCAAGGCCCCCCAGCCTTCTGCCATTCATTTTTCCTGCTCAGACATTGGCTGGATTCCCCATGCAGGAGGCTCTGGAGCGTTTGCATTGAGGTGGCAGAAATACAGACCTAGATCTTGTTTTGCTAGGAACGAATGTTGTGGTTCCTCCATGACCATGGAAAAGTGGGCTACACCATACGCCATCACCTTAAAAAGGCTGTTTAAACACATGTTCACACTCTTTTGTATGCAGGATATATAGAAACCTGCAAGAAGAATGTTGAGCCAGCTATTTTTAGTTATTTATTTTCGAAATATATTTTCATTTATTTCAGAGAGGAAGGGAGAGAGAGAGAGAGAAACATCAATGATGAGAGAGAATC
>NW_006283588.1:787876-788259 GCF_000327345.1 Myotis davidii
TATTTTTAAATATTTTCCTAGCCAAAGTAATTTATGATTTTTTGTTGTATAATTTGTCTATTCTACTTGTTAAAATTTGGGCCTTTGGAAATGAATTGACAGTATATGCCTGCAGAAGCTTTTTATTCTCATTACAATGATACATTCTGGCATAAAATTGTTGGGTTTATGTATAGGATACCACATTAGAATAATGGTGAATCTTTAAAAAGCAGAAGCTGCCCTAGCTGGTTTGGCTCAGTGGATAGAGCATCAGCCTGCAGACTAAAGGATCCTGGGTGTGATTCCGGTCCAGGGCACATGCCAGGGTTGTGGACTCCATCCCAGTAGGGGGTGTGCAGGAGGCAGCCAATCAATGATTCTCTCTCATCATTGATGTTTCC
>NW_006283588.1:788512-809771 GCF_000327345.1 Myotis davidii
TTAATTCTCAGTTATTTATAAATGAGCCAATGGCATTGATTTTCACCAATAGGCCACGGAGCTTAAATGTCATTCCACACACAGCTGCTATTTCCCTTGGCCCCAACAGGTCAGCATGTTGCTATTTCCCACCTCTCATGCTTCCTCACATCATTAATCCTTCATCTGAGAGGCACCTTCGCTGTTGGAGGTTTCTTATTTGCTGGATGACCATTGGCTTCAGAAAGAGTAGATTCACGACCAGCAAAATGACCATCCTGTGGAATTCAATCATAGTTTTTTCTCGAGTGCCGTTGCTATGAAACCTAGTGAGAGAAGCATGTGGCAAGGAAACCCTAGGGACTCGTGACATCGAGTGGGTTGTGTGGCACTTTATACAAAGGAGGGTGGAGGAGGAGGAAGAGAGCAAGGCTTATGGACCCCTCTTGAAAAAGAAAAAAGGAAGTGTTTAAAGCATGAGGGCAGAAGCAGGGTCTGGGAATGGCTTGCATTTGTGTATGGTTTTCTGTTTTCATTTAAGGAGAGGGAACTCCATCTCTGCTAACCGAGGAGCAAAGGCCATGGGGAGAGAGACTGAGGGAGGGAAGAGAGAGGACAGGCTAACGACCCAGGAAAGAGATCAACAGAGGAGAAATGCTAGCCTTTGAAAGGACCCATAATTCTGAAACAAAACGGATGTGTTAACTTTTAGGAGGGAAATTGGAGAAATTTACATTTTCTTAGTGAAGTAGGAGTAGAGTTAAGGCACTATCTGTCAATAGCTCAGGCTTTCTGGGGAAATGGAGGTAAATTCAATCCTATACAACAAAACCCTAACATGCAAATTGGCTAAACGGAGGAATGGTGGAACGACAGGTCTCTATGATGCATCAGCCCTCCTGAGAGGGAGGAGACAAACTGCGGCAGTGGAGATGGCAGCGGGGAGGGGGGCCTGGCGAGCACCCTGCTGGTTGCCTCCCACAAACCAGCAGTCGAACATCCCCTGAGGGCACAGGCCAGGCTGAGGGACCCCTCCCCCCGCCATTCTACACACACACACACACAAACACACACACACACACGAATTTTAGTGCACCGGGCCTCTAGTGTAAGCAATAAAAGGTTAAGCCTTGGTTTTATATCTGTTTGCCCATGTTTGACTATTTTCTCATGCATGAAGCTATGCAACCTCTCATTTTTTAACAATGTAGGAGGCCATCAAACAAAGATGATTAGAGCAGATTATTTGGCCTTACTCAGGTAAAAGCTACTTTAAAAAGCTCATCATTATTGTCATACGGATTATTTTTGCTATTTATTTTAAATAGTGTGTTTATGTTTTTAACATTTCACATTTCAACATTGGAATTGGGATACATCTTACAGTTGATGGCATGTCTTTGACTTTCTTGGTAAAATAACTGTGCATATTATAAGATAAATGGTGTCTTAGTCAGCATGGGCTACCATAACCAATGACCCAGGCAGGATGGCTAAAATGTTACCAGGGGTCTCAAGCCCACCTCATCCTGGTTCTTGTCTTGCTTGGGAACGAATTCAAACAAGGAACAACAAATAGCAGGCAACGCATGAAAATACACTCAAATATAATACAAGCAAGCACCTCAGCTGGTCTGAGCACCCCACCTAATGGGGGGGTCTTAAAGATTAGCTATACTAATAAAAGGGTAATATGCTAATTAGGCCAGACATCTTCCGGGCAACCTTCCAGACGTCCTTCTGGACAAAGCCATAGTGGTGAGGCTGAGGCAGAAGCAGTTAGGGTGTTCAGGCTGGCATAGGAGAGCAGTTAGGGGGATCAGGGCTGCAGTGGAGAGCAGTTAGGGTGATCAGGCAGGCAGGCAGGCAAGCGGTTAGGAGCCAGAAGTCCCAGATTGCAAGAGGGATGTCCGACTGCCAATTGGATTGGGCCTAAACCGGCAGTCAGACATCCTCCAATGGGTCCCAGATTGGAGATGGTACAGGTCAGGCTGAGGGATGCCCCCCCCAAATGCACAAATTTAGTGCACAGGGCCTCTAGTATATCTATATATCCTTATTCTTTAGGTTTCTAGACTACCTGAGATGTCGGGGCCATCTGTAAGGGGTCCAAGTCTCCCCTTCCTCATTATTGTGGCTACCCTGTAAAAAATTCGATATGTACTGACCTTGTGCTCTTCTTAGAATTACTTTTAGTTTGGGGCATGCTGTCTGGTATGAGCTAATGTTCCCTTTTTGTTCCCCTCTAGCCATTGTAAGCAAAAGAGACTTACTCTTCTTTTCCCCCAATCCCAGTCTTTCATCTAACTAGCTGCCTACTGGAAATTTATTTTCTTACAGTTCTGGAGGCTCTAAGTCCCAGATCTGGTTTCCGGTAAGAGCCCTCTTCCTAGCTTGCAGATGGCCTTCTTCTCGCTGCGTCCTCATATGAGCTTCCCTCTATGTGCACATGGAGAGAGCTCTCTGGTGTCTCTTCTTAAAAGTAAACTAATCCTGTTGGATCAGGGACCCAGCCTTACAACCTCATTTAACCTTGATTACCTGCTTATAGAGCTTATCTCCAAATACAGTTACATTAAGGGTTAGAGCTTCAATGTATGAATTTTGAGGAACATAAGATTCTGCTCATGAAGGTGGCACCCTAGACTCCATTAAGTGTTGTATTTCTAACAATCTTCATCTTAACAAGCCATCATCAAGAAATATTTCCATCTTGCATAGGAGTTTCAGATTAAATCTTTTGTCTTTTTTATTTTTGAATATTTGAAACTTTTTACCGGGTTATGATGAAACCTTGTGAAGGTTAAAAAATGGCATTTATAGTCTTAAATTAGAAATAAGAGACTATGTATCATTATAGGCTTATTTTTGGAAAGACAAACACAGTCATAAAGTAGAATATGAAAACTGAAAAAAACTAAACTTTCCAAGACTGTCTGGTTTATTCTGGGCACAGACTTAATAACTCCTGCTGCTAGGAGAAGTATAACTTACTGACACAAGGAAGCTTAAAATGTCAAGTATAGTCTGATAAAATACATGCAAGCTGTCTGCAAATTAGAACATTCTTTCAACTGATGTATTTCCTACTTCTGTGCAGCTTTCATAATTGTGGCACTTAGAATTGAAAGCTCTGTGCGTGATGTAAACATTCAAACCCTCCCCCGGAATTGGTTTTCATAAGTATTAAGCAGGTGTGGGTTGCTACAGACAGTGGAAGGAACTACAAGATCCAAGCTATTAGGAGCTCAGGATAAACGAAAGAGAAGTAGCACTGAAGTGAACACACAGCAAGGACATGGTTTTGGGAGTTCTGGTTAGAAAGCAGAGGCAGCCCTAGCCGGTTTGGCTCAGTGGTTAGAGCATCAGCCTGCAGACTGAAGGGTCCCGGATTCGATTCTGGCCAAGGGCACATACCTCAGTTGCAGGCTCGATCCCCGGCCCTGGTTGCGGTGCATGTGGGAGGCAAACACTCTATTTGTCTCTCACATTGATGTTTCTATCTCCCTGTCTCTCCCCCTCTCTTCCATGCTCTCTAAAAGTCAATGGAAAAATATCCTCGTGTGCGGATTAACAAAACAAAACAACAAAAAAGGCAGAGGCGGACAGAGGGCCAGCGGCCAAGGACTTAGCAGGAGGTCACAGGTGCAGCAAGCCGTTGCCAGCAGCCAGATCACGACTCAGAAGCAAGAGGGCCCAAGAGTGGTCAGTATAGAAGTCACCACATTTATCCAAAGCTGACCCCTCTGATGACCCTTTCTTCATATTTTAGGTAGGATTTCAAAAGATTTCGTTGCCCTAGCCGGTTTGGCTCAGTGGATAGAGTATTGGCCTGCAGACCAAGGGCACGTACCTTGGTTTCAGGTTCCTCCTGGGCCCGGGCCCTGTGCAGGAGGCAACCAATCAATGTATTTCTCTCACATCGATGTTTCTCTCTGTCTTTTCCTCTCTCTTCCACTCTTCATACAAATCAGTGGAAAAATATCCTCAGGTGAGGATTAACAACAACAAAAAGATCTTGTTGTCTGTTTTTGTTTTGTTTTAAGCCCAAAGCCAATCAAAAGCAACACATTTGAAAGTAGAAGGGCTTACGGGGACAGAGTGAGAAGTGGTTGCTGACAGCAAGGCAGGGCACCCAGAGCTTCGTGCACTTAGCGGAGATGCCCACCCACACTGTCAGGCCCCGGGGAGCAGCGCTGCTCTGTAACACTTTGTCATAATTTGCCCCTGTGTCATCAAGAAAAATGTGTTCATTATAGGCTGTCTAGAAAGACATAAAAGGTATGTGGTACATATTAGAAAGATTTTCATAACAGTGACTAAAATAAATAATACCTTGGTACTGAAAACGGATCAACCTCAGCTATTTCTAATGTTAAATTTTGTGACACGGGCTTTTATTAAAATTGGCCTAAATATTGAGTTCAGTGCCTGTTTATTTAGCATAGGACCTCTCTGACTAATACAAGAGATGGATGGCACTCACTACTACCATCCCGTCACCCCCCACTCCCGCAGGCGGCGGGAGCTCAGAGAGCAGTCTGGCTTCTAGGGTGTGTGCCCAGGAGACTCAGCCCCTTGGAGATGGGCTGCACCTGTTTGTTCAGGAGCTGGCACAGTGGGCAGGGGCATGGCAGAGCGCTAAAGCCCCATTTCCCCAGATGAGAGGAGCAAAAAGGAGTTCCCAATACTTTCATTGCCCTGTTTACATTTTACAGGGTCCCTTTCCATTTTTACATTCTGGTGTTATAACCCAAAGGCATGTTATGATCAGGTAGTGTTCCTCGTCAGGACCAATCCCAATGTTTAATACTCCAGAGGTATGGGAAGCATAGGAAATAAAATTTTAGGTAGTGTGAAAATAAACTTAAAAAAAAATCCTTGCCTAAGGATATGTTTTATTGATTTGAGAGAGAGAGGGAGAGGGAAAGGGAGGGAGGGAGAGAGAAAAACATTGACATAAGAGAGAGAAAAACATATATAGGTTGCCTCCCAGCCTGAGTAGGTGCCCTGGCCAGGAATTGAACCTGCAACCTTTCGGTATATGGGATGTTGCTCCAGTCAATTGAGCCACACTGGTCAGGGCGAAAATAAACGTGTTTTATGGTCCACAAAACATGGTGTGGGGAAGCAGAAATGCTCTGTGGATTTTGTACTCAAACACTGCTTAACTCTAGGGTGCTGGGGAAGTCATTTCCTGTGTTTGCTTTCTCTCTGAAATAATCATCTAAAGATACAAATGGTGCCCTGGAATCTTAGATCCGTTAAACTAAATGCTAATGTATCGGGCAAAAGCACAAGTGAGATACCATCCAAGGTTTTGGGAACAGGTGTGTTCCATAATAGGACTAGAGCAGTGATGGTGAACCTTTTGAGCTCGGCGTGTCAGCATTTTGAAAAACCCTAACTTAACTCTGGTGCCGTGTCACATAGAGATTTTTTGATATTTGCAACCATAGTAAAACAAAGACTTATACTTTTGGTATTTATTTTGTATATTTAAATGCCATTTAACAAAGAAAAATCAACCAAAAAAAATGAGTTCATGTGTCACCTCTGACACGCGTGTCATCGGTTTGCCATCACTGGACTAGAGAGTGGCAGAGCTAGGACTTGACCTCAGGACCTTAGCACATCCAGTCATATTCTTTTTTTAAAAAAATATATTTTATTGATTTTTTACAGAGAGGAAAGGAGAGAGATAGAGTTAGAAACATCGATGAGAGAGAAACATCGATCAGCTGCCTTCTGCACATCTCCTACTGGGGATGTGCCCGCAACCCAGGTACATGCCCTTGACCGGAATCGAACCTGGGACCTTTCAGTCCGCAGGCCGACGCTCAATCCACTGAGCCAAACCGGTTTCGGCCAGTCATATTCTTAACTCCTGCTCCCCCTACCAGTTCCACACAAAGTCTGAACCTTATCTGACCACAGTGAAGTCATAGGGACAAATGACAAGGATGACCTGCTTACCCCACAGGTTTCCCTTGTGACAGAGCTGACATTAAGGTGACTTTTTCCTCTTGGCGTTTGGCCAGCTCAGGCCATCTCCATTTAGGCTATTTTTAACTTGTCTCCACTAATGCACTGTACCTAAATGATTCCTTAAGTAAAGTGGCTCTTTAACACTGGTCATTTCCAGGGAAGGGAAAGCCTTCCGAGTTTTCAATTTTTCTTGTTAAGTAAGTATGGGAGCTGTCACTTCCATAGTAGAATTACAATCCTTGATCCACTTAGAATGCCAGAAGAGTGTTAAATGCATTTTTTCAGAACATTGTCTTTATCGTGATTGTGAATATGAAAGTAGTAATTGGGTCTAAGCTATTAACAGATTTTGAATTTGCACCCTGGCTGGGAGATTTAGTTGGTTGGAGCATCGTCCCATATACCAAAAGGTTGAGGGTTCGATTCTCTGTCAGGGCACATACCTAGGTTTCAGGTTCAATCCCATTGGGGCACATACAGGAGGCAACTGATTGCTGTTTCTCTCTCATCTCTCTCTTTCTGTCTCAAAAGAGACAATGATATCGATGAATTTCTGTTTTAAATGGGATACTACCCAAATCACAAACGACACACATACTAAGAGTTTAGGGCGGTCTGCAAAAATGTGTGACTTCACTGGGATGCAGCCTGTTGGATGCAGATGTTAGGAGGGGCAATGGGGTGGGCAGACCTTCCCGGTTTCTGTCTCTCTAACCTAGAAAGCCATGGGCTTGCTCTTTGGAATGGCTGTTAAAGAAGGATTTTCCTTTCCTATGCAAATATCGATCCTTTAGCAATTTCTGATTTATTTGTCATGAAGAGCTAGCATGATTGATTACCCACATCCCTCCCTGCTCTCTAATCTGAGTTCTGAGTTTTTATGGAATGCCATCAGGTTCAGAGGAATCTTAGGGACTTTTCAAGGTGTGAGCTGATACCCACCTTGACTCAAAGTTCAGCTGCCTCCTCTGCCATGGTGGGGGGGGGACAGTCCTCAGGATGGTAGGACAGGCAGCGCAGAAGGTGACCCCGGACCTGCACCCCCACCTCTCCCAGTAGGCCTTTCCAGGCACTACAGTTGCTGAGCTGTGATGGATTTACAGCATGCCACTTACTCACCCCCTGGCCTGGCCTGACCAGCGTCCCAGAGAGAAGCAACAGATCTGCAGCACTTAGGAGCCGTCACAGAGACACTCCTACTTACCTGCTTACCTGAAACCAGAGCCCTGGCTCTGCTGATGACACCCGCTCTCCTGCGCTCGCTGACCGAGCTGCACTTTTGTGCTCACATTGGCTTGTAAGTGTATGTGTTATTGATGTATAAATAAAACACACGCACGCTCTATTTTGCTCCTGTGGACAAAATTGTATGAAAATACTAGTGACAACAACAACAACAAAACAATTTTACTCTGTTAACTTTTGTAGACATCTGTTGTTGTTAAACACAGCAGGCTGTTCTTTCACTGACCTTGAACTTCTGGTTCTGAGATCTGTGTTTTATGTAAGCCTGTTTTCCCTCTGTTCCCTTTATTTCTAAAGTGGCATTTGACTGATGTTTCTATTGCACTCCATGCTTCATCACACAGAACAGCAAAGAGAGAGCTTATGGCAGGGGCACTCACCCCGCGTGCACCGTTCCTCCAGCTCACCTCACGGCTCCGCGGCCCGTGCAGGGCACCTCTCAGGCAGCCTGCGCTCCACTGTTCAGACCCACTGTGGGGATCTCGCGCTGACCTGGGCTGTCTTACGCCTTTAGGTGTCAGTGAAAGAAAAGAGTCACTGCCCTGACCTGGTCTTTTCTGACCTTTGCCATGAACTCCAATGTGTCAGACATTTAGTGCAGCTGCCAGTATTAATACTGTGCCACCAATTAGGGTCTTGAAAATATCCAGACGACTTTAAAAAGTATTAGCTACAGCCTGGCTGGTGTGGCTCGGTGGTTGAATGCCAACCTATGAACCAGGAAGTCATGGTTCAATTCCTGGTCAGGGTACATGCCCAGGTAGTAGGCTCAATCCCCAGTTGGGGGCTTGCAGGAGGCAGCCGATCAATGATTCCCTCTCTTCATTGATGTTTCTATCTCTCCCTTCCTCTCACTACGAGTGCTTTAAAGTTACATTGTGCTTTGGAGATGTTAAAGGGCGTTTTATATGAAAATCAGAGCCTTAAAAGAGGAAGGGTAATTTCTTGATATCTGAGAGAAGGTGACAGATGCCTAGAGAAGCTAAGTGACCTGTCCGAGGTCACGCTGCCAGTGACAGCCCTGGGCCCAGGTGTTCCTCTCCCTGGACAGTGTTTTTGGGTCAGAACAAAATGCTCCGAGTTCTGCCTTTGAAGTTTTCTTTGTGAGCTTTAAGGCATTTTATTGGTGTTTCCATTTTCAAGTTGTGTGTTTTACTGACTGACTGTAAAGGGAAAACTCTCCTGTGTGTGTGCTCTCAGTATTCACTACGGCAACCAGCCCCCTCCTTAGGGACTGTATGAAGGTCACCTCAATAACATAAACTAATGTATAGTAAAAGGGACTTGTTATTTATTAATAGCAAAATACACTCATTTCACCTTTCTGCTCTGGAGCTATTTCAGGAACTGGGGATAGAAACAAAACATAACAGGAGATGATGGCCCCGTGGCTCTTATATAGAGTATTCCAAGGGTTTTAGGAGCTATGTGCCAGGAACAGTGGACAAAGGCCAAATATGTATTTCTTTTTGTAAATCATCATATCACACTGAATCATTGCACAACTCTCTCATGGATAACATGGCAAAATGCACAAGAAAAATATGGAGAAATGTCCACTGACAAGAATGATTAAACAGAAAATAGCGCAAGAAAAGCAGAAAATGGGTATTGTTAAGACTTTCAGAAAGAGAGTTTTACAAAGTTCAGCTACTGACTTCCCTTCTGGATATATTTGCACATGGTTATAACTTTTATATATCCCAAGCATATTTTCATAACCAAATTGGTTTTTTTTATGTTTCAATGTTTCCTATCCATTTATCTAACAAAGATGATTGGGCACCTGCTGTATGCCAGGCTGTGTTCAAAGAGGTGGGTGCATGCATCAGTGAGCCCAACACGCTCGATTTCATGGTGCTTGCAAACTATTTGGGGGAGACAGACAATAACCAACGCTAGCAGGATGTTGAAATGGAATTCTTTCTTGTTTTCATTGTTTTTCACAGTAGTGCAAAAACATGACAGAACTAGTCAGCATTCAGTCGGGAAAATAGAAACCACCCTAGTTATATTGACAGGAAATGTATAAGGAGTTGGCTAAACAGATATTACAGGACTGAAAATGCAGAGGGAACAAATGAGGTAGGACAGCAAAGCCAACTGCAGTTGCCACCCTGTGCTGGGGAAACAAAGAGAATGGGTATCAGAACCTAGATGCTTGGAGGAGGAGTCCCCGAGTGGGGACCCAGACTTCTGAGAAGGGGACGGTGGCCGGCTAGTGCGGATTATGGAACGCACATACAAGGGGCCCCGAGGAGTTGGGACACAGATCTCTTGGCTGGGGTGCTGCTCGGCCAGGCAGGTATCTCATGCGGATGTTCAAAAGGGCTGGTTCTGGGGAAGTGGAAAACCTTGAGAACCAACTGCTACTGGAAACCAATGCTGCTGCCTGGGCCAAGGGCTGTTGCTGGGTAACTGGCAGGAACAGGAAGCAACCAGAAAGGGGCTGGCCCCTTCTCCCCCCTCTGCCCCCAATCCAGCTTTCCAGGCTCCCTCTGATGGGCCCTGCTGGCAAAGAGGAAATGTTTGCAGAGCCCTCACCCCCACAACACAAAGCAGTGTGGAGGGACCATAACAGTCATGGGCCCATAACAGACATCAGGTGTCGATTACTCTCACGTTCTGAAATTTGCTGGAATAACCAACAGGCCTTCAGAAGAGCCTGAAATTGGTTGTTTTTAAAATTGTGCTAAAATATACAAAACATAAAATTTACCCCAAACTCAGCTCTTCAATCCAGTCTTGGTTTGTGACAATACTTTCATCAATCTGTCGTGGAATGAGAAAATTAAAGAAGGTTTAATCGGTTTTCATAAAGCTAAATTTTACTCACTTTGAAAGGACGTCTTTAAAGTTTGAAATTATGGCCTCCCAACTTTTGTGTGGGTAAATTGCCCATTCATCTATGTTCTAATGGGGACAATAAATTATAGGTTTTAAGTGTGTGTGTGTGTGTGTGTGTGTGTGTGTGTGTGTGATGGTCTAGCCTTTGGGTAAAGACTCAGCTGGTCCCTCTGGTTCTCCAAATATCCCTTTGAAAATGTGGGGGTCTGTGAAATCCACAAGAGTGAGAAATCCTGGACTCCTGGGTTAGGGCCTAAACTCGGGGTGAGGTAATGGGGGAAATGATGGGAGACACATAAGAGGCGTGAGACACAGGCGGAATCTGTAGGACAAGATACCTGACAGTACCGAATTTACTGCACTTTGTATGCACATGACTCTCTTTCCGACCCTCAAAGGTACAATCAGATGTTTTTATCAATAATCCCATGAGCAGCTCTTTGGGGTCAATTATATTAGAAACACTTAATGAAATACACCAATACATAATTTGTCCTCACATCTCTCCCTTAATTCCATTCTTAGAAAAGCATCACCTAATTGGTAGTTTTGTCATTGACTACCATGGTCTTCAGGTAAAACTCCTTCTTGAACAGTCATTTGACATTTAAATGGCTGTGGCACCCACCTGCCGGAACCTCCTTTCCTAAGAGGAAGGGGGTGCGAAGCTCCGTTCCTCTGGTCTCCTTTCACAATAACAGAGCAGCCTTCTCCCGGCTGCTGTGCTGCGGCTCCAATGACCTTCATCCTCACACAGGCTGAGAGCCGGTTTGGTCAAACTGACACCAATTCATGGGGGTATATTGCACATTCACGTATGTGCTACTGGTGACAATAAATAAACTTTTTAATAGTGCGCACACGTGTGTGTGTGTGTGTGTGTTAGTGTGTCAGTGTGTTAGTCTAGCCTTCAGGTAAAGACAGTATATCCCCACAATAATGGACATTATACCCTCACAGTGACACCACTGAGGGATGCTCAGTGTTACATTTTCATTTATCTTGAATCTCATCTATTTCATTTCCTCGTTCTTTTCTGGCCTTCTCTCATCTACAAAATCAGAATGACTTGTAATCGAGTTCCGATGAATAGGGCCGAGTCCTCTCCTGTGGAGGAGCCACCTTTGATAACAGCTCTCGCCATCAGTATTGTGCTGCGAGTTCTGTTCTTTCATGTTTTCTGTTTGCCTCCCATCTGCCCTGCCATGCGCGCGTGCACACACAGTCCCCAAGATGGCATCACCTTCATTTCCTGCATTTAGATTTTAAAGATAATACCTTTCTCCCAAATGAATTCAATGTAGGCACATAGTGCTTGAACTTTTCAAGAAAGACAAAGTGTTTCGGGGGGGTATTTTATTCCTTTCCCTTAGGATAAACTCCCCCTTTCTTTCCACTTTCTTTCAAAATATATTTACCCAGAGTAACCTGTTGGTACCTGTTGGAAACCCAGAGAGGGTCATAGTGTCCCAGTGTCATATGTTTTATTGTTCTGAAGTCCTGAGTGTGTTCTACGTGTAAGATATCAATCAGAAATGTCAGGTGTTCCTTTCTTATCATTTCTCCTAAGATCTCTCTCTGTTGCATCATTAAGGAGTTCTGTGTAACATAGGGAATATTCTTAGAACAGCACCCTCATTATTTAGAGGGAGTAATACTCGGAGACAATTATAAAGGCTAATATTGCATGCTACCTCTACTTTTCTATCGAGAACTCATGCTTGCTACCTACTCTTCTCATTCTTGTCATTCTCCTTCTGCATTGCCGTTGCATTAGGCTGTAGCTTCTTGAGAGTAGGGATTGCCCATCTTTTACCCAGTAGGTTCTTGGTCCATATATATATATTTTTTTAATATATTTTATTGATTTTTTACAGAGAGGAAGGGAGAGGGATAGAGAGCTAGAAACATCAAGGAGAGAGAAACATCGATCAGCTGCCTCCTGCACACTCCCCACTGGGGATGTGCCCGCAATCAAGGTACATGCCCTTGACCGGAATCCAACCTGGGACCCCTGAGTCTGCAGACTGACGTTCTATCCACTGAGCCAAACCGGTCAGGGCGGTCTGTATATTTTTAATTAAATTTAATTACGGTAGAGGCAGCACATGCTAACCTCTCCTTTAATGATAATGTACAAGGGTTAAATATTGGCAATCCTTGATGTTCTAACCTCATTCCTTTTCTTACTCTACACAATCTCTCTTCATCTAATCTCCTATGGTTCTGTCTAAAGTATTTAATCAGGTTCTTTCTCTATCTTCATTGTGAAGCTGGCCAGGTAATACCAGTCTACACTATTGCCAGAGAAGAGTTAAAAAAAACCCAAATCAAATTTTGTCATTTCTCTTGTTAAAATAATTCAGTGGTTCCCCCATTATGTTCAGGATAAAGTCCAAACTTCAACTAGACCCTCTGTGGTCTGACTAGCGCTTACTCTTCCAGGCTTATGTAGCACCACAGTCTTCCCCTCCTCCTTCCCTCCCACCAACTGTATAGTGAAGTGTGTATAGTTAAGTGGTCCAAATCCTGCTCCACCATTTACTAGCTAGGTAACCTTAGAAAGTCACTATGTTCTCTCTGCCTTACTTTCTTTTCTATAAAATGAGGGATCCAGTAGTTTCTATTTTATATAGTAATTTGATAGACTCCACAATTTAATATATGTTAAATGCTTATAATGGCCTGGCTGACAGTAATTAATGTATGTCTGTGTTTTGTGTCTTGCTATTAATTGTTGTTAATCTACTTGAAGTTCATCAGAGATTATCATCGCTCTCATTTCTTCCTTTTTGCATATGCTGTTTCCCATGCTTAGAGTCATCCACTTCACCTTTACCTGACTTACCCCTGCTGTCTCCTGAGCTTCTGCTTGGATATAAGCCTGTCAGGGCAGCTAATCCATTTAGGTGCTGAAGGCTGAAGGGAAGGCGCCCAGACAGCGTTGCTGGTGACAGTGGAGCGCCTAGGTCAGGCCAGGGAAGAGTGATTGCAAATGAGAGCCTTTAGTTGCAGGAAGGGTACAAGGCTCCATAAATGAACATGCCTTCTCTATGATTAACGCAGGCTCTGGCAGTGCATGAGGAAAGATGAGGTCCTTTGACTAACAGCTCTTCTTTTTTTAAAAAATATGTTTGTATTCATTTCAGAGAGGGGGAGAGAGATAGAAACATCAATAATGCTGAGAGAGAATCACTGATGGGTTGCCTCCTACACACCCCTTACTGGAATTGAGCCCACAACCCGGGCATGTGCTCTGACTGGGAATGGAACCATGATCACTTGGTTCATAGATCGACACCCAACCACTGAGGAGCACCAGCTGGGCAAGATCCTTCTTAAATATTCTTCCTACAGAGTCCCCCTTTGCAGTTCTCAGTGGTGCAGATTATGTGCCTGCATATGATGGAGAGATGACTGGGGTTTATATAGTCCAAAGACCAGAGAGCTTTTCAAAGCATACCCAGATCATTGATTCTTAAACAGGGTCCCAGATTGGGGTGGGATGGGGGACAGAAGGAAGGTGGGGAAGCCACATGCACCCCACCATCTTGAGAATCATTGTACCCAGTAAGAGTGGAGTTTGTGGCAGTGAGGTGCACACACAGAGGATGAGCACTGTGATCACATTGAGGTCCATTGGCCTCATGTACAGATGAGGAATCTGGCCCGAGCTTTCACAGGATGGACTTTTCCTGCCACACCAGGCAGCTGTTCAGACCTCATTTTGTTCCCCTAAGACCTCTGATTGCAGAGTGCTTTTGGCATACAAGGTCCTTTTTTAAAATTTTTTAGTAACTGAGAGCTTTTTGATGGGTTTCATGTCAGACCCATTCTGTTATGAAAAATGCAAAAAGTAAATGTGGGCAAGAAGAACAGGAGAACTTGTCAGAGCGACATGGAAGTAGCTGATAATATGAACAAATATTGAACAATACTGGAATGATTTAGCACAATTTAGTAATAGTGTCTTAAATAGGTAGTACATTTAATTAAGCCACTGTATTCCAAGTTGACTCTGTGTGCTTGTAATTTTTCCGGGTACAAGATGAAACCATTCAATTTAATTTTAGGGCAAAGTACAGTGCATTTTACAGAAAGCTTAGGAATTAATTCAGAAACTGCTTTTAGAGTTCTGGCGTATTCCACGGATCTGAACAGTTCTTTCTCATCCCGTCTTCTCTGGGTAATATCTGGAATGACCCAGAGGTCAACCTGGGCTCCACATTTTTCTTATGTAAAATAACACTTACCATTTGTTTACTTTTTCCTAATAGGGCCTGTGTCCCCTGCAGAGTGGCTCATCATGTGAAGGAATCTCTACTTGATGTCACTCACCCTAGTACTTTTCACCTTTCACACTGAGAAGGTCGTGAGCAACAACTGTCACTCCCTGAGGGTGGAAACTGCCATGATTCACAAAGGCAAGAAGTAATTTTCCTGTAATCACAAGATGACTCAGGTTAGTTGCTTTCAGCTATTTCTACAGTTTAAATCATCTGAGGTTTGGGGCCCTGTCCATGTTTAGTAAACATAATTAATCACAATTCCTATAATTTTAAGTTTATGACAATGATATAAAGTTGGAATTTATTTTTACACTAGGTAGGAAAAAGAATTTGAAAATAGTTGTACAGACTAAGTTAAATTTACAAGACTATACAGTATTTAGGGTTTTTTTTTAGAGTGTAAAATGCTTTTCTAGGACTTAAAAAGCATTGCTAAATGATACTTTTTTATTATACAAAAGTTTGCAATATAATTTGTACTTGAAAGTAATTATGTAGATGTTAAGTTTGAAGAATCACCTGTTAAAAGCTAAAAAAAAAACACCACCCATGTATTTTATGATTAATTATAAGTACATCCTTTGAACTGTCTTGACCAACTTGTACGTTTATTTTAGAATTATAGTTTAAATACATCTTTAAAATGTAAAACAGAGTTTTATTCCCTCATTTTAAATACTGTGTCTTCTGTGGTATTTATAGTGGAAGAACAATTTAAATTTTTTTAGTTATACAAGTGTGGCTACTGCATGCCTAGGGTATAGCTCTAAAACAGGCCTCTGCTAGGTCAGGAAATCTGTTGTCTTGCAGAGGATGCTTAGGAAACAGCTCATTGATCCATTGATTCTACAGTTAATTACTGAGTGACTGTCCTGGGTCCAGTTCCTTCCCTCCAGGACCTTCCAATCTAGTTGGGGGCATATACAGAGTATAGAGTTCAAGATGGTAACAGGAGAAATGCCCTAAGAGTGACAGATAATAAATACGCAGGACACAAAAATGCTGGGAGAGATTGTTTTTCGCTAGAGGAGGAGGAAGCTGTGCTAGACTTTGAAGGCCAGGTGAGATTTTGGCGCGGGTAGGTGATAGGAGAGCATTTCAGATGAGAGAGAACTGCCTGCTGACTTCAGCGAAGACCTCAGTGAGGAGCTATGGAGGAGTTTACTGACTGAGTCGGGAAGGGTAAGGAGTGGCTCACGAGACTTCAGGGACTAGCCTCAGGGACTGGAAGCAGGACACTCTGCTGCCATGTTTTGTTTTGTTTTTCTTCTCCATTTGTCTCTTATTCTGTTTGCTCCCCTGACTTCATTTTCTTCAACTTAAAGACAGGTCTTTTCCTGGGGAAGAAAATGGCCAGTGGCAGCATCAGCTATAGGGGGTCCATTGTAAATCCAATCACGTTGCCCCCCAATCCAATCATGTTGTCCCCCAACTAGCCCCCCTATGCCTTTCCTACTCCGTGATGCCAGAGGCAAGGCCAACATTTCTTTGACTTTACACTGAGATATCTCGAGGAAGGGCTCTGATTGATCAGCTTTTATCCCCTGGCCACCCTTGAACCAATGATTGTGTCCAGGAATATAGGATACCATGTTGGCCAGGGCTAGGTCACATGCCCATCCAGGGAAGGCAAGATACAAATTATCAGAAGGGGGAAGGTGAACTTGGTTGGACAAATAAAGACAATAGATAGTCTAGCCTCCTCAGAGCTAGATATACCTAAAGTGATATTTTAATAGTGTAAATCCAATCATGTTGCCCCCCAACTCACCTACCAACTTAAAACCTCTTTCTGTTGCTCTTAAAAAAACTCCCAATTGGATGAACTGTTGAACAAAATAGATCCAAAGACATAGAAGCCTGAGTAAAGGCTTTAAAAAAACCTCCAAATTGGGTCTTCAGATTTCCAGTGCATAACTTTATGTGACTTCTCCTTACCTTTCAAATTATTTTCCCTTCTCTCATGACTCACCAAGGCATCAGCTACAGGGGTCCAGAATTTGACTGCATAGAGATTAGGAAGCCTGGCTAAACCAAACCCTTCTCCCTAACTTCTCCTTGAACTCTGGGCTTTTATTTTACTATGAGTCTTACTGGCTTAATTACATTACCAATTTCTCAAGGAATTTGCATATATAATTCACATGGAAAATATTGCAGGAAATTTAAATCCACAGAGTCAAAAATGTCATACTGGATAGTCCTAGCTACAAATCGATTTCACAGTCAGCTATTTGTTCTGCAGTGTATAATCTTAACTGGAAAATATAATAAAACAAAAAAATAGATGTATGTTGTTCCCACAATATAGTTACTTGTTTATGGTAGAGGCCAGGCAATTGGGAGAGGACTTAGAGAACGTTCTCCAAGGGGTATTGTTCAGATACTACAAATTCTGAGCTGGTAGCTAGAGCCAAATTGAAGGGAATTGAGTTTTTGTTGATTGCCACTTAACATTTGCAAGTGCAATAACAGTTTATTTGTTCTAGGTTCTCGAAATTGTATTGTCTGATTGATTTCTTAAAGGGAAAACATTTAAGCAGACTAAGTCTACTGAAAAAAATTTTTTTTATTCTACTGAGATTTTGATTTAAAAGAAAAGCACTCAGTGTTTTGGTTTTTTCTGGTGTGTAGGCAGTTGTAGCCAGCCATATGTTTACTTTGTAAATTCTAGTTGAGGGTGCAATATAAGCTGTTTCAATTTGGGTGGAAGTTTTGTCAGACCTCACAAATGAGATCTGTACTCTGTTAGGAGTTTGCCAGATTTGCTGGGACTGTGTGCAGGTCCATGGTAATTAAGGATAACCTACTCCTAATTTGTTTGAAGAGTAAATCCTAAAAGTCTCTTTCTTGCTATAGAAAGAATGATGAAATTAGAATACAGTTGTCCCCTGTACCTCCTAGTGGATGCCTGAGCCATCGCTAATACTGAACCCTAGCTGCACTATTTTTTTTTCTATACATAATAGGAGGTTTACATATACATATATAAAGTTTAATTTCTAAATTAGGCACAATAAGAGATTAATAACAATAACTACAATAAAATAGTTTGTAATAACAGTTATGTGAATGCGGTCTTTCTCTCTCTCTAAATATCTTAGTGTACTGTACTCACCCTTCTTATGATGATGTGAGATGATACAATGCCTTCGTGATGAGATGAAGTGAGGTGGATATGATGGACAAAAGGATAATTCGTGTCCTGGGCAGGACGTAGGGGAATGGCAACAGATTTCATCATGCTACTCAGAACAGCGTACAGTTTAAAACTTACGAATTGTTTCTTTCTGGAATTTTCGATTTAATATTTTCAGACTGTGGTTGGCCATGGGTAACTTAAACCTCAGAAAGCAAAACTGGGTAGGGCTGGGGGGCCTACTCTATTGTTGTCTGATGATAATTGTGGTAAAGATTGTTTTAAGTAAGAGTCATCAGTGGATTGGATGCTAAAACTGGTGGGTGAAAGGATGAGAAGCAGGACGTTTCCATCGTCTCAAGAGATTTTGTTGCTGGTGGAAAGAGGGTTCTTCCACGGAGTCACGAGAAAAGCATTTTGAGGCCCCCCGCGAGGAGGATGGGGTGTCGTGGTAAGATTTATTGGAGCAATAACAGACTGTCCCCAGGTGCCTGATCCACGACCAGATGGTTCAGCTCCATCCCGCTGCAGAGCAAGTCCACTCTCTGGGGCCGTAAACCCACACTTGTCTTCACCCAGCCCAGGAGGACCAGGGCCCAGAGGTGCAGAACTTCTCGGCCTCATTGCCCTATCTGCACGGCCACTGCCAAGGCTGCATTTGGGGCGCAACTGGTGCTATGTTTAGGTCTGCTTGGCTGCTGGGCCTAAACACAGCCCCTGCTGCTACAGAGAGAGAACACTGGAACCAACGGGTGAACGAGCAAATGTATATTCCTTGGGGCTTGGGAGAGAGCAGACTTTCTTTCAAACTAGCCTGTCTCTCCCCTGGCTCTTAGCGGGCTTATGCTGGGTCCTCCCTCTATCCAACTCAGTCTTTTCCCCAGGTTTTCCATGTTAGACTTTGCCCCTCTGTGTTACCATTTTGGCTCCTACAGTGTGTCCCCAAAGTCTTGCTGCATCATCTGGTTTATACTACGCATGCGCTTACCTCTCCCTGCACCTTCTTGGCTTCTACTGCGCGTGTGCCTAGCAAAGACATTTCCCCTGATGTTTAGTTACTCCTCACTCAGCCATCCTGGCTAAGGACTGATAGCCACCTCTTCCTGCCCACTCTGGGGGTTCAGTCCCCCCACAGAGGATGCCGCTGGCCTCTGGGGACCCTGTCGGTGCTGTGGCTTCCTAGTAAGTCAGGCTTACTGTCTGACTCGCCTCCCTAGTGAATCAGGCTTAGTGTGTGATTCCATTTGTTCCCTTCCTGAATGAACTGGCTACCTACACTCACGGGATGCACGGGATGCAGCGGGCGGGCCAGGGGCAGGACTGAACTCGCTGATCTGCACCAGGAGGGCCAGCTGGGTTCGCACATGATTGACCTTACTTTCATACTGATTGGTAACGAGCTACAATCTCAGCATCTGGCTATTCCCCTGGGCTGCTCCTCACTCACGTGCCACAAGAGAATAACGAAAAGATTAAGCCCCTAACAGCAGAGGCCTCTAAGACCTGCTCTTGTACCTCTCCCACTCCTTTCTGATTGCCCGTGCCCTGCAGAGGAGGTCAGGGGAGGCTTTCTGGAAGAAGGGAGGCTGTGCCGAGAATGAACAGAAGTTAGCCAGGTAGACACGGCGCCGGTGCAGGCCCCGGGACGAGGGGGAATGAGTGGCGCCTGAGTCTCACAGCTCGTCTGATGCTGGCGAAGGATGGAGAGAAATGGCCTCAAGAGGCAAGGTGAGGCCAGGCAGAAAGAGACTCGTATGCCCTCCTAAGACATCTGAACTTGATCAGACAAGTATGGAATGCCTTTGAAGAAGTCTCAGCTAGGAAGCAACACAATTAGATTTATATTTTATGGAAATAGTTGTGGCAGAATTGAAGAAAGGGACTGAAGGGCCCAAAACACACCTGTTTATGGACTGTTGACGTAATTCAGGTAAAGAAGTAAGCACCCTTTCTAAAATAGCATCCCTAGGGATGCAGAGAAATGGTTGGAATCCAGAGACACTACAAAGGTAGAATCAGTCGGGCTTTGTGACTGGATTGGAGTGGTGAGCTGCATGCTACACATTTTTAAAAATCTGTTTATCATCAGAACGATTTTATCCAAGTGAATCTTTGGCATGTGCTTCCAAAACTTAGAGCTGATCTTGCACAGGAAATGACAGTGACCAGCTCATTCCCAAACCATTATTTTCTGAGGACTTGCCAGTAAAACCCATGCATTCTTGAGTCTTTTGACAGCTGTGGTGAAGGCTTTTCTCTTTGCAGCTTCTAGTAAAGATCAGCACAGCCTGGGGCAGCGGTAGGCTCCCAGGTTTAGGACACGTGCCCCCTCCTTCAGCCGCCTCTGACCAGCCTTTCTCGGGGTGGCCCTGTTTCCCCAGGATGGACCATGAGGCGGCCCAGCTGGAGAAGCAGCATGTGCACGACGTGTATGAGAGCACCGCCCGGTACCTCAGCGACCTGCAGGGCAAAGCCTGGCCCCGCGTCCGCCAGTTCCTCCAGGACCAGGAGCCCGGCAGCCTCATCGCCGACATAGGTAACGCAGGGCTGGGCGCGTGGTGGGAAATACATCCCATCGTGTCTTCCTTTTCAGAGTCCGTTTTCTTTGCTGTGCGAACCGGAAGTCTGACATTGTGCCCTTGGCATGCCTGTCACCCAGCTCATTCCCTTTATTTTTTTAATATACTTTTATTGATTTCAGAGAGGAAGGGAGAAGGAGAGAGAGAAATATTGATCGGCTGCCTCCTGTGCGCCCCACACTGGGGATCTAGCCGGCAACCCAGGCATGTGCTCTGACTGGGATAGGTCTGGGCTCAACCACTGAGCCACACCCCAGGGCAGCTCATTCACTTTATAGCAGAAATTCATACAATCAAGTCACCAAGTAGGAAACTTCCTCAAACTTACATTTAGACATTGGCGATCTTTTCAGTGTTTGGGGGCACATCCTCCAGCATCGGTTGAATAAATCAGGATTGAAATGACTGCTTGGGAAGCTGACTGTTGTAACTTTAGAGATGTTCACATGTGTAGATAGTCTGTTGTGGTGGCTCACCTCCCGTGGCTCTCACGCCTTCCACAGAAGATCCAGAGATCATAGATTTCCTGTAACCTCTTATTCAATGGATTTTTTCCCCCTGAACTATTTTGTGGGTGTTTCATTATTAGAGCCTGTCTTTAAATAGATCATATCTTTGTAATGACAGGTTTGCCTGGCAGATTTGGGCTAAGGATGTTTCTGAATTGAGTGGTAAACCACAGCCCGGTAGATCTAAGATTAAGGTCTGGGCTCCCCATTTGAGGCCTGCCCGCCTAAAACTGCTTTCTAACAACTGCATGAAGATTACACCCATGGAGTCCTAAGTCTGTACTTACACACTCGGCCTAATTTGACATTCACTCTAAGTGCTGGGAAGAGAAACACAGGTGCCTGGCCAGGGCTTTTGACTTGTTAAAGATGGTGCGAGCAGTGTGGAATTTGGGGAAGGGTGGTGCATGTCATGTAGAAATAGAGAGTCTTTGATAATATCTCTATCAGGTCAGTGTTTGTTTTTTTTAAATAAATCTGGTTTTAGAAGATACATTGACTTTGGAACTCTTTTTTTTTTAATATATTTTTTATTGATTAAGATATTACATATGTGTCCCTGTCCCCACATCACCCTCCACCCCCTCCCCCCGTTGTCCGTGTCCATTGGTTAGGCCTCTATGCCTGCATGTAAGTCCTTTGGTTGTTCTTTCCCCCTTATCCACACCCTCCCCTCCCCTCCCA
>NW_006283588.1:810970-829543 GCF_000327345.1 Myotis davidii
CCCCCTCCCGATTGTAAACAACAGCCGCGCCCTCCGCGCCGCCAGCCCGCTCCGCGCACGCACACGTACCTGAGAATTTCACTTCAGCACTGCTCCTCCTCTGAGTCTGGGTATGATATTCTCGTTACTCCTAGTTGTAGAATTTCCACTCAGCCAGCCCTCCTGTGGTTCTGGATGTTGTCTGCTCCCTGTTTCAGGCGTAATTTGAATTGGTTGTTCAAGGCAGCAATCTCCGGCGTTAACCTATGCCGCCATCTTCGGTTCTCCAACTTGAGAATTGCAGTGGTGTTGACTGGAAGGATGTCAAGAACTCAAAGACCCGAATCCCAAACTCCACTGGACCTTGGTTTACAGCTCAAGCCTAGGCTGCCTGTCACTACTTGAAGCAATTCAGCAGAGGCAGGGTTGAATCTTATATGAGTGTTTATTTCAATACTGCTGGCAGGTTGAGAAAACAGCAGGTCAGCCACAAAAATCTGCTCTCGACTTTGGAACTCTTACCATTCATAGTCTAAGCACAGTACCAGGATCTTAAAATCAGCTGGTAGGAAAAGAAACTATTCAACACGTGGCTTTAGGACCACAGCATGCACATATGCTACTTTCTTTCTCCTACCTTACATCAGAAATTCCAAATGAAGTACCGATGGAAGTATAAGAAAATGAAAACATTAAAGGACTAGGGAACAACTACATTATTTTAAAATAATAAAATAAAAAAGAATAAAAGAATAATTTTAAAAGATAAAATAGCCCTAGCCGGTTTGGCTTAGTGGCTAGAGCGCCAGCCTGTGGACCAAAGGGTCTTGGGTTCAATTCCGGTTGCAGGCTCCTCCCCAGACCAGGAAGCAACCAATCGGTGTGTTTCTTTCACATCAATATTTCTCTCTGTTTTTCCCTCTCTCTTCCACTCTCTCTAAAATCAATGAAAAAATATCCTCGGCTGAGGATTTTAAAAATAAATAAAATAAAAAATACTCTCAGAGGCAAAAGACCTTTCTCTGTATGGTATTTTTTTTTAAAAAGTCAGAAAGCATTAAAAAATACAATTGATTGTCATTTTTCACAGCATTTATGTTCTATAAAGTTGCCAAGGACACCGAATTAGTGAATCCTGCATGATAACCCTTAGGGGAAGCACAGGATTCAGTTCCTGTGAACCTCTGGTCACATTTTTGTCAACTCGTCAATACCCAACCTAGTTCCATGTGTGTTTCTGTTTATTATTGACTAGAGGCCTGGTGCACAAAAATCGTGCATGGGGCGGGGGAGTAGAGGTCCCCTTAGCCCAGCCTGCACCCTCTCCAATCTGGGACCCTGTCTGACTGCTGGCTTAGGCCGAATCCTAAACCAGGATCGGGCCTAAACCGGCAGTCAGACATCCCTCTCACAATCCAGGACCACTGGCTCCTAACTTCTCACCTGCCTGCCTGCCTGATCACCCCTAACGGTCCCCTTTGCCAGCCTGATCACCCCTAACCACCTCTGCCTGCTGGCCTGGTCACCCCCAACTGCCCCCTGCAGGCCTGGTTGCCGATGCAGCCTGTTGTTCAGTCGTTTGGTTGTCCTTCACTAACCCCCCTGCCAGCCTGGTCGCCCCACGCAGCCTGCTGTTCCATCGTTACTGTTACTGTGATGGTGTCCTGGGCAATTTGCATAATCCTCTATTATTAGTATAGATTTGTTAACAGTGAACTCACGGGCAACAACTATATATCTGATGCCTGGACAAAGTGTATTTTGTCCATGAGGCCCGTCTCAGCCTTCCTGCACTTAGAAACTGTAGGCAGCACTTCAGCATGATGCTGAATTTTAAACAGTGAAATCACCACCAAAATACGGAAATGCACAAAATGTGTGTGGTGCAGAATACAAAGTAGAGGAAATGGAAGCATGCAGACACTTTCTGGTCCCTCTTCAATCCCACGAAAGGTCAGTATTTAATGAGACTTTGCAAAGGACCTGGTTGTTGTGTACCTGTGCTTGCTGCAGCATCTCAGATCTTCTGATTTATTTCTTGCACATTTACAATAGTGGGCAACTAGGCGTGGCTGTGTTCTGGCTTTCCTTATTAGGATAAAACCTTCCCTCTCTAGCATCTCCGTGTGTGCACTTAGAAAATGGATAACTGCATCAGATTTGGGATCTCCACTGCTATCCTTAAACATGAATACCATTAGAAATGAATTTGGGATGAGTCATGCTGGGAAGTTTTTAGGAGATGCTGAGATTTGTAAAAGACTTCAGTTTCCTTGTTATTACCAGATGCTCTCTGAACACTTCCTTCTAGCACTAACCATCTATAAATCTGTTTTTATTAGTATTTTTGAAGTAATTTTCCTTTCATTTCTCTAAATGTAGCCCCTGAGCCAATAAAAAAAAATAAAAAAAACAAGATTCTTTAAAAAAAACATGACCATCATCTTTGTAATCAGGATTTCAGTTTTAAAACACTCTGAGGATTATATTTTCCCCATGATTGCACTTAAATATTGGATACTTTTTCTCACAAGCATTCTTTGGAACAGTGGCCATGAGATCTGAGGTATTTGTAAGACCTCAACCATTTACATGGAAATAATAACATTGGAAATATTATTTCTTATTCACAAGCCCTCCACTGTCTCACCTGGCATTAGCAAACCTTAATTATGCTTGTGGTCTCTCATGTAATTTTGAACAGCTACTGTCAAGGAGGAGTTATTTAAAAAGTGTGACAGCCCTGCCGGCATGGCTCAGTGGTTGAACGTTGATCTATGAACCAGGAGGTCACAGATCCATTCACGGTCAGGCCACACGCCCGGGTTGCAGGCTCGATCCTCAGTGGGGCATGCAGGTGGCAGCCGATCAATGATTCTCTCTTATTATTGATGTTTCTATCTCTCTCTTCCTCTCCCTTCTTCTCTGAAATCAATAAAAATAATATTTTTAAAAAGTATTTCAGAAGCTGCAAATTAATCATCTTTGAATAGTGGTTATATTTTAGAAAAATGTGAGACAAAAATCTACAGGTAATTCCAGAAGGTACAAATATCATCAGCTCTGCTGATATCTTTAAATATTTCTGTAAAGGAATTAGATGAGGTGTCTGTACTAGAATATACCAGGTACTAGATTTGGAAGGCTTTGTTTCAGGGTGGTGATTCATTCACGGTGCCATCTTCTTCCCTGTAATATCACTGAGATCTGATTGACCTAAATCTCTGGGCTGTGTAAATGTTGAATGACTTGGGTCTCTGCCATCAGAAAGTGAATGTCAAAAATGGTCTATTTAAGAAAAGAATAGTTCTTTCTTAGGTTGTATACTGAGTCATGTGAAACCGAGCACCGACGACAGGGTGGATGAAAAACTGTTGAAATCTTTTTTTCATTCAAATTAAAATTTTGAAAAGCCTGTTTTCTTTATAGCCATTTAAAAGTTGTGGGCAGTAGTTTGTTTTATGTAACCAGTAAGCAGTCTGTCTGTCTAGAGAGATGGCAGGAGAATAAAGGCCAGAATATATGGATCTGTACATAATGAAATATGGATGTGAAGGCAACTTTTGTAAAGGGACTGGACACTGTTCCTGGGACGCTAGGGACCAATCATTTCTTCCGTGGGCCAGCTCACAGCTGTGCTAGCATGCTGCGCCCTCTGGACATTACCTCGCTAAATATTTAATAAGTATTATTTAGGTTTTACCAATTCCCTTTCCCTCTTCTATTCTATCTGAAAATATGTAGGAGCTGTCTGAAGGCTTTGCTTTTGCTTCTGTGTTTACCTTCACACCATGCTGTATTCTGGGTCAGTTAGTTAATATAAAGCTATTTCTGTTCTTGTTATGAGACAAGCTGACCGACGTTGTTCCATTCTCCTTTAAGCACGTAACACAGTTTTTCTCTTATAGGTTGTGGGACTGGAAAGTACCTGAAAGTGAATAGCCAGGTACATAGCCTGGGCTGTGACTACTGTGGGCCGTTGGTAGAGATTGCCCGGAGCAGGGGATGTGAGGTTATGGTGTGTGACAACCTTAACCTCCCCTTTAGGGATCAGGGCTTCGACGCCATCATCTCCATAGGAGGTAAGGCAGCCCGGTTACACGCTCCCTCTTCGCCATGAGAATCATGTTGCGCGGTTGAGGCCATTCTTACAACCCAACCTCCATTCTTTGTGGAAGGGTCTATGTCAGTGGCTCTCAACCTTCTGGCCCTTTAAATACAGTTCCTCATGTTGTGACCCAACCATAAAGTTATTTTCGTTGCTACTTCATAACTGTAATGTTGCTACTGTTAGGAATCATAATGTAAATATCTGATATGCAGGATGGTCTTAGGCGACCCCTGTGAAAGGGTCGTTCGACCACCAAAGGGGTCGCGACCCACAGGTTGAGAACCGCTGGTCTATGTCGTTCATTTTATCTAATTTTTAAAAATATATCAACTGACTGAATTGTTTGACTAATCTCAAATGTACTTATGGTGGGACCTATAATTATTTTTTAACTAGTTAAACTTTCAAACTGTTATTTTATTCTTTTTGATGACTCATTCCAGTTTCTTTTGCTTATGAGTAAGGAAGTAGTAGAGGAATTTTACTCATTGAGAACAGTACTTTGTTATATTGCAGCGTAGCCAGATCTCCCAGCGTGAGGTGGACATGTCAAAGTCATATGACCTATTTTAGGCTGTAAGTGTGCTCTTTAGTAGCAGACTATTGTAGGACGAATGCCACCTGGAAGGATGTGTCATCCAATCTGCCACTTGCTGGTAGGCAAGTCCCGGGGGAAGACAGCCCCACCTGGTCCCAGATTGCGTTGTTTTTATAATACCACTCGGCTCAAACTGCCAGAGATTGCTCATAAATCTAGGGAGTATGTTTCTCATATCCTCCCAGCAAGTGTGCCCATAAATACACATGCCACAACTTAAAAAAAAAAAACAAGACACGGCAAAAATCCTTGCCTGAAATTTACACAGGCTCATTTTACTCAAAACACATAGTCCTGAAACCTGGTAGGTTAGTCATATTTAAATATGCTTGGTGCCCTTGCTGATCTCGTGGCAACTTCTTTGGCAAAGCAAACTATTTGCTCCAAAACAATTTAAAAATTAATCTATTTGAATATACTAAGCTTTATTAAAGCAAAGGGAACCTATATAAAATTGCCTGACCAGATAAAAACTCAGCATAAAATGGTTTGCTCTCTCCTGAAGAAGATGAGAAGTGGATTTATTCAACATTAGATGGGGACTGTATCTTTGTATATTGAGGCCTGGATGCCGTAACCTTGGAACTAGTTAGGACCAGCAGGAGATGGTTGCCATGGAAACCTGCTGTGTAATAGTCCTCCTTCTTTGCAGTTGAAACTGTTAAGTTCCAAATGGGGACATTTGTAAAGACCTAGAATCTGAGAGAGGTCAGAGAGGAGGATTCCTTGCTCTTCGCTAGCTTACATTAGTGTTAGGGTCTGCACGGCCACCTACATCCAGGCCAGGCTGCTGAGCCCCTGTGGTGGGTGTGGGCTGTTGACCTGCTTTCCTGCTTTGGGGAAAGGCTCTGTGTGCACAGGGTCAGGTCCTTCTCTGCTTCCAGTTGAATTCCGTGCCTTGTCCCAGAGGAAGTGGGGAGTACTGGCTGTCCTCCTCTGGTGAGAAGTGTTCCCTTAAGTGGAAACACAGCCTGTGCCCTGACCATGATGGAACCGGCCACCTTTCAGTGCACAGGAGGACACCCAACTGAGCCACACCGGCCAGGCGCTACATGTTTTTGTTTGTTTGTTTGTTTTAAATATATTTTATTGATTTTTTACAGAGAGGAAGGGAGAGGGATAGAGAGTTAGAAACATCGATGAGAGAGAAACATCGATCAGCTGCCTCCTGCACACTCCCCACTGGGGATGTGCCCACAACCAAGGTACATGCCCTTGACCAGAATCGAACCTGGGACCCTTGAGTCCTCAGGCCAGTGCTCTATCCACTGAGCCAAACCGATTAGGGCTATATGTTTTTTATAAAATGTCGCCTAATAACATGTTTATGATGATATAAAGGCAGTCCTACTCGACTCTCACTTTAACTTTGCAGGGATTGAAAGTAAAAAAGATGACCTAGAACAGGGGTGGGCAAACTTTTTGACTCGAGGGCCGGAACAAAAGCATGGATGGAGTGTTTGTGTGAACTAATATAAATTCAAAGTAAACATCATTACATAAAAGGATACGGTCTTTTTTTTCAATAGTTTTATTCATTTCAAACGGGCCGGATCTGGCCCGCAGGCCGTAGTTTGCCCACAGCTGACCTAGAAGTTAACTTTTTAAAAAAATATATTCAACCATTTTATATTACATTAACATTCTTAAAAATGATAAGCAATCATTTGGACTTGAGCTTGACTGGCTATCTTTGCATTATCTAAGTATAAAAACATCTTTAGCATTTTTTCTCCACTCCTATTTGATTTATTAACACTGATTAGTGGTATTAGTCCTTCAGAGCTTTAGAAGTACCAATCATTCATTAAAGTAATGAATTACTTCATAGAATTCCACTGGTAGCACTTACCTAACTTAGTGCTTCCTTGCAGATTTCATCAATTCACATTGTCCACCCTCTAGTTAACACAATTCACAGGATTTGGGAACTGGAAGAGATTTTACACATTATTCATTCGCAGTGTCATAGATGAAGAGACTTAACACCCATATAAGTTAAATATTTTCCCAAGATCAGTTGTCTACTAATTACAGGAGTCGACGCTAGCAATTATGTCTCTCCCAAAGCCATGTCTCTGCTATTTCTACCACACATCCTGCCCTGTAGGAAATACGGAGATCTTACCACATGTCAAAATTGCATCCCTGTGACATGGAAAATACTAATACATACATGTGTAGGCTTATGTATGTACATACACGCTGAGATCGAGTTTCCTCTTTTTTCAGTCATACATCATTTCTCTACAAAACAAAGAAGAATCCGAGCAATAAAGGAAATGGCCCGCGTCTTGGTTCCCGGAGGCCAGCTCATGATTTATGTCTGGGCCATGGAGCAAAAGAACCGGCACTTTGAGAAGCAAGACGTGCTGGTTCCGTGGAACAGGGCCCTATGCTCCCGGCTCCTGTCCGAATCCAGCCAACCCGGGAGAAAGAAGCAGTGTGGACATCTGGAGAGAAGCCACCCCTACCACCCTCCTTGCTCCGTGTGTAGCTGCTCTGTTTGTTTTAAGGAGCGACGGGACTCCAAACGGTCCCACAGCGTGGACGATGAACCCGTCAGGGCCAGGACTTGCTGTGCAAACATTTCGAAGGAAGCTGGGGGAGGAAATGGGTTCTACAACACGTTAGGGAAATCTTTTCGCTCCTGGTTTTGCTCCAGATCTTTGGATGAGTCAGGTCTGAGGAAGCAAATTGAAAGAGTGAGACCCTTGAAAAACACAGAGGGTTGGGCCACCAGCACTATCTCCATCCAGCCTTCCAGACACTCCAGTGTAGACAGGGATCCCCAAGAGCCGTTTTCAACAAGAGAGCCAAGTTCAGATGAGGACGTGTTTGTGGAAAGTTCTCAGAAGCATTTGGAGTGGCTGAGAGCACCAGCCACCGGGAAACATCTCCGTGGAGACCGTCAAGGAGAAACCGGGAGGAGTGGCGGTGGGGATTGTCTGGGCAGCACCCACACCCAGGAGGAGTGTGCGGCGGCGGGTGCCTTAGGAGAAGGGAAGCCTTCTGCTCGTAGAGCACTGAGGAGGGTCTCTACGGTTGACTCCACAGATTCCATCCCAGATGACACAATTCCTGTGGAAGGACAGCAGCCCGACGTTTGGGACTCCAGGGCCTTTATGCGCTACTACCACGTGTTTCGCGAAGGCGAGCTCTGTGGCCTGCTGAGGGAAAACGTGTCAGAGCTCCATATCCTGAGCTCTGGGAACGACCATGGCAACTGGTGCATCATCGCCGAGAAAAAGGAGACCTGTGGTTGACTGGCTCATCTCAGACAGCCCCTCCGGAGATGCGCCACGCTCCTGTCCCCGGCGTTGGGATGGCGACCTGACTTTGCATCCACTTCCATTATTTTTTGACCCATGCATGCTCTGGTCTGTAGAGACTGTGGAGGCCATCTTTTGAATCTTTGCGTAAACACAGAGCCGGGCATCTGAAGCATTTGGCGAAGGGTGTTTGTGGTTAAATGATGGAAGAGATCTGAAGAGGCAGCGTGCCGTGAGCTTCAGTACAGTTTGGGGGTTTTCCCCCTGGAAGATGAAATTATTATGAGACTACATGTGTATAGTTTTTCAGTCTTATAAACTGATTTTAAAAGATCCCGTTTGTAAGTATACCTTCTAAAAACGGCATTTTTATAAAGTTAGGGGGTAATTCTGTTTCTCAGATTATATTTTAGTTCTGTGTGCCAGATAACAGGTAAACCTGTTCCATTGCACAGATGGAAATTGAACCTGGTGATAAATTATTTTGTTGCCAAGGCCTTGCTTCGACATAAAGTCTTCAGAAAGGTGAGAAACAGGAGAGCGAGAAAAGAAGTGTTACCGGACTTTTCACAACGATAAGCAATCTCGATTCAAGCTAAGTAGATAACAAGGTTATCAGTGTCACTCAGAAGTTTTTAAAGGCACTGTTAGCACAGAGTGTCTGTGGGTGTTTGTAGTTGGTATTTTTCTGACCTTAATAGACCAGGAATATCCAGTTCTGATAAGACCAAGATTGACCAAGGAGGAGTTTTCACCTACAACAGTGGTTCCCACCTAAGCATCTCTAAAATCCTGAGGCCCCCCTGTGACATATAATTCTTATTATTCAAAAAGTGAACTCCTATTCACACGGAGGAAGCCTAAAAGGCCATGAACAATATGTATTTATAGACTGTATATGAGGCCCCTAGAACCATAAGAAATGCAAAAAAATTCACTGTTAATAACTCATTCTCAAATTGCCCCCCTGTGGGGCGTGTGGCCCATGTTGAGAACCACTGATCTGGAATGATGATCTTTGGACTGAACGGATATTTAAGAAATGAGGATCTGGGTGAAGCTCTCTTTTGATTCTCAGTACAAAAGACTGTTAAGGGGTAAGATATTTGGCATTGGTGGGAGATCAGGTGTTGAACTTTTGAAAATAACACTCGGGTATTTATCCTTTTGAAAGTGACCATTTTGTTTGTGATAGTAGGCATTTAGGCAGAATCAAGTCCTATTCATTAAAGGTTGAATTCCTGCCACTTTACAGACAAGCCCGTAGATTGGGCGTTGTGTGGTCACTGCCTGTGTTTAGATTTAACCACGGGCCTGTTTAAATTCATGTCATGGATCCTGAAACGTAGATATAACTAGGACGGGACTAAGATCTAAAAAAAGCAGAAATAAATTGACCCAGGAATACAGCCTCAGATATTTCCTCAATGAGGAGAGAATTGACATTCGACAAAGAGCCTGTATACTTTATGGACCATTGTAATCCCGAATGAAAATCCGATTCTTGTTCTATTTTCCACTAAAATTAACTGAAACAGTAAAGGATTTCATTTGTTTCTTTTTTCCTTCAGTGATTGTGCTCTGACTTAATGCTACTTTCAAAGAAACTTAAAGAACGATTTTTAATGCTTAGCTGAACATTACCAATGCTTATAACTCATTTGTCTTTAAAATAAGACTGCATCACCACCTTTCTGGTTGGTGAGGTTGTGTGGTAGAAATGAGACATGGTTTGTATTGTTCAGTGCAGTTTGCATTAGCGAGACAATGAAAACAGGCAGAGAAGTGGGATATAAATTAGAAATTAATTTAGTGCCATCCATTTCTCTTTTTAAAATACATTTTTATTGATTTCAGAGAGGAAGGGAGAGGGAGAGAGAGAGAAACATCAGTGATGAGAGAGAATCATTGATTGGCTGCTTCCTGCACATCCTACACTGGGGATCGAGCCCAAAACCCAGGCATGTGCCCTGACTGGGAATCAAACCATGACCTCCTGGTTCATAGGTCGATACTCTACCACTGAACCATGCCAGCCAGGCAGTGTTGTCCATTTCTTAAATTAGGACATTAAACCATGAGTATAAGTGGCTTTATTGGTAGAAAGACGAGATTCTCGGAATCAGAGAAGTTCTCACAATTAAAGCTTGATGGCCTTTTTATTGCGAGTGGATTTTTCCTCTCTTTGAAGCCTGTTGTTAGATGTATTTTTAATCCCAGTCCTGCTGTGAGAAATCAGTCGGAAGTCTTTCTGGTGGTAGCCTGCCACTTACATAAAACTCAGTTCATTAGACTACTCCAAAAAGCTTTGAGCTAACCTGTCTGAGCAGCCTCCTACACACACACACACACACACACACACACACACACTTTGTAGAAATGATTCTTTAGAATGGTTTTTGATAAATTCATATTTTCACTTAATTTTGACAGGGCTGTAAATGAAAAACCGTTAATAACAGCAATCTTTTACTCTTCGTCTGCTGAGCACAGAATTCTATGCATCCCGACCTTATTTGTATGCAAATAAGCGTCTGCCTGCGGACTGATGTATCTTTGGTATATTCATGTGAAAAGCATTCTTAAATCTAACTTTTACCTTTGGATATATATCCATATATATCCTATGAGATATATATATATATATATTACATATATATATGTGTGTGTGGTATGTGTAGATGTGTGTGTGGTGTGTATTTGTATGTGTGGAGTGTGTGTGGATGTGTATGAAGAGCCTAATGTAAGTATCTTGATCAGTTCAAAGTCTTGCTCATCTTTAAAATTGTCCTCCAGCCAAACCGGTTTGGCTCAGTGGATAGAGCGTCTGCCTGCGGACTGAGGGGTCCCAGGTTCGATTCCAGTCAAGGGTACGTGCCTTGGTTGCGGGCACATCCCCAGTGGGAGGGGTGCAGGAGGCAGCTGGTCGGTGTTTCTCTCTCATTGATGTTTCTAACTCTCTATCCCTCTCCCTTCCTCTCTGTAAAAAATCAATAAAATATATTTTTTTAAAAAAAATGTCCTCCAAAGGAAATACAAGTCATAAGTGAGCTTAAACACTCACAGGTTATTTGTGAGTGTTCAGTCTGCCTTAACTTGCTTGATTATAGATTTTGCTGCTCTATCTGAAATGATTTAAAAGCTCAGACTCCATTATTAATACTGGCCCAACAGTATCCCACTCCTTCTCTTTTACTTGCCGGCATCACTGCAGAGTCCCCCAATCAGAAGTAGAGGGATTATTGGGGATGTTTCTAAAAACCTTTGCTGGCTTATTGCTGCCTCACTGGCTTATTTGCAGAATTCCATATAAACAGTCAAATGATTTGGGAAAACCGCATTCACAGAGACAGAGGATGCAATCAAAATAACGTTCTGTGGGAACCATGTGAGAGGCCTTTTCAGATTATTTTTAAATTGTCACTGCAGTGATGAAATGACACCAGCCTATCGTAGTAACTAGCAGACCATCTAACATATCTTGGAGCATCATGTTGGTCCTCCTGTCTCCTCATTCATTCTTATGCAGGATGCTGTGTAATTCTGGTCTCTAGTTTGCCTTCCTGTGTCCTCACAAATGCTAAATGTCAAGAATTCCCTGCATTTTAACTGAGCGTCAACTGAATGGCCAAAAATTAGACGTAATCCAGAGAAGACTAACCCAACTGTAAATCAGCTAGAACAGCCGTGGGCAAACTACGGCCCGCTGGCCGGATCCGGCCCGTTTGAAATGAATAAAACTATTGAAAAAAAAGAACGTACCCTTTTATGTAATGATGTTTACTTTGAATTTATATTAGTTCACACAAACACTCCATCCATGCTTTTGTTCTGGCCCTCCGGTCCAGTTTAAGAACCCATTGTGGCCCTGGAGTCAAAAAGTTTGCCCACCCCTGAGCTAGAAACATCAATGAACTTGTATATTAATGGCCACACAAGGCATAAGCATTGGTGGACTTTTTAAGTAAAAATAAATAGGTTTGAAGGAGGACAGAGTGTCTAATCCAGTAGTTGTTAAACTTGGTGGGGCAGCTTAAAAGTGAGCTGTGCACAACCACTTTAGGAGGGAGAGGGTGGAGTGGAAACACTGGCCAAGCAGCTACAGTCTAAGAAGAACAGATTAGGGCAGGCCAGAGCTTTTGTCTCCTACTATGTAGAAAATTTGAAATATATTGATAACAGCTAACTTTTCTTAATATCTAACATTTATTTTTTCTGTAATCCTAACCATAGCCCTCTAAAATAAGCATATTTATTGTTCCCATTTTACAGATGAGGAAAACTGAGACAGAAAGAAATTGCTCAGCATCACAGTCACACCCATAGTAAGTATCACACAGCTAGTGAGGGGCAGGGCTGAGCTTCAGCCCCTGGCAGTCTGACTCCCATCCAGTCCTCTCAACCACAACACTATGTACACCCAGTCACAGTATTGGACAGATTTTAAGAGCCCTTCAAGGTTAAGCAAAGATTACATACCTAAACAATAATTTCATCGCTGTTCCTTACATATTTTTGCCCATCTTTTATTGTTTTTTTCTTCATTTTTCGAGTCTGTTTCAATTTGATTTCAATTGAGAAAAAATAGTCCTGTTCACAAAATGTTGTGTGATCACATCTCTCCAACTCTTCAATCTTTTAAAAATGGTATTACCATCCTGGCCGGTGTAGCTCGGGTGGTTGAGCCTCATCCCGTGCTCAGAGAGGTCGCCAGTTCCATTCCTGGTCAGGGCACATGCCCGGGTTGCAGGCTTGATCCCCAGTGCTGGGGCATGCAGGAGGCAGCTGATTGATGTTTCTCTCTAAAATCAATAAAAACATTCTTTTTAACTCCACTTTTAAATGAAAATTGTATTACTGTTTTCCCATTTTATTTTATTTTTTGTGTGTTTTCCCATTTTATAAGTGAGTGATTGGAGGGCTATTCAGATATTTCATTCATTCCACTTGTTTACTAAACCCTGCAAGTTCCCAGGTACATGGGTTATATGGCTTTGAATATCAGACATGTTGTGTGTACACAGAATATTAGAATGAACTGAAAGGTATATTCATTGTGTACCTACTACCAAGTTACATTGTTTAGTTTGAGAAAAAAACAATACACAAAATACTCTTGGGAAATCACAATGTATATTGGCATATTTAAGGCCTACCCTGAAGTAAACAATTTACTGAGCCTGCCCCAGGCATATTAACATCCTCAAGCATTCTGTGGAATGCATCTCAGAAAATAATGTGTCTTATAGAATAACACACGCACTCCTTAGGAGGTCATTCGTAAGTTGACTCTAAATTATTTTCAGCCTCATCTCCTGCAATTGCACCCATTTTTTTTCCTAGCCTGCAATCTGCTGTTTTAAACAATGCATTCATTAGAAATTGCATAATGACAACTAATTATCACGTCCCCTAGATATAAACTTGGTTGCCCCAGGCATATTAACATCCTCTAGTGCAAGCATTCTGTGGAATGCATCTCAGGAAATAATGTGTCTTATAGAATAACACACGCACTCCTTAGGAGGTCATTCGTAAGTTGACTCTAAATTATTTTCAGCCTCATCTCCTGCAATTGCACCCATTTTTTTTCCTAGCCTGCAATCTGCTGTTTTAAACAATGCATTCATTAGAAATTGCATAATGACAACTAATTATCACGTCCCCTAGATATAAACTTGGATTCCAACTACCACCATTGCAGTCCTTCTCCAAAGGAACAGGCAGGAAGCAGGCTTCCTTCCATCAATTCAAAGGTCATATGAGATAAGTGTTGTCAGACACCCATCCAGCAGATGGAGAAACCATGGGAGTGGAAGGGAAGGACAGAAACACCGGCAGACCCCAAACCAGAAGGCTTGGCTCCGCTCATCCCAGCCTTAACTCAACATTTCAGTTCCTAGTTTGATGTTATGGACTCCATATTTGCCACCTCAATTATCTACAGAACTGGAGTGAGAGTCTTTTTAAAAGAACTCTCACCAACCAAGAATTACAATAGGCACTAGGGCACATAGAGGGCACTAGGCATGGCATGAACAACACAAGCACAGAAGCCTAAGAAAGCTAATCGAAGAGAAAATACTGTGAATTGTCCTAGTTGGGGTTCCCCACAGGCCCACAGTGCGTGATGCATTCGCAGGGATGTGCATCATTTCACTTTTCACCCCTGCTGTCCCCTCTAGGTGTGGGTCTTTCCCATGGATCACACACAAATAATCGCTCTATCTGGGTGGGTATAACATAATCCATACTTGAGATCCGATGCGATGCATGCAAATTCATGCAGGAGTAGGCCTTCCTTCCCCCGGCTGCCAGCCCCGGCTTCCCCCCAGTCCTGGCTTCATCTGGAAGGACGTCACGTCTAATTAGCATATTGCCCTTTTATTATAGATGACCAATCCAATGGACTACTAGTGAGGATCAATTGTCAAATAGGATCCCTTGCCCAGCCAGCATGGCTCAATGATTGAGTGTTGACCTATGAACCAGGAGGTCTCAGTTGAATTTTCAGTCAGGCTGCAGGCTTGACCACTAGTAGGGGGCATGCAGGAGGCAGCCGCTCAATGATTCTCATCACTGATGTTTCTAGCTCTCTCTCCCCTTCCTTCCTCTATGAAATCAATTTAAAAATGTTTTCTTTTAAAGAAAATTCTGAAATGATCTGAGATACTTCAAAAAGTTCCACTCAGACATCCTTTGGAGTCTCTATCTTCAGGCTTGATATATTTCATTACCATTCTAGGAAGTGATACCACTTATTAACATTTAATATTAAAGGGTTTTGCACCCTTTGTTGGTGTTTTTCAAGATTTACTTCAATGTAGTTGCTAAATATCTTCCATATTCTAAGGAGAAACAATTCCCGAGGCTCTGGAATATATAATGGTTCACAGACAGGCATCTCGCTGAGTCCTCATGTCATGAAGAGTGAGAAAGAACGCTCTGGTGCCTCTTTTATAAAGGCATGATTATGAGGGCCCCAACCTCATAATTTAACTACTTCCAAAAGGCCCCACCTCCAAATACCATCACTCTGGGGTGGTGTTAGGATTTCAATGTGTGAATTTTTGGGGACAAAAACATTCAGTCCATAACACTCATATGACTCCAAGCTGAGAAATGAACATAAAATGGGTGCCAACTCAGTGAAAACCCTGGGACTGTGGCATAAACAATCACAAACACTCTTTTTATTTTAAATTAAATGTATTGTGGTGACATTGGTTAATGACAAGCACTCTTTAGAGATGCTCACAAACCACGCACACTGAACTCTCACAGACAATACATGAGCTCCTTGCTAAACATGAGCTCACCAACAAAAAGAGGCTATCAATTGAGACAGTCTAAAATAAAACTATAAAAGGGTTGAGGGGATGATGGCTGTTTGCAGCTGGTCACATACCCTTCAGGGTGGGGGTCCCAACTGGGGTGCCTGGCCAGTCTGGGTGAGGGTCTGAGGGCTGTTTTCAGGCTGGCGGGTGACAGAAGCTCCCAACCACTCCTTTTTTTCCTTTTTTAAAAAATTCTGGGCCACCTTTAGCTCTGAGGCTCCAGCTCTTAGGCCTCCGCTGCTGAAAGTAGGTATCTGGTTTGTTTCAGTTCTATAATCAAAACAATGTATAACTCCAGCTCTGACTCCAGCTCTGAGATCCCAGCTCGCTGAAAGCTGGTTTCTGGGTTGTTTTTTAGCTTCTATATTTGTTAAAATGTTTCAAACTGCAGGCTCAGAGGCCAGCAGCAGCAGGCGGGGAACCTTGGAGTCCTCCATCACTGAAGCAAGCAAGCCTCATGTTAGTTTCAAGCTGCCTGGCTGCCGGCCTGGCCGCCATCTTGGCTGGCAATTAATTTGCATATCTCCCTGATTAGCCAATGGGAAGGGTAGCAGTCGTACGCCAATTACCATGTTTCTCTTTGATTAGATAGGATATATATATAATATTGTCTTCAACTAGAGCTGGGAAAAATAAATTTCCAAACCAAATTAGTTTTTAAAGGATCCATACAAAACAATATATTTTTTCTACATAGAACATTTCTTTTGCTCTGGTTGTTACCTCCGAAGAGAAAAAGCAGTGGGTCACAGCAGTTCATCTGTAGCCAGTGTTGAATGTTGAATTCCCTGAAGAAGTTATATTAATATTTATGGTCGCTTAGCAGGAAATTTCTTTGAGTGACAGGCATTTCTCTAGTGAGCTAATCGTACCACTTCCATTAGATTTTTTATTTGCATATGTAATGCATTAGCAAAGGACTGTTCTACTGTTTATTTACACAGAACCCTGGCACTACTTACGTCTCACTAAAATGGACCCCAGCGGAATTTCTGAGACACTTTGAACATGGATGTGAAAACTGTCTCATTTTCTGTAGATGTTCTCTTCAATATGTATGATGTAAATGCCCATATTCCTAGACGTCTAGTGTTGGCTGTCATTACTGACCAAGAAAAAGCAGCCCCCTTATGTACTTGCCAAAACATTAAATTAGCCATTACCATAGAAATGTATTTCGTTGAATTGATTTTTTGTCCTTTTAGAGAAATTCAAAGATAATTGTTCAATGTTGTTGTGCCTCTTCTGGTATTGACATGTATTTGTATCAAAAATACAAAACATCTTTTTTTCTACAATGTACAGTTACTTGAGCTTTTCCCAGAAGCTTAACCATAGTTTCAAAAGCACACATTGACGTACAATATCTTTATTGTGACAATTTGAAGATATTGTATTTGCATCAACAGTGACATTAGGATCTTTTGTAATAAGGATTATAAAAATGGTGTCATGTGTATGCTTATGAAACGCATTAGTTATTGCAGTTCTGTGTAGGCGCACTCTTCACAGACCTCCCTGCATGAGCAGGTTTGCCTTTCGGCTCCACGCGGAGTGTGGCAAGCAGGCTCCCTCCTCTATCCGTTCAGCCCCCTCTCTATCCTTCCATAGAGCTGGGCCAATTCTTGTTTGAATTCTGTTATCTTTGTCTAAAGGAAATCAGACCAACTGTTCAATAATAGAGTGTCTTTAATCTATACCAGTGATGGCGAACCTATGACACGCGTGTCAGAGGTGACACGTGAACTCATTTTTTGGTTGATTTTTCTTTGTTAAATGGCATTTAAATATATAAAATAAATATCAAAAATATAAGTCTTTGTTTTACTATGGTTGCAAATATCAAAAAATTTCTACATGTGACACGGCACCAGAGTTAAGTTAGGGTTTTTCAAAATGCTGACACGCTGAGTTCAAAAGGTCCGCCATCACTGATCTATACTAATAAAAGGGTAATATGCAAATTAACCATCACTTTGCAACAAAGATGGCAGCGCCCATAGCCACAAAATGGCAGTGCTGGCCGGAGCCACGGAGCCAGCTGGAACGGGTGGGATGCTTGGCTTCCTTCAGGCGGGACACTTGGCTTCCTTCGTCGCCCCAGCGCCCTAGTGACAAAGGAAGCCAATCCTCCCGCAAGCCCTGGCCGCCCACTGAGGGCCAGCCTCTGGGCAGCGGCCACAGAGCTGGCCGGAGCGGGTGGGAGGCGGCTCCAGCCCGAAGCGAAGGCAGGAGGCGGCAGCCAGAGTGAAGGCCCGGGTCCCGGGTGCCGGAGGGAAGCCGGTGCCGGCAGCCAGGGGAAGGAAGGCCTATCCTTGCACAAATCTTCGTGCATCGGGCCCCTAGTTGGTTAATAAAGGGATATTACTGACTTTTAAAATCTTTTAAGATTAATAAAGACGTATTTGACTCTCTGAAAGTGGAGGTGTGTGAAAACATGGTTGTAATATTCAAACAGCGTCATTGCTTTAAGTTCTTGGGATGCAAGCCCACCTGCTCTCTGTGCTGACCTCCGTCTGCAGGCGGCCAGCTCAGTGTGAGCGCTGGGGCGGGAAGCAAGGCGGGCGTGGTATGGGCTCTGCACAGCTCCGCGGGGCTGGAGGCTGCCTTCCAGCACAGACAGAGCCTGGCCTGGTGCCACCTTGCCCACCTCCCACCCACTCCCTGGGACGGAGGAAGCTCCAGTGTCTCCCCAGGCTCAGTCTGCCCCTCACGGTGGCTGCTTGGGAGACAGAGATGAACAGTGCTGACAACAAACGAAATAGATGCAGTGCCCGTCTTTCAGAAAGAATCAATGAAACCTCAGCCGCTTGCTGTGTACTCAGCAGAAATCTGTTTAAAAACTTCACTCGTCATTTTTAAGTCTTCCATCCTTGTGTTCATCTTCCATTTTTTGAAATATCTATGCACTGATTCAGCTTAAAAGCTATCTGGTTAACTGATTTTTTTAAAAAAAAATTTTATTGATTTTGGAGAGGGAGAGAAAGAAATATCAATGATGAGAGTGAAGCATTGATTGGCTGCCTCCTGCACGCCCCCCACTGGGGATTGAGCTGAACCAGGGGCCCTTCAGTCCGCAGGCAGATGCTCTACACACTGAGCCAAACAAGCTAGGGTTGCTTATCAGATTTTTCAGTGTTCTTGATGGCTGGAATCAGAAGTAAACTGTCAGCTTAAGTGCTTCTCTCATCTCTCATCTCTCTCTCTCTCTCTCTCTCTCTCTCTCTCTCTCTCTCTCTCTCGCTCTCTTTCACTCACTCCCCTCCCTCCCTTCCA
>NW_006283588.1:829657-851197 GCF_000327345.1 Myotis davidii
AACATTAGTAACAAAGAAACAGAATTTCCGGAGGATGAGGCCCAGAAATCAGGATTTTAAAAAGATTCCCAGGTGACTCTACTGTGCAGCCAAGGTTGAGAACCACTGCTAAGGAGGGTTGAAGTTTTTGAGCGGTCGCTGCAGAAAGAGCCCAGCGAAGGTGTGGGTGGGGAGGGCGCTGAGGGGTGGCGTCTGCGGCGGGAAGAGGGGGCAGAGCGAGGAGGGGGGACAGTAGGCTTAGAAATGGAAGTGAGACCCATGCAAAGGTAAGATAGGATGAGCTAATGCGATGAGAAGCCGGGAGCAGAAGAGGAAGAAATGGCTGCACCTTCCCACCTGGCTGCCCGCGGGGCTGAGAACCTGTAAGGAACAGCAGCCCCGCGGAGGAGCTGGGCCGGGCCTCCGTCCGCGTGGAGCGAGGGCGCCCTCTGCTGGGGATCAGAAGCCGCTGCGGCTCTGACGTCAGCGCTGCCCGGCTCTGCTGAACTTCCCTGCAGAACCCGCTGGCATGAGCCCCTTTCTCAAAGCTGAGGGTGACTGCCCCTGGCGGGCTGCCCCGGAAGAGAGTCCTGGGGCACCCGTGCGAAACTAGAGAGAGCGCAGTGAGCTTGGACCAGGAGGGAGAGCGCCAACGGCTCCCTGTTGGGGGTAGTTTTGTCCGTTTGAATGATTAGAGTTGACATACGATGTTATAGTAGCTTCACATGGTGATGCAACATTTGCGCTCCCACGATATGATCACCACGGGAAGCCTAGTATGACCATCTCTCTCCGAGTGCTAGCCCCCCTCCTAGGCTCCGTCTCTTGTTGCTGTTAAGATTGACTGGCTTGCCCCAGCCTGTTTGGCTTCAGTGGATAGATCCTTGGCCTGCAGACTGCAGGGTCCCAGGTTCGATTCCAGTTAAGGGCAGGTACCTCGGTTGCAGGCTCCTCGCCGGCCTGGGCCTTGGTCAGGGCTCCTGTGATGTGTGTTTCTCTCTCACATCGATATTTCTCTCTGTCTTTCCCTCTCACTTCCACTCTCCCTTTAAAAAAAAATCAGTGTAAAGATATCCTCGTGTGAGGATTAGCAAACAAAGACTGTCTGGTTTGACCAAAATGAGCATCAGTTTCCTCCCCTGTGCCATGTTTTCACATGTGAAATCAAGTTAATGGCCGAGGCCGGTTTGGCTCAGTGGATAGAGCGTCAGCCTGGGGACTGAAAGGTCCCGGGTTCGATTTAAGTCAAAGGCATGTACCTGGGTTGCGGGCACATCCCCAGTAGGAGATGTGCAGGAGGCAGCTGATCGATGTTTCTCTCTCATCCCTGTGTCTAACTCTCTCTCTCCCTTCCTCTCTGTAAAAAATCAATAAAATATATTTTTTTAAAAAAGAAATCAAGTTAATGATAACAGTCTGGAGGAGACAAACAAGTATAACCTGCGTTTGAGGTTCAAAGCATCAGGAAAGAGCTGTCAAGGGGGCGGGGCAGGGGCGGCTAGCTCGTCGGCGGATGTAATATCCTGTCCAAACGTCTGGCACAGATACTGTGTTTAAAGGACAAACAGTGCCCTGGCCGGGTAGCTCAGTAGGTTAGAGCACGGTCCCCATACACCAAGGTGGTGGGTTCCATCCCTGGTCAGGGCTGGAACACACAACAAATTGCAGGCCCCCCCCCCCCACCCTCTCTAAAATCAGTAAATAAATTTTAAAAATTAAAATTTAAAAAAATAAATAACTGGAGAGTGATGAAGCTAAGGCTTTTGTCCTTTTCCTTGAGAGTTGTAAAAAAGAAAAACATTAGTTTTGTATTGGTTAGAAAAAAAACAAACTTAAAAGAAATATAGAAAGTGAGCATTTGTAGCATCCACAGGTCAACTTCTGAATTTCTAATATTTTCTGATAATCTATCCAACGAGGAATTGCCTGCTGGTGATAAGACTAAGTCAGGACCAGGTCAAGGCCAGGTTTAGGCAAACCTGGGAGCTGTCTCCACTGAGTTTCATCGTCCTGCCCACCCCACCCCCTCACTGTGCCCACTGTGGTTCCTCTGTGTCCCGGCAGGTGTTGGGGGTCCCAGGCCATGTCCGGCAGGCCAGGGACGCGACGTGTGCTGCAGGCCACACATCCCTGGGCAACACCTCAAGCCCAGAATAGTCCATGTCCAGAACCTGGCTCTCTCCTCACCTGGCCGGGCAATCTCATTCCTTCAGGCCCAGCTTTCTAACCCACGTTAATGCATCGGCTAAGGGAAAGGCTCAAAGCTATGCACTCAGTTGAACTTGGGCCGCCTCCTAAGCCGTTTCACCCACTGTCACCCCTAGGGCTGTCAGCCACCTACACTGCAAGCCTGCTTTAGAGACCTCCCCAGGCTTTCCTCTGCCTGCAGAGGGGGGCTCAGGCCAGCTGCAGATGGGAAAAGCCTTTGGAACTGTTAGTACCTGCCCGCGAGCAGGACCCACTCAGAACCCACTCATTCAGATCTTCCGCTTCTCAGGAAAAAATGAGAAATTCAGAAGTGGACGTGCTGATGCTACAAATCCTCACTTCCTAGATTTAAGTTTTTTTTTCCCTAACCAATACAAAACTAATGTTTTTCTTTTTACAACTAAAAAGGAAAAAGACGCCCTGACCGGTTTGGCTCAGTGGATAGAGCGTCGGCCTGCGGACTGAAGGGTCCCGGGGTCAATTCCGGTCAAGGGCATGTACCTTGATGCGGGCACATCCCCAGTAGGGAGTGTGCAGGAGGCAGCTGATCGATGTTTCTCTCTCATCGATGTTTCTAACTCTCTATCCCTCTCCCTTCTGCTCTGTAAAAAATCAATAAAACATATTTTTTTTAAAAAAGGAAAAAGACAATAGTCATAGCTTCATCATGTTCATTATTCCTGTTGTCCTGTTTGCCCTTAATTTTTTTTAATTTTTATTTTTCTAATGTATTTATTGATTTTAGAAGGACAGGGTGCTGGGAGGGGTGTGCAACCCCATCTCCAGGGGCTGCAGCTACTGGGCTCCTGGCTGCTCTGTGGGAGGTAGACCAGTAGACCAGGATGGCCAGGTGACAGCTAGAGAGCACTTTTTCAGCACTCATCAGAATTAATGTGCTGCCCCTCCTCCCCCCCAACCCCAATCAAGGTGATGCCCCTAGGATGTTTCTGGAAATTTAAACACACACAAAAACCAACAGGGGTTAAGGGACAGGGTTCCCACATAGGAAGAAGTGTTACACTTTCTAACTCAGCTATGGGGAGTTATTTATTTACATATGAAAATATATTTAATTTCTAAATTAAATAAAAAGTATGCATTGATACACAAAATGTTTCAAGCAATGCTAGACTAGAGCCAAGAGAACCATGTAACGTTATTCAGTCTGGTGGTTCCCATACGATTTGACCCAGAAGCTCGTTTCCCACATAAAATATATTAACACCTGACAGAGCATGCTTTGGGAAAGGTGGCACAGCTTTTCAAAGGAGACCCAGACACGCCAGCCGGCAGAAACAGGTAGAATCTGTGTCACTGGGCCACGCCATGGGCGCCCAGAGTGGCCTCTGCCACCTGCTGTCCTCGAATCACCAGTTGGGACACAGCAGCCACCTTGGAGGGCCTGACTCTAAAGAGGTTTGGGTAGCATGTTAGAGCTTAGTAAATGCGTTTCCCTTGAGTCCTTGGTCAACAGCATTTTATAAAACCCCTTCCCTAATCCTCACCCTGTGACAGCAGCTCTGTGGGTATGTAGATGGGAGAACTCTCTCCTCTTCCGCGGCTGCAATATCTGGGGTTGTTGGAATGTGTCGAACTGAACTGCGCCCTACCCCATCCATGGTGCTCTGACAAACTCTAATGACACGAGCACATTTCTCACTTGCTTCTCTTTTATCTTCACTAGTTTGTCGCCGTGGAGGGCAGGGTGCGGAGCTGTATAGTCCTTATCTGTAAAATGAGCATAACCATGTTTATGCTGCAGAGTTTTGTCAGCCAGAATTTTCTTAAAAAATAAAATTAAAAAGTAAATGTGGCCCAGCCTGTGTGGCTCAGTGGTTGAGCATTGAGTTATGAACCAGGAGGTCACGGTTCAATTCCCGGTCAGGGCACACGCCTGGGTTACAGGCTCCATCCTCAGTGTGGGGTGTGCAGGAGGCAGCCGATCCATGATTCTCTCTCATTGGTGTTTCTATCTTTCTCACCCTCTCCCTTCTTCTCTGAAATCAATAAAAAATATATATATTTAATTTAAAGAAAAGTAAATGTGTGTAAGTAAAGTTTCTGAAACAATACCAGAGATGTAGCAGCTTCCAATAAATGAAAACCATTGGTATTATTTCTACGCCTCCTGTGAACAATAAACTCCTGGAGGATGGAAGGAATAGTGGATTCGAAGTGTGTACAATGACCAGACTTCATCACAGCAGCGCAGTGTTTGCGGTGGATGGAAAGTTTTAACAGGGTTGGAAGGGTTCTTCGGAATTATCTTTTGCAGATGAGACACAAAGAAACTGAGGCTGAGAAAAATTAACTTGCCAGTATTTTCCGCAGGAGCATAAATTACCAACATTTGGATCCTCAGAAACGTCGCTGGAAAGTTACAAACTGAACATGACTCATATCTAAAGTGAACAGACGCATAAACCCTCACTTTGCGTGGTCCCAGGGACTCGGTAACGTACACACATTTGCGTGGTTAATAACAAAGCTGAACTTTTCATGCGCTCAGTGCGCTGCTGCCAGCGTTCCCAGCGGGTGCTTAAATCCGCGCCTGCCTGTCCTTCACAGTCAGGGGCTTTCTTCACCAAGCGTGGCGGGAGCGAGGCGGCGGCAGCAGCCCAGCCCACCACCAGGTGGCGCCAAGCCCACTCGGGGAGGCTCTGGGGCAGCCAGCTCAGTGTGGTAGAAAACAAGACCAGTGTAGGTTCCGTCCTGGTCCCATTTCACATGTTCATACTCGGACACAAAAGCAGGTGAATTAAATTTGCCGTTATCCTGCGTACTTAAATCGAACTGAATTTAATACAAATAGAACAGAGCTGGAGAAGTGGCAGCCAGCCCACATCTCTGGGCTGTATTATAGCCGGAGGGCGGACGCTGACAAAACCCAATCTCCAGGCTCTGATGCCGCCTTGGAAGAACGGGAAGTGAACACATTCTGGATCTTCTTTCTCAGGAGAAGTTGGTCATCTGCGATATCACTTTTAGAAAAGATGGGAATGGAATAATAAGAGCTGGGGGACAATCATTTCTAGAAGGACTTAAATACAAGAGCCTATGATTTAAGAATAATAAAAGGAAATGGAAGAGAACCAAGAACACAGAAATTAGCCCTGGCTGGTTTGGCTCAGTGGATAGTGCGTGGGCCTGCGGACTGAAAGGTCCCTGGTTCGATTCCAGTCAAGGGCTCATACCTGGGTTCCAGGCTCCATCCCCATTAGGGGCGTGCAGGAGACAGCCAATGATGATTCTCTTCCATCATTGATGTTTCTATCTCTCCCTCTCCCTTCCTCTCAATAAAAAATAAATAAAAAGAAAAGAACACAGAAATTAAAATCAGAAAGAATGTTTCCGAACAATAAGGGGTGGGGAGTTGGAAAGTGAGATTTTGAGTAGACCTCGGAGTTACAAAATGTCAGTGCTGGAAGGAGCCCTGTAAGGAAGCAGAATTGGGCATGAGAACTAAATAATTTGCCCAGAACTACACAGATCCTCAGTTGCTGACAAGCACTGGACCTGTACTCTCTCCATGAAAACATATGATCCCCGCCCTAACCAATTTGACTTCGTGGATAGAGCGTTGGCCCACGGACTGAAGGGTCCCAGGTTGGATTCCGGTCAAGGGCATGTACCTCAGTTGCAGGCTCCATCCCTGGCCCTGGTTGGGGAGCGTGCAGGAGGCATCCAATCGATGAGTCACCCTCATATCGATGTTTCTCTCTCCCCGTCTCTCCCCCTTTCTTCCACTCTCTCTAAAAATCAATGGAAAAATATCCTCGGATTAACAACAAAAAAAACACGTGACCCCTCTTCATAGACCTATAAAATCCAGGGCAGTCCACGCAGAACCACCCTCCTTCCGTCTCATGCGCACGTGTGCACACATCCACCACCCTCACCATACAGGGAATGAAGGAAGCCATCTGAAACTTCCACCACAGACACACATCAGACGAAAGCCTGGACGCCCGCCCCGTTCACACTCACAGGAAGCCCAGCTCAAGCTTGTGTCCCTATTTAGTAATCAGTTCCCGCTCACACACACAGAAGGCAGAACAAAAACAGAAAGAAGAATGATTTCAGTGTGCTCACAGAGAGGCCCAGCTGGTTTACAGGAAATCTGGTGACTATTCCGTGACGCCATTGTCTTGTCCTCACCAGCCCAGGAAAGGGACACCGTGGCATCCCAAGGCAGTCAGTCCCTGGGATGATTCAAAGGCATCAAAGCCAACATTGACCTCAATTGTGCTTATAGTTTAGGTGAAAGTATTTTGGACCCAAACATTTCTGTTAATTATCAGATGTCCTCTGGGCTGGTGGGAAGTACTGGGCAGACCTGTGGTTGGCCACCCATTAACTAGCTGTGTGGTCTTGGGCAAGGTACTTAACTCTTCTGAGCCTCTTTCTTCTGTCAAAATGGGATTGAATAGCTGTTACCTCACAGGATAGTTCCAAGGAAAATGTGAGAGCAGGTGTCTTATGGTACAAAGAAGCATCTGTAAATATTAGTCTCCTGCCTGGCCGGCATGGCTCAGTGGTTGAGCGTAGACCTATGAACCAGGAGGTCACTGGATCCATTCCTGGTTGGGGCACATGCCTGGGTTGTAGGCTTGGTTCCCAATGATGTATGGCTCCTCTGTGTTCCCCTCTTGCAGCGCTCAGTAGGGTGTCTTATTTCCCCAAGTTCTCTAATTTACACATCACTGTACCATCTGTTTTCGACAATAAAAACATTGTTATATAACTATTATATCCCAAGCACTGTGCTAAGCACTAAAAATACGGTATTCAGCAAAACAAGCCAAGTCCTTGCTCTTGTGGCCTTTTCGTTCCTAGAAGGGGAAGTACAGACAATAAACTTATAAATACATTAATGTACAAGGTCATTCCAAACAACATTAAGTCCTGTGATAACCATAAAAAACAAACTGGTGTGACGGAGAGTGAGGAGGTGAGCAGTAGTGAGATGGCCCCGAAACGAAGGCTGCCCAGTGGGTGCACCCAATGGGAATGTGCCGGGGAGAAATAGGGATGGGAAAGAGAGGAGGGAAGAAGATGTGGTTCTGTGGGTTTAGAAGGAGTGCTGCTGCCCAGCCGGTGTGGCTCAGTGGTTGAGTGTTGACCTATGAACCAGGAGGTCACAGTTCAATTCCCACTCAGGACACATGCCTGGGTTGTGGGCTCGTTCCCCAGTGTGGGGTGTGCAGGGGGCAGCCAATCAATGATTCTCTCTCATCCTTGATGTTTCTATCTCCCTCTCTCTTCCTCTATGAAATCAACACACACACACACACACACACACACACACACACATTTTTGAGGCGTGCTACCTTACCCCTTATGGGAGGATGGTATCTCGCCCGCCTCCTTAGCCAGCCAGCCACTGGGAAAATGACTCAAGAAGAGCTGGGATAAGAAGCAGCCCTGCCCTCAGGGCTAGCGTGGGAGCGGTGACGTTCCTCACTGCTGCTTGTTCAGCCCAGGGGATGATGCCAGAAGAGAGCAAGGATGGAACTGGGGTTATCGGTATGAGATGCGTTACTTCCCTCCTTGCAATACCCAATGACACTGACACGGAGAGCTGACTGGGCTTCTGCTTCAGAGTATCACACAGCCGCTTCTAGAACACATTAGCATCACCATCAATACAGTGTTCACCTAATCCTGGCACCGGGGCAAACACAGACCGATAAAAACAAAGACTCCCACATGGCGACAAGGAGTGGCTTGCAGGACCTCTTGGGAAAGCACTTGGCCGCGGAGGAAATAGTATGCCACTCACTTGAGAAAGTTTCTCTAGAATGAGTTCCTGCCTTATTTTCCTCTCCCCTTTACCCCAGCAAGACGCTGCTGGTGTTCATGCTGAAGCCTCTCCCAGGCCACTTCCGGTCCCTCCTCAGTCCCAGGAGTGGTCTCTCTGGCCTTGGCCCCAGCCGTTCACTTCCCCTCCCCCTCGGATCAGCTTCCTTTGAGTGATTGCTTCTTCCCCGTCCCCCCACGCCCCCTGCTTCCCTAAAGAGCCACTCTTTTATTTCACGGGTTTCATGCCTTTCCCATAAGTATGAATTATTGTTACCCCAACAAAGGTATATGTATTTTTATCTCTTTCCTGGCTCATTTCTTTTTTAGCCATCCATGTTTTTCAGAAGGGACATACTGGAGTGGCTGCACTTTATACCGACTGGGAACATTCAATTTAAGCTGTGAGAAGTCTCCCTTCAGTGGAAATGCTCATCCAAGGCCATGCACTCAATCCCCTCTAGCATTAAATCATAAAATATTCCCCCTTCCCATTAAATTATAAAATGCCGGAGGGCGGGGACTATTGTTTGTGATGATGCCCTTACAGTCCCAGCCCTTGCAAATCCTTGATGCTTCTATTGTATGGATGTTAGAAACTCCAGTTCACAGAACATCTCTGTGATGTTCCCGGAGGCAGTTGGGGTGGTGTGATGATAAGGGCGGTGGGAAGGTAGGCTTTTCTCTTATCTCTGTTCCAAGAACAACGGTATTTCTTCCCCCCCTCCCCCCACCCTCTTAGAACAACAGTATTTCTGTAACCACCCTTTCCCAGTCATGTAACTTCTAAAGGTCCTCTTTGGAATTGGCCCCACAATTCTTCTTCTTCTTCTTCTTCTTCTTCTTCTTCTTCTTCTTCTTCTTCTTCTTCTTCTTCTTCTTCTTCTTCTTTTTTAATTAAAGGATGGGCTTCTGATTCTTGGTCTTGTTATTGAATGGTGATTATTGAGGAAATGAGGGAACTTCTTCAATCTCACCTTTTTAAAAAATATATATGTTTTTATTGATTTCAGAGAAAAGGAAGGGAGAGGGAGAGATAGAAACATCAATGATGAGACAGAATCATTGATCGGCTGCCTCCTGCAAGCCCCCTATTGAGGCTCAAGCTCACAACCTGGGCATGTGCCCTAAAAGAGAATCAAACCAGTGACCTCCTGGTTCATGAGTCAACACTCAACCACTGAGCTACACCAGCTGGGCAAGAATCCACAATTCTTAAAACCAAATGTACAATTCTTAAAGCAACTCCCCAGCATCGTAGAAATTAGATGCACGTGAGGCTTCACCTCAGGGTTCTCTGCTCCTGTGTCCTTTTGTCCTGACCACCACATCGTCATCATTGTTGTCTGTCTTCCTTGTTGAACTTTGACCTGTGTCTTGGCTACATTTGGTCTCCTAGAAATAGACCCCTGTATATACTGTGACAAGTTGGCCCTGCATGTCTACCACAGGGACATTTTTTACATTTGAAAATTGCATGAATCATAGCACGCCTTTGCCCGGGGCCTCAGGGAACACGGCAGGAGAACAACACGTCTTAATAAGGAAAAGTCAAGTCCGAGTCACCAGGGAGCTGACAGGTTTTGGCGGCTGCCTAACCTAGTTCTACACACCAGTGTGCACTCTTAGTCAGGCAAGAATAATTTGCCTTGCCCACCTACCGGCCGGATTAATTTGGGGATGGGCAGTAGCCAAGGGTAGGGAGGCTAGCAAGAAATCACAGAGAAGACAAAAAAAGCTGAAGAGTTGGCCAGTTTTCCTTTGTCCATTCTTCCCAAAGCCCTATTCAGTCATCCCCCCTTATTCGCAGGGCATGCTCCTAGACCCCCCAAAAGTGCCTAAAACTGAGGAGAGTACCAAACCCTATGTATACTATGTTTTTTTCCCATATGTACACACCAATGACAAAGTATAATGTATAAATCAGGCACGGTGAGAGATTAACAGCAATCCTATACAATAAAAGTCTAATATGACCATTCGACCAGTCACTATGACACACATTGACCACCAGGGGGCAGATGCTCCAACTGGTAGGTTAGCTTGCGGTTGGGGTCTGGACAATTGGGACTGGGCAAAACAGGCTAGACACACCCTGGAGCCCTCCCATGGGCCTTCCCCAGCCCTGATCATGCACCAGTGGGGTCCCTCGGCCTGGCCTGTGCCCTCTCACAATCCAGGACCACTCGGAAGACGTTGGAGAGCCAGTTTCGGCCCGATCCCTGCAGACCAGGCTGAGGGACCCCACTGGTGCACGAATCCGTGCACTGGGCCTCTGGTAACAGATAATAAAATAGAAAAATTCTAACCATATACAGTAATAAAGTTAAATGAAAGTGGCCTCTCTCCCCCCAAAGATCTTACTGTACTGTACTGTACTCACCTTTTCACTTAAAGGAAGCACTGCTGGGCTTCTCCTGGGCATATCCAAGTTACCAGCGTCACTACTTTTACACTTTGGGGCATTTTTTTAAATATATTTTTTATTGATTTCAGAGAGGAAGGGAGAGGACGAGATAGAAACATCAATGAGAGCGAATCATTGATCAGCTGTCTCCTGCATACCCCCTACTGGGGATGAAGCCTGAGACCCAGGCATATGCCCTGACGAGGAATCTAACCATGACCTCCTGGTTCATAGGTCGACATTCAACCATTGAGCCACGCCAGCCAGGCGTGTGGCATTTATTAAATGAAATAAAGGTTAATTGACCACAGCTGACTGAGAATCCATCTGATACTTTTTTTATCTTACTGTACTGGCTAGGACCTCCAACATAAACTGAATGGAACTGGTAATTAATCACCTTTGTCTCATTCAATTTCTTTTTGTTTTGTTGTTAATCCTTACCCGAGGATATTTTCCCATTGATCTCGAGAGAGAGTGGAAGGGAGAGGGAGAGACTGAGAGAAACGCTGATGTGAGAGAGACACAACAATTGGTTGTCTCCCGCACATACCCTGACCAGGGCCACGAGCCTGCAACGGAGGTACATTCCCTGGACCGAAATCATACCCGGGACCCTCTAGTCTGCAGGCCCACGCTCTAGTCACTGAGCAAAACCAGTTAGGGCCAGATCCTTTATTTTTTTTAATCTTAAAGAGTTTACATCTTTATTATATAAATTAGTAAGAAAAACACTAGGACTCTTAATAAATAAATGGGTAAAGGACATAAACCAAACAATTCACAAAATTAGTATGTGCAAAAATGCTCTCTGGAGTGTCCGTTATAAAGTAAAAACTTAAATTAAAATACAGGATATGGCTGATATAGAATGGGATATTATACAGCCATTTAGAACCAGTTTTACAGTCACGTGCTGCCTAATAACGGGATACTTTCCAAGAAATTCCTCGTTAGGCATTTCCTCCTGTGAGCATCCTGGAGAGCCGTACACACACTTGTGTGCCGTAGCCGCCAACTGTAATTATACTGTCACACGTCTGGCATGCTGTAGGCTTGTTCACACCAGTGGCACCACAAACACAGAAACTGGAGTGAGCGCCCTGACAGTTGTCTTTTTATGACGCAGGAGCCCAACTTAGGTGTTGATAGCAGAGGCCTCCACTTCCAGGAAGGCTACCTGGAATGCACCTTGATTTTGATAACTGACCATTTGGGCTACTTGCTTTTTTTTCTCTCCCCTGTGCTTTAAATTCTTGCCTTTCTCTTTTAAATTCACCAGTAAAGAGTGAGCCCCGCCCCCCATGTCCCCAAGCTTGACTCCAATAAAAGCAGGACCCCAGCTCCTTCCCTCCGCCCTCACCTTGCTGTGTGCCCCTGGGTGCCTTGTATGCTCCTCCAGGGCCCGTAAGGCTTTTTTCTTCAAAGTCACCTGATGAAAAAAAAGAAGAAAAAAAGTCACCCGGTGGTTCTTGCTGAAGGGCATCTTGCGATGGAGTCCCACCAGCTGTCACAGGGGTTTAGGAGGAGGAAACATCTTGGAAAGTTCACTGGTCCTCATGGGTGCCCCAGGCGGCATTTCTAGTAAACAAATGGCATCATTATCTGCGCAAGACAGTAACGCTCTGCCCTAGGACATTGCTGGTGGCGGGTGGCTATGCAGTCACCTTCCTGTCACATGTCATGTATGTGGTCGGCCCTTGTCCGAAATGTCCTTATGTGGCATAGGGCTGTTTACCCAGCTTCATTCCTCACCTCCAGCCCAGCCCCTTGGCTTCTGCAAACATCTGGTTCAGACATTGGCGTGCTGAAATGGAGCTTTCTGCTGAGTCCGCTCAACCCCTCACTTTCAGTGTCTCCTTTTATACTGTGAGTATCCTGTTCAAAGCTTTGTCAGCCCTGGCTGAACCGGTAGCCAGCGGTAGTCATGGGGGAAAGAGAAGACAGCAGCCAGAAAGATCTGATCAAAACATGCTGCTGCTGACCTTGTATACATATATGCACACCCCATGGACCAGACAGTGGGGTGGTGAGGGCCTGGGGCTGGGGGGGGTGGGCTGGAGGGGGTCGATGGGGGGAAAACAATAAAGATTTTTTTAAAAATTTAAATTAAAAAAATGGATAATAGAAAAAAAACACATGCTGCTGTTTAAAATCAATATGAAGTGACTACAGTGAAAGGCGCATTTTGGCTCAAACCTAAATTGTTCAAATATTTTCCTTCGACTTTTCCAGTTAATTTTTTCAGCATAACTAAGCTCATAGAGAAGAGAAACAAAAGAGCTAAAATCCTAACCAATGTATAATTGCGATTGTGTGATATCAGCTCATTTATTTTTAGATGCAAATTTATCCTGTTCTGTAACCTTCCCCCCAAGGCCTCCAAAGAAGGCAGTAAGCATTTCTAAGGCTAGATAGGAAAAAGCTGAGGCGTCACATTTTGGCTCTTTTTCTTTGGCTCTGCACATCCAAAGGACGAAGCATTCAGATAGCTTTCCTGAGAACACCCGTTAGCATTTTCATTGTTGGCTAGAGCAAGCGCACTCAGCATTGCTGCTAAGGAAGAGGAAACTTCCCTCGCTTCATGCCCAGAAGAGCGAATGTGAGTGTGGGAGGAATGGACTGGACACGACACACACACGACATTCACCCTGGGAGGACAACAGATGGCGGCTTCATCCATAAACTGCCTGGATTTGGTGAGGGTTCTTCCTCCATGAGAGAGACAGTGTGGAAACAAGGGAAAGAACAGTAAATTCAAAGGCATTTTGATGACTTTAATTTCTGTTTTGGTTTATGGCACTTGAAAATGATCACACCACCCTGGCCCAGTAGCCTAGTTGGTTAGAGCATCAACCTGATACGCCAAGGTTGGGGGTTCAATCCCCAGTCAGGGCACATATACAAATCAACCAATGAATGCATAAATAAATGGAACAAATCAGTCTCTCTCTCTACCGCTCTCTCTCTCTCCCTCTCCCTCTCTCCCTCCCTTCTTCTCTCTCAAATCAATAAATAAAAAAAATTTTCAACCATTTTTCCAAAACCTGAATGTGTGCGGAAAAGGCCCTTATCCTCCCAACAATGTGCTGTGAACACAATTGCTCTGGTTTACAGTCTGGTTAAGGGGCCATGACACTAGAGGCAAAGTACCTGAAAGCCAGGCATTAGCCACCTGTCCAGCCCCACTGTGCCTGGTCCACACAGGTAGTCAGGGTTCTCCAGAAGAAGAGCACCGGTAAGATGTATGGAGAGAGAGATTTGTTTTGAGGAAGATGCTCACACAGTTTGTGGGGGTTGGCCAGTCCAAAGTCCATAGGGCAGGCTGGCAATTCCAAAAAGAACTGCTGTCTGGGGTGGAACTCCTTCCTCTTCGGGGAGGGGAGGTAAGAAATGCAATATGAAAGCTGAAATATGAAAACCAACCAGCAGAGAATTGACGTGGGTAGTGATGTCAATTAAAAGCCATCCAGAATATTCCTGGTTGGAGAAGGGAATGTTATGGATCCACTCATGTATTCCTTATACTAGTATAAGTGGTACTGAGTCTCCCTGTACCAGTGCGGTCAAGCCTGGTATCAAGTTGTCCTATCAGACATGCTTTTATCCCTCAAAGAGCTTAAAGATGGGGAGAGAGAGAAGCCGTTAACAATTCCAGTGCAGCTTTCTGTAAGAAAGGAGCCAGAGAGGAAGTCCACCAATGAGGGAGGCTTCTCAAAGAAAGTGACTGTGTGTCTGTGAGCTGCATTTTTAGGGACAAGTCATTGCTATTTAGACTGAAAAAGTAGAAAACTACATGGGCTAGTTCATCTCCAAGATGGCCCCAGTGATCCTCATCTCCTGGGACTCATTCCCTTGCCCAGTCTCCTCCCCCATTGCATCAAGGCTGTTCTGAGTGACCAATAGAGGATGGTGGAGATGATGGGGTGTGAATTCTGAGGGTAGGTTATAAGAAGCATTGCAGCTTCCGGCTTGTCCTCTTGGCTCGCCTGCTCTGGAGGAAGCCAGATCTGGTCTTGTCCTCTTGGCTCGCCTGCTCTGGAGGAAACCAGATGCTGGCTGTGAGGGGCCGAGGCCTCCCACCAAGAGCCAGCGCTCACTTACCAGCCCCAGTGGGTGACTGCAGCCCTGGCCAGGGTCTTGCCTACACTCTCGAGAGGGAGGCTAAGCTAGAACCAAGGGACATCCTAAATGGTTACTGTTTTTGCTGATTTGTTTCTCAGCCATAGTCAATACACTACATCTTAAGTGAAGGCAGAGCTGAAAATTTCTCAAAATGGGAGATATTTGAAGTGACCCCCGAAAAGGTTAGTAGGGGCCAGATACTGCACAGATATGACACACACCTTCTCGCCTTCTTCCCTGCCAGCCCCACCAGTCATGTTCATGCTGTTAGTGCCTGTTTGGATGAGGGTGTGAGTGTTAGGAACTAACGGGAAAGCCTGGGCTGGGAGAAACACTCCAAGGGAGAGCAGAGGAAGAAAATGACAAAAGCCCAAGAAGCAGTAGCCGCTTAAGTAGAAAAGAAAAGGAGCCGGTGGGATTCCAAAAGTTAACGCAAGAGTGGCAAAACACTGGGAGTGGCCAATGGCATCAAAGGCAACAGAGAAATCGAATAAGCCTGAGAAATGGGCACTAGAATGGTCACTGTGTCCCTTGTGGAAGCAGCTTTGTTGAAATTGTGGGAACTTCAAAACATTATGCCTGACCCTCTCACTTAGAGGTCAAACCCAGAGCCCTCACCGCACCCAAGGAGACCCCTGGTGCTTTCTCACACACTCGAATCTCTCTAATCTCGCCTCCTCCTCTCCTCCCAGTTTCTTATTTCTCGTCTTCTCTTTTGCTACAGCGGCCTCTTCCTTGTTCCCACCTCAAATGGCTTTGCTTTGTGCTGCCCTCTGTGTTTGGAAGCTTCCCCACCACTTCCTCCTTTGCCACCTGCAGGCAATGCCCATGTCACCTTCTGTGTGTGGCCTTCCCTGACCATCCAGTTGGAATGCTCCCATTTCCACCCAACGTACACTCTCTCCTGCTTTAGCACAGGCCCAAAATGGAGTCACTTGTGCTAAAGCCTATGATAACAAGCCAGGATTTAATATCTGACCTGGACCTAGCTGGCTTGGCTCAGTGGATAGAGCGTCAGTCTGTGGACTGAAGGGTCCCAGGTTCGATTCCGGGCAAGGGCACATGCCAGGGTTTCGGCTCAGTCCCCAGTGTAGGGCGTGCAGGAAGCAGCCGATCAATGATTCTCTCTCATTGATGTTTCTATCTCTCTCTCCCTTTCCCTTCCTCTCTGAAATCAATAAAAATTTTAAACATAAAATAATATCTGACCTGATTGCTGTTTTAACCTTTTCTAGAAATTTAATCTTAATCAATCAATCTGGAATTTTCTGTTCAAGCATCAGTAAGGTAGTCTGTCACAGGAAGTTGTCATGTGGGCCCTCTTCACCCCTTTCCCACACTCGCCCCCACAGAAAGAAGAGGCAATCTTCCTGATAAGTGTCCTTGCTTATCATAATCCTTTCTTTACTTTTCCTAACTCACCTGCCCCACTCTTCTTCCTTTAAAAATCTTTCGTTTTGTATGACCCCTCGGGGAGCTCTTCTCGCTGCTAAATGGAGTGCTGTCTGATTCATTAATCCCTTAGTAAGGCCAATTAGATCTCTACATTTACTCAATTGAATTTTGTTTTTTAACATCCCCTTCTCTGCTCTCTTCTTCGCCCTTGTACAGATCACTCTGGAGGTCACGTCTCCTACCTGTTTATTTTGTGTGTGTGGACGAAAAGGGCCAAATGCTAACCTGACAAGCTCAGGGAAGGCCCGTGTGGTGGTCTTACAAATTCAGAGACCTAAAGTAACCACAAAGGATGGTCTGAAATTAAAATGTCTTAACTAAAAGCAGTTTATTGTGGGTAATCATGTCTTAGGTTAGATTCTTTTTCCTGACAAAAGTCAATCTTTTTAAAATATATGTATATTTTTTTTTATTGAGTCCTAGTTGGTTTGGCTCAGTGGATAGAGCATCAGCCTGTGGACTGAAGAGTTCGGGTCCAGTCAACAGCACATGCCCAAATTGGGGCCTTGATCTCTAGTAGGGGGTGTGCAGGATATATAAATTTTTTACTGATTTCAGAGAGGAAAGGAGAGGGAGAGAGAGATAGAAACATCAAGGATGAGAGATACTCATTGATCAGCTGCCTCCTGCATGCCCCACACTGGGGATGTGCCCTGACGGGGAATCGAACCATGACCTCCTGGTTCATAGGTTGATGCTGAACCACTGAGCTATGCTGGCTGGGCAAAAGTCTATCTTTACCTTAACTAAGCCTATTATCTTTTGCATTTACAATAACATACCTTTGGAATGTCAGTATAACTTTTTCCGGACCTCCCTATCCCCCCACCCCCGCCCCACCCCAGGGCACAAGCAATACCAGAGCAGAGAATAAAAATCCTCTGATTGTAATTTTTATCATGTTAATAGTTGACTATTACCTATCCTGCACCCACCTATGTAGAAGATGTACCAATCCCAGAGGTTTCCTTCCCAGCTTTGCTTTCTCCCACCTCCCTAATCTATCACCAATGAATTTCCTGTAACCCACTTACAGCTTCTCTTTTAATTATAATGTAAAATAAGGTACAAATCTGCCATTCTCTGGAACATTATCTCAATGCATTAAGATTTTACTTCCTGGCAATTGTCAACAGTTTGGCTCTGTGGACAAAAAGAAGTCATGCGCTAACCTGAGTAGCTCAGGGAAGGTCTGCATGGTGGCCTTGCAAACTCAGAGACGTAAAGTAACCACAAAGGATGGTCTGAAATTAAAACTCTTTTAACTAAAAGCTGTTTATGGTGGGTAGTCATGTCCTAGGGCAGAATATTCCCTAATAAAGGTCAATCCTGTCCTTAACTGAGCCAGTCTATTGTCTTTTTGCATCTATGATCTATACTAATAAAAGCCTAGGTGGTCCTCACTCCCTCGCACGATGCCCTCACATCATCACAAGATGGCCGCCACAGATGACTTCCACAAGATGGCCAGCAGGGGAGGGCAGTTGGGGGCAACCAGGCCTGCAGGGGAGGGCAGTTGTGGGTGATCAGCCCAGAACGGGAGGGCAGTTGGGGGCAAACAGATCAGCAGGGGAGGGCAGTTGGGGGGGACCAGGCCGGCAGGGGAGGGCATTTGGGGGCAATCAGGTTAGCAGGGGAGGGCAGTTAGGGGTGACCAGGCTGGCAGGGGAGGGGAGCCTAAACCAGCAGTCGGACATCCTCCCAAGGGGTCCCAGATTGGAGGTGGTGCAGGCTAGGCTGAGGGATCCCTCCCATGCACGAATTTTGTGCACCAGGCCTCTAGTAATATATAATTAAAATATCAAAGTAATTTTCTTTTCCCAGACCCCTCAAAGTGCAGGCACAGCTCTGCAGAGACCACAAATCCCCTTATCATCATTGATTTAATTGTTGACTGTTAACTCTCCTATACCCACATATGTAAAAGAAACATGTGTCTGACATCTTACTTTTTAAGTAATTCCAGAGGATTCCCCACTTTGCTTTCTCCCACCTCCCCAATCTATCACCAATGGATTTCATTTAACCCACTTAACGTCTCCTCTTTAGACTGCAATCTACACTAATAAAAGAGAAAGATGCAAATTGACCGTACCTTCACAATGCCCACCAGCCAATCAGGAGTGGGTATGCAAATTAACCCAACAAATATGGCAGGTTAATTTGCATATGCAGGCACTGAGCAGCCACGGGCAGGGCAGGACACTTGCCTCATCACCATGGTGACGACGCAGGCATTCCGCACCGCCCCAGCCACTCCAGGCCTCTGGTCAGTGTGGGAAGGCGGGGAGGTGGCTCTGGTCAGAGCAAAGGCAGTGCCGGCAGCCAAGGGAAGGAAGGCCCATTCTTGTACTAATCTTCGTGCATTGGGCCTCTAGTAAATAAAATAAGGTGCAAAACTGCCATTCTCCAGAGCATTATCTTTTTTTTTTAATATATTTTATTGCTTTTTTACAGAAAGGTGTCCCGACCTGCGGGACAACAACGGGGGAACCAAGAGACACCCTAGGAGAATGAGGCAAGCAAGGGACACGAAAGAATGGAGGCAAGACAGGATTCTGATCAAGCCTCAAACTTTATTCTTACAGCGGTCCAGAGCATTATCTTAATCCGTTGAAATTTTGCTACCCGGCAATTGTCTACAGTTAGACTCATATAAACTCACAAAAACTCTTTACAGATTTGAATGTTTCTTATGCTGACAAGCTTATTATGTCTCCCCTTCTCTAAGATGTCAGCCCCATAAGGGAAGTTTTTCTCTCAACTCTATCCCCACAGCCTACCACTCAAGTGTTCTTAAAATATCACTTAAACATTATAAGAATAGGTCCTGTCAGTGTGGCTCGGTGGTTGAGTGTCAACCTATAATCTATGGACCTATGAACCTGGAGGTTATCGTTCAATTCCTAGTCAGGGCATATGGCTGGATTGCGGGCTCGATCCCCGGTGTGGGGCATTCAGGAGGCAGCCAATCAATGATTCTCTCTCATCATTGATGTTCTCTCTCTCCCTTCCTCTCTGAAATCAATAAAAATATATTTTAAAAAAACAAAAAACATTGCAAGAGTAAGACACAGCATAAGACATGGCTCTGGTTATCAGGGACTCATGATCCAATGGGAGAAACTGACCTCAAACAACAGTGTGACAGGTGGGACATTTGTGGAGTGCAATGTGCTAGAGAAATCACCAAGGGAGGAGTGACAGGATGGTAACATGGGAGCAGTGAACCCTGGAGCAGGGGAAGTAGACAAATGAAACAGATACTGTATGCTGATGGGGCTTGACTGATATAAACAGTCTGCAACTTAAGTGGACATAATCCGTCAGGAGGGCCTATGGGAGAGCCAGAGTTTATGGAAGTCCTCGAACTCTGCACAATCTGAGAACCCTGCATGCAGGAACTCTACAGGGAGAACTAGGTTTATAATAATTCCCCTTCCCTTAACTTCCTTTCCCCTTCTAAAATCGCCCCTCCTCGCCGAAACCGGTTTGGCTCAGTGGATAGAGCGTCAGCCTGCGGACTGAAAGGTCCCGGGTTCGATTCCAGTCAAGGGCATGTACCTGGGTTGCGGGCACTTCCCCAGTGGGGAGTGTGCAGGAGGCAGCTGATCGATGTTTCTCTCTCATCGATGTTTCTAACTCTCTATCGCTCTCCCTTCCTCTCTGTAAAAAATCAATAAAATATATTTTAAAAAAATTTAAAAAAAAATTTTAAATCGCTCCTCCAGCCCAGCTGGCGTGGCTCAGTGGTTGAGCATCAACCTATGAACCAGGAGGTCACACTGTTCCATTACCGGTCAGGGCATATGCCTGGGTTGCAAGCTCGATCCCCAGTGTGGGGCATGCAGGAGACAACTGATCAATGATTCTCTCTCATCATGGATGTGTCTCTCTCTCTCTCCCTCTCCCTCCTTCTCTGAAATCAATATAAAAATAAATAAATAAATAAATAAACCCCTCCATGTTGCCACACAGGCCCGGGAGTGCGCGTGGCTTTCCATGTGTGCAGGCACTGGGTTGCAACCCTTTCTCCCTCCCCTTCCCCCAATAAATTCTTTTTGGTGACCAAACACCTAGGCCACATGTAACAGTGAAATGCTTCCTGTCCCTGGTGGCCTCCAGGCTAATAACTCCAGCTACAGATATGCTAATGGGCTGGAGGAATTATGCCTGCTGCTTGAGCAGCCCTTCCGTCAGTGAAGAAATGGGGACATACGCACCAAGTAATGACTCCAGAACCAGACTTCGATCTGCGGGGGTCGACCAGGAGCAAAGGGATTTAGACATTTTCTACTTTTCCTTGGACTCCTTTCTGTGGCCTGGCTGTCTGTGTTCCTCTCCCGCCTCTTCCTGGCTTTGAGAATTAGTTCTCCCATCTCCTCGAGCGAGGCCTTCTTCATCAATAAACCTTGCCTTACTCCAAAACTCTGAGCTGTTGAATATTGGCCTTTCTTTGGAAGCATCTGGCACAGATATTCTTTGGAACCTTGTACGTGTAACAGATATTGTTCAGTCAACAGGAGGGTGATGTGTGCTCTACTCTCACCCTCCCACACCCCTGTTTCCAGCGGACCAGGCCAGCCATGGCTGCTCCATTCGCCTTGCTTCTGATTAGTCCTTTGAAGCCTGTATCCCATGGCCAGAATTTTGAAAACCACCTGTTTTCAATGGAAGCTGTGGCCTTAAAGAATCATAATGTCCAAGTAGAATGAACCCTTTCTTTTCACCACACAGGAGGGCAGGCAAGGCCCTGGGACCAGCCTGGTAAAAAAAAAAAAAAAAAAAAAGAAAAAAAAAAAAGTGCGGGTTTTTTAGCTTCAGAGGCCACGGGAGGTAGATACCAAGCGTGGCCTTTGGGAGGGGCTCCAACCTCATCAAGGCCCCCGCAGTACCCAGTGCTGGGCTGCTCAGGGGCACAGCTGTGATCAGCTCAGGTTCAGTCCCTGCTTCCCAAGAGATAAGGCGGGGTGGGGAACCTTTTTTCTACCAAGGGCTATCTGCATATGTATACCACCATTCCCATGCCACACATTAAAAATTAGCTCATGATTTCGGGGGCAACTATACTCTCCCTGCTGGACTTTCCCCTCCCCTGAGCCACAGCCACTCGCTAAAGACACACCCTCACTGAGGGGCAGAGGCGGGATTCGCCTTCCCGATTCTGGCGTGTTCAGCGCATTGTTAAAAATCCTAAACCACCAGATAAAACTAGTGGAACTGCGGGAAGGTGTGAGGCAAGGACTCAGAACAAGGTGGAGGGGGGAGGAGGGAGGGGGAGGGGGAGGGGGGAGACAGCAGACAGGGGATTGGTCAAATCCATTTCCTTTTCTGCAAAACAGGAGAAACTGGGCTCTTTGAGCCCCTTGTCATCTCTCATTCCAAGACACTTATTTGTTTGCAAAAAGTACAAACGTCCCAGGTCCCATTTCGTGTTCATGTCTGGAAAGAGGCACCCACGGTGAGGAAAGGAGGGTGGTTCCTTGGCATGTCTCAGCTCCACTCGGAGCGCTGACCTTCAGGCGCGCCTGCAGCCCGTCCGTAGGTGGCGCAGCGGGAGCCGCGAA
>NW_006283588.1:851359-854067 GCF_000327345.1 Myotis davidii
GGCCGGGACGTGGTGCGGCTCTGAGCGGCTTCCGCGCGAGGCACTGCGGCTGTGGTTGCTTGAACGATGCTTTTCTACGCTGCGAAAATGAGTGAGACCGTGTCTGTAAAGTGCCCGGAGTTCCTCGGGATAAAAGTGCTGACTTAATTTGTCACCCGTTGCTTGTGAGAGTCACTAAAAGCACATGTTAAACATCAGTGTTTCAGTTAGACGGAGTAACCATGGCAGTCCTGTATAGTTCAACAGGCACGCTAAACGCCAGGCTGGGACCAGAATCATTACTTCAATTACGCAGAGGAGGAAATGAACGTGGTTTCTGGTGCTAGGAATCGTCACTGCTGAAATTAATCCATTTGAAAAGAAACACATACATTTATGTGTCTGAGAAATTCCTTCTTCTGGAGCCACTTTCAAGGGAGTCTCAGGATCTGACCTTAAACGGGGAAGACCAAAGCGACCTTATCTCTTAGGTCAGGGAAATAAGAGAGTTTTCGTTTTCTTCCCTCCTTTGTCAGCGGTGACATTTGAGAGGTTTCTCACCAGTGGGTTTCTGCCCAGGCCTAAAAATTACCTGACTGACAGGAGGCTAACCAAGGGGCGGGGGGCAATCTGGGGGCACCTCCCTTGTGCCCTAAATAGTATGTGGCCAGGCGACAGAAATGGAGCTACAGTTTTTAGGGAAATATCTCCCTGTCCACTTACTGGTTGCATTGCATGGTCTCTGGGCCTGGAAAATGGTGAGATTTGTGGGCACTGCTTGCTCCCCATGTGAGGCTTAGATGATGTCCAAGGACTCCCACGTGTAGAGGTCAAGCAGCTTACGGTCTGGGGCGGGAGTGGTGGGGGCGGTATGGGAATCCCATCTGGAGCCTCTGCTTCCTGTGCAGTGTGACCTGCACTCAGTCCTGGGAGATGTCCATGGTTCCCTCTCGTAGTCATCTCCGAGATGACTACAAAGCTGCCGCAGGTAAAAACAGCTAGGAAGCGTGCAGCCAGCTTTCAGACCCAACTACCGAACAGACTTCAATACTGACTCCTGCCCTGGCCCGCGTGGCTCAGGGGTTAGAGCGTTGGCCTGTGCACTGAAAGGTCGCAGGTTCAATTCTGGGTCAAGGGCACATACGTTGGTTGCCAGATGAATCCCTGGTCCAGGTCATGGCCCGTGTGGGAGGCAACATCGATGTGTCTTTCTCACATTCACGTTTCACATCAATGTTTCTCTCTCTCCTGTCTCTTTCTCTCTCTCTCTCTCTTTCTACTTCTCCCTTCCACTCTCTCTAAAAATCCATGGAAAAAGGGGGAGATTAAAAAAAAAATACTGACTCCTTCTATTCCAAAGACCTAGGGGTCACGAATGCTCTTAGGCCCTATCAGAGTGACGGGGGTCCTGGGACAGCAGAGACTTACAGGAGAATGAGATGGTGGCTCTCTCTAATCTACTATGGTCTGGGTCCAAAGCAGTGGATTAATTGAAAACAAGGCTCCACAGCAAGAGTTGGCAAACTATGGCCCCTGGGCCGAATCCAGCCCCTGTAAGGCCACGCACACGTAAGGCCAGAAAGTTAAGACTGGTCTTTACATTTTTAAATGGGGGAGGGGAGAGGGGGGAGAGCGGGGAAGGGCTGCCAGTCGGTATGGCTCAGTGGCTTTGTATCCACCCATTATGGGAAGCCACCTATTATCTTCACTAGCAGAGAGGTGTGGACAAGGATCCCGGAAGGCCGGCGACCTTTGGACTCTGGCAATGGTCAGGGCTGTGCACCCACTGTTAGTCCAGACAATGGTAGCTGCAACAACTTCCCCATTTACTATTATGTAAATCCTTGCTGATGGGCTAGTCTGCCTGTTACTGGAAATTGCCTGCCTAAGGGCCATGGGTGTATCCCAAACTAATAAAAGGTTGGCGAGGCCTGAGCACCAGTGGAAGTCCTTCCCATTGAGTTGGACTTGCCCGCCTGGCCCCCCAGTATTTCCAAATTATTATTTCTTGTCTTGTCTCTTTCATTTGCATTCTCATCATTGATATTTTTGTTTCTCTCTCCCTCTCCCTTCCTCTCTCTGAAATAAAAAATAATAAAATAAAACATTTAAAAAATATTTAAATGATTGGGGGGGAAACTTTTTTAAAAGAATACTTGATTACAAAAATTTCTAAAACTCAAGTTTCTATGTCTATAAACACTATAAACACCGTTTTATTGGCTCACAGTCACACTCATCATTTGCCTATTGTCTATGGGTTCTTTCACATTACAAAAGCAGAGGTGAAAACAATCGGTTATTGTTATTCAAAGCAATTATGTTTTATGGAGTCACTGGGGATACTGAGTCAGCAAGGACTAAACCATTGCACCTAAGGGAAATCAGGGTTAGGTTCCTGCAAGCCTCTGCTCACACCATTTTTGTCAACAAAGAACCAATACATAATCTTATTTATTTTATGTTTCTTCTGTTGAAAGGATATATATATATACACTAGACAGCATATATATATACACACACACACACACACATGCACACACACACTAGAGGCCCCGGTGCATGAAATTCATGTACGGGGGAGGGGGGCGTTCCTCAGCCCAGCCTGCACCCTCTTCAATCTGGGACCCCTTGGGGGATGTCTAACTGCCAGTTTAGGCCCGATCTCAGGGACATCCCTCTTACAATCCTGGACTGCTGGCTCCTAATCGTTCACCTGCCTGCATGTC
>NW_006283588.1:854187-892907 GCF_000327345.1 Myotis davidii
CCATGTTTAACTCATGCCAACTGCACCAACTGCACTATAACTCATGTTTGGATAAAACTTATCTAACACACATATTTTCTCCTTTTCAGGCACGTCACAGCCTTCTTGTACGTAAGAACACTAGACAGCACTTCGCTTGGGTGTCATTTTAAATAGCAAAAGTCAGGAAAATCGCAAACAGAAAAAAAAAATTGACCCTAAAGAGGTCACTGAAAGGACTTGTGTACGGCATGAGAGCTGAGCAAGGAGGCAGAAGGATGACACCTTGTTCAGCCTCACAGCCAGGAACATAGATGTCAGGAGACACGCTGTTCGCTGCTCCTCACATGTCCACGACTGACCACGGAGACACCACAGGTAACGATTTTAGTGAGTAAGCAAATTCATAAACACCGAATCCAAGAATAATGAACATCGACTGTACTTGCAATAGAGACCACGTGGACTATAAAATCTATGTATGGTCCTTTACAAAAAAGATTGCCAGCCTTCCGCCAGGAGAGTGAAGCAGGCACAAAGGGGACTGACTCGTCCACAACAGCATCCAATCCAGAGGGAGATCACAAAGAGCAGCAAACTAGTCACTGATGGGGGCAGGACACTGGGAGCCCACGTCTGAATGTGCAGATTTCCAAACGGTAGGACAGAGCTTTCATTTCTTCCTGACACAGATCTTCTGGTTTTCATTCAACAAACATTCCTCCAGTGCCTCCTAATTCGCCTGGGTCTGTGCTGAGTGCTAGTTTATTGCTAACATCCTCCCTCTGTCGACACACTGAGAGCCCCAGTCGTGAAGGGAGTTGGAAGGACAGAAGGACAGAAATAAGAGCCTGGCCAACTTGGATAAGCAGTCTCTGAAACAGATTTTTTCTTTCCTTTTCTTTTTTAAAACAGATTATTTTAAATACTTTGTTTGCTTGTTATGACTTTCTAATTTCCAGAAAGGGTTTGAAACAGCTCTCAACTAAAGCACGTACTAAAGTCAGGAGGAGGGAGATTGCAGGGTAGAGGTCTGAGAGGTACAGTCATGCATAACTTAACGATGGGATACAGTCCATTTCTGATGTGAACATCCCTGAGAACCGGTGCACAAACGTAGATGCTGCCGCTTACTACCACAATGACTCTGTCACAGGTCCGGCAGTGCCGTGGGCGTGTTTACACCAGCATCACCGCCAACTCAGCAGAACTGGAGTGAGCGCCCTGGCAGTTGGCTTTTCTTCCTCTGTCTGATGCAGGAGGCTGACAGAGGCCTCCACTTCCAGGAAGACTACCAGGAAGGAACATGGGAGATGAAGGACCAGGCCTCTCCCCCTCCCACTCCCAGCCTCCTTTGTTTTGGAGATCTTGTTTGATAACTGACCATTTGGGCTACTTGTTGTTTTTCTCTTCCTGGTGCTTTACATTCTTGCCTTTCGCTTTTAAATTCAGGAGTAAAGAGTGAGCCTCCCCACCCCCAGCCCCCCACACACAACCCTAGGTCCCCAAGTTTCCAATAAAAGCTGAGCCCCAGACTCTCTCCTGGCAACACCAACCTCTCTGAGTGCCTGTACCCTCCAGGACCTGTAAGTACTACATTATTTCTGAAGAACAAAGTTTCCTAATGATCATTGCTGAAAAGCGTCTTGCAATGGTAATAAGAACTTCAAAGATGCCTCAGGTTATACCATTGGTTTTAAAAGGGAGAGGGTGTCTGGGAAGCTCAAGGTGAGTGCTCTAGGCATTTCTTGCCAAGAGCATTAGTACTGATAGACCAAACCCAGCATTTGCATTGCCTTAGGACAGCCAGGAGGTCTGCTAGGTGATAAGCATTTTTCAGTTCTGTTAAAAGCCAAGGGACCACCATGGTCTACATGGTCAGTGGTTGGCCAGAAAGGTGGCACCTGACTAATACAATCAAAGCAGGCAGACCACAGGGGCCATAAGATTGTTACATTGAGTTGCAAATGAAATGTTCAGGTTCCTACCTAAAAAAAAACTAAGGCAGGGGGATTCTGAGAGCTAATTCAGGAGAAAATGTTTTCTGGAGGCCCTGGTAGTAAAAGGGTTTTCTGATGTGTGGTTTCCTAAGTGGACGCAGGAGCTGGAGGGGCCCCAGCTCCTCCAGCCAAGCAGATCAAGATCAAATGCTTTCTACCCTGGCTCTGGGGCTTCCCTGATGAAAATGCAACTCTGTGTTTTCTTTTGAACCTAAATATGAAATGTCTCAGTGTTTGCTGTTCTCATGTCTGGCTGCACCCTAAGAAAGAACCCAAAATATCGACAGTGGTGGGCTGAATAATTTCTAAATAGCCCTTCACAGGGAACGGTTTCTCCCTCAGCCTTTGGCTAAGAGTTGGAAGGCATCAGTTTAAGGCAGCGGTTCTCAACCTGTGGGTCGCGACCCCTTTGAGGGTCAAATGACCCTTTCACAGGGGTCGCCTAAAACTATCCTGCATATCAGATACTTAGATACTTACATTACGATTCATAACAGTAGCAACATTACAGTTATGAAGTAGCAAAAAAAATAATTTTATGGTTGGGTCACAACATGAGGAACTGTATTTAAAGAGCCAGAAGGTTGAGAACCACTGGTTTAAGGGTTTAGAGAGAGACTATATTTTGTGCATCATTGACCCATAAACTTTAGAAATGTTAGACTGCCTTGGAGAGTGAAGGTCTGGCAGGCAAATCCAGGGTTTTTTGTTTTTGTTTTTTCCAGGTGTTTTTTTTTTCTTCAGGAAACAATTTGGGGTCCACCTTAGTCATAAACAAGTCCCTGCTTTCTTCAGCAGAGAGGGCGAGAGGTCGTTTCATCCGTGAAGATTTTCAGTCCAGGACCCCATGAAAAGTCCCAGCAAAGCTTACCTGTGTGGGCAGGGTGATTGTGGTGCTGTGCCCCTTGTGGAGGCTGGTCTACCCCGTGTCCCTTTATGCTCGGTATCACCCTTAGGCTCCGTGACATGTATCTTCCTGCTATTTTTTAAAAATATATTTTTATTGATTTCAGAGAGGAAGAGAAAGGGAGTAAAAGATAGAAACATCAATGACGAGAGAGAATCATTGATTGGCTGCCTCCTGCACACCCCACACTGGGGATTGAGCCCAAAACCCAGGCATATGCCCTGACTGTTGGGGTCCAACCCCAGTAGGTCCAGGGGTCCCCAAAGGTGTGGATGGAGTCGGTGAAGAAGGAATGATACAGAAACAGTGTTCAGTTGATCAGCAGCCTAGCCAGGATCTCTAGCCAAGTTCTGGTTAGGATCTCCAGCCAAATTCTGGTTAGGATCTCCAGCCAGGTTCTGTGTCCATGTTCTCTTGCTAGGTTCTCCAGCCAGGTTCTGTAGCCATGTTCCCTTGCTAGATTCTCCAGCCAGATTCTGTCCAGGTTCTCCAGCCAGGTTCAGTCACCAGGTTCTAGTCAGGTTCTCTTGCCATGTTCTGTAGGTTCTCCAGCCAAGTTCAGTCACCAGATTCTGTAGCCAGGTTCTTCAGCCAGGTTCTGTCTCTAGGTTCTGTGTCTCTAGGTTCTGTGTCCTGTTGTCTTGTTACATCTGTATTTATACCAGTTGATTCTAATCCTATCAATCTCTATTCCAAAGGTTAGGGTGTTTCTTATCTCCATTCCAGGGAGTAAAGATTATGTAGCTTAAGCATGATTGTTCGTAGTTAAAGAGATTAATTACCCACCTGGCACTTAGTTAAGGGGTTTTATTCCCTCCCTAACTTAAGGGGAAAATCCCTACCTGGGGAAACAACCTTTCTCAGAGAGGTGACCTTGGTTAAAACACATAGCGCCAAGAAGGTGAGCAAACATATTAAGAACAGTATGCCATATACGCCAGGTCCCTTGAAACATATGCTGTGCCGATGTTTCTTTCCTGCAGTGACTGTGTCAAGCAGCAAGGATGGACCGGCTCCCGGCACCTGACTAGGAATGGAACCGTGATCTCTTGACACTCAACCTCTGAGCCAGGCCACTGGGCTCTTCTTCCTATTTCTTGAAATGATGTGACTGGAACGGGGACCTGGCCCTTTGTGTGTCTGCCTAGGGCTGGCTGTTTGTATGTGGGTTCACAACACTATCCCAGGTGACTTTTAGAGGACGTTTATTAGAGCTGGAGACAGTGAAACCGGGAACGGCCTAGGACCGGGCTGGGCAACCCCTGGCATGTGTGCCAAACATGGCACGCCAGTAACTTTTGCTGGCACGCGAAACCCTCTCTTATAATCTTCCATTTACAATTTTTTTCTTAATATCGACTTTTTTATTTTTCAGATAAATTCAGTGTAGGTGCATCTTAGATAAATAAATAATTTTACATAACAAGTTATCTTAAAGACCATAGACATGGATTGATGGGAGAGGGGAAGAGCAATTTCTATGCTTCTGCCTTAACTCTCCTTGCCTTCCTAGATCCAACCAGTGTTTTGGTTTCATTCACATATGCTTATGAATCTTTGTTCTTTTGTCGCTTGAATGAATCTTATTATTTCTTCAAGGTTCTTCACATACATACACCTTAAGAGATATCAAGTAGGTGCAACATGTTCTCAAAAAATTGGGATTGGCACGCAGAAGAATTTTGAGTCAGAGATTTTGCTGGTTTTGGCATGCACTCACAAAAAGGTTGCCCACCCCTGGCCTAGATAACAGAAGGACTAGGTGAGAAATGACCCTAGGTGGGGCTGCTCTGGCTCACTGAGAAGTCAGAGTAGAGGGGGCCTTGGAGACTGGTTCAGGGCATTAGCCCAGGACAAGCTGCTGCTTCCTGTTGCTCTCCTGGTTGCAAGCCTCACGGGGTCCCTTAGAGTTTAGGAGATGCGTGCCTGTTGGGGAAAAGGGAAAGGGGAGAGGAGGGAAAGACAAGGGAGGGAGTGAGCTTTCTGGGACCTTCGTTGTTGAAGAGTTTTAAAGGCTGGGAGTTTAGGGGAGGTCTTAGGGCAGGATCTCAATAGAATACTCAGTTTTATCCTGATTTATTTCCTTCACTTCATCTGTCCTTGGGTGTGTTTGGCAGATGGCACTAATTGGATTTCTGCTGTCTATCTCTCTGAGTGGGGTGCTTTAAGCTATTTAACCCTCTGGTTGAGGAGAAGTGCAAACCATTTACTGCTAAGTGTCCTTGGTTTAGGGAAGATGGGATTTACTAGATGGCTGCAAACTGCTGTTTAGCTCTCAGTCTGTTTCCCTATTCCACTTGCCAAGGAATTTCCCTAGCTTCGTACTGTCCTGCCTCATAGACAGAGGCTCAGACAGACTAAGAACTGGAGTCCTGGAATTCTGATTCCACCTAATTTTTCCATTAATCGTGTCCTATTACTCCCACTACCAGTGCTTAGTGATCGTCACACCGTAGCCGTGTGTGGAATATTCAGTAACAGGCTGTGTGTGAATGACAGCAGCATCTCCTTCATCCTCCACCCCATAAACACTCACGCTGTGGACTGTCAGCTCAGCCTGGACATACTCTGACGTAATTCTCAGCCCTGCGGCGTGGGCTTGACATTCCTCCCAGGGGGTCAGAATTTATCCTAGAGTTAACAATCCGCCTGAGCATTTGATCTTCTGAAGTGGACTTCACTGGAAGAGTATCACACAGTGAGTCATTGAACTGGGTATCTCTACACTGACATTCACTCCTCCCCTCTCCTCCCACACCCCTACACTCCCAAATACCAGAGACAAATCAGTGCTAGAGATAATGCTAAGATCAGATGAGTAGACCGCAAGCCCTTTTGTGCCCAGGGGATTGTTAAAGGGATTTGCCAAGTGCATCGGTCTCCTCCCTGCTTCGTGGGATCCCAGGCTGCCCTGTGGTCTAGGCTGGAGAAGCCCAGTCTAAAACAGCACCTTTGAACCAAGATGCAGTCCCCTCCCCTGCCGCTGGGGGTTTACGTTTGGAAGCACTTAAATGGCACTGGGAGGTGTGAGCCTGAACTTAAAACCTCAGTCCTTCAACGTCTTTTCCATCTTTAATTTTTTTTTCTTCCCAGGTTGTTGCAACCAAATTAACTCTCTTCCTGGCTCCTAGTTCCTTCTCCAAGAGGTGAGGGATTAGACAAAGATAAGGGGGTGTGAGGAGAAGCCCTTTATCTGGGGAGAGAAATGTAGGCCGGGAAACAGAAGGTGGTGATTAAATTACATCGCATGCGTTTCCTCTCCATTGCAGACTGATGTCTGACGGTTGGTTCTAAGATGTAAAGCCTTTCCCAGTTCGTTTTTTTTAAAAAGCCTATATTTCTATTTGGTAGCTGGTTTGTGCTGAGTGAAATAAATATCTTAAGACTTTGCTGCTTATTTTTTTAAGGAGAGCTCCCTGGGTAAGTGAGCAGGTACATGACTGGAGAAGTCAGCTATGATCACACCTACTGGGACATACATAAACAGAGACCCCAAGAAAACTGTCAAGAGTAATTTGAGGCAGAGTCACCCAAAGCAATTGCATCCAGCTCTGGTAAAGCCTAGACAACTGAGATCTTATCACAAAGGGGAGAAAAACCGTGAGCATTTGGAGTTGCTCAGTGGTTGAGCATCAACCTCTGAACCAGGAGGTCACAGTTGGATTCCTGGTCAGAGTACATCCCCGGGTTGCGAGTTCGATCCCCAGTGTGGGGCATGCAGGAGGCAGCTGGTCAATGATTCTCTCTCATCATTGATGTTTCTATCTCTTTCTCCCTCTCCCTTCCTCTCTGAAATCAATAATATATATATGAAAGAAAGGGAAGAGCCAACATCCAATGAAAATGCTTTTGTCCATCCTTGGCCTACTTAAAATTTCCTCCAGCATCCACTAGTCCTAACTGGGAGGATAAGTGCTTATTTAGATCGATGGCCTCAGAGTCCAAATGAGGAGACGAAAGCTCTCCAACCTCCAGTTCCCTCTCCACTTCCTGCATCTCTCATTACGGGGCACACATAGGGCCCTTAAGATATGGTCGCATGGATAATTAGATTTCTGTTTCCCCAACTAGGTGAAAGCTCCAAGTCAGCAAGAACCACATCTGGGGTTTATGGTGTCACCCCAGGGCCTCACAATGCTTGCTACGGTGCTGCAGGCTGGTCCAGGAGAAGAGGTCCAGCAGACCCAGACCACGAGATGGCCTTCCCCCTGTCACCATTTTCCTGAGCCGGGAGTGGAGCTGGAGCTCCCATGGTAGGAAATCCATGTTCTTCATCCTCTGTCTTCAAAGAAGAGTCTTGTAAAGCAGATTGCATGGGTTCACGCCACACATGTTTGGAGCTCTGGCTATATGCCAGGCACTGTGTTAGGTGTCAGGGACAGGGAAGGGAGTAAGGTCATGTTTTCTGCTAAAGGGTTGACTGTCTGGTAGTAGAATCAGACCAAAAACAAAAGAGAACAAAACACCATCCCAGGCAATGACAAAATAATATGGCAAACAGAACCCAGAGGAAGGACACCTCGCCCATCCTGGGGGCCTTTAGAGTCTCTCGAAGGATAAATTAGAGTCAGCTAGGCAGGATTGGAAATTTTCCACACATCTGTTTTTACAGAAGTTTTGGAAGTGTGAGCAGGCAGGACCCTTTGGTCACTTCAGGGTATGCCAGTAACACTGCTGGGTGGCACCCAACTCACTAACAAGGACAGTGAGGAAGGACAGAGCACTGTCTGCAGGTTCCCAAACTCTTCACCAGCCAGGATATCATCCAATTTTTTTGTTTTGTTTATTTTTTTAACCCTCAGAGACTTCACCTTTTGAAAACTAATGGCTGTCAATTAAAGTGCATTGATTAAGCAAACCTAATGATCATTCTTATTATAATACCAGAGGCCTGGTGCATGGATTCATGCACTAGTGGCGTCCCTTGGCCTGTCCTGTGCTCTCTCACAATTTAGGACCCCTTGGGGGGATTTTGGACTGCCAGTTGTGGCCCCATCCCCACAGGTCAGGCCAAGGGACCCCACTGGTGCACGAATCCATGCACTGGGCCTCTGGTATGCATATAAGATCTTTGGTTAATCTCTTCCCACCCTCCCCCTTCCCTCTGAGATTCATCAGTCTGTTCCATGTTTCCATGCCTGTGCGTTGAGCGTCTGCCCCCTGGTAGTCAGTGCATGTCATAGCTATTGGTCAAATGGTTGCTTAGGCTTTTATATACATAGATATCCAAAACATATGTAACAGTGAGTTGAAGCTTCTGATTATTACAGGATAGCAAACAACACTGCACTGGGGAGGATGTGATACCATCGTAATTAGCTAGTTATTAATAACAAAAAAGGAGCAAACAGGAGGCCAGGCATTAAAGGCATGTATGTCATTTGGGCAGCTTCACCAGGAAGCTGAAATTTCACACTCCCCAGGGAACCACCAGCCCATTCCCTGCAGATCATTAGGGGAAGGGGTCCAATAAAGGAGAGATATATGCATGGGCAGTGAAGTTGGGGTGACTAGGAAAGGTGCCTGTCAGATCTGGGAACAGAGATCATTGGCCAGAATGGGCAGGGCTATTGCAAGCCTGTGAAAATTTGGGGATACATAATCCCCCAAACAAAGTTGCTCGCTTCCTTGGCTCTCTCTTGGTTCTTGGCTCTCTGGTTCCTTTGATTTTGCTCCTGCTTTTTTGCATTTGTCCATGTTCCCTCCCTGGCCACGTGTCTGTGCAGAGTCCACATGCAATGGACTGATGGCTTGCAACAGGAAACACAAACTAAGCTAGCCCGATTCTGGACTGGACACTGCTCCAAAATGGAGTGAAAATTCTGGACACTGGCTTTGATTCTAGGTCTATTGAACCACAGCTACACTTCCCTTGGTCCAACAAAGGGAAATGGGACCTTGGAGACCAGGGGTTTGATTCTATAATACCTCCTGTGTGAGTCTCCGAAAATTCCTTTTCTCAGGACATCACAGGACCTCTCTCCACCAATAACAGAGGTAACTCCTTATAAAATCAACAAAATCTTTACTTAGGTCGGACAGACTCACTCTGTTAAGGTAGGATTTACATTAGCCTTTTCTTGTTTCTCTCTCTCTCTCTCAAGATTTTTAAGTAGCAACCAGTTCTTTTGTATACACTAACTGTGAGTCAGGGTCTGTGTATAAGTATCAGATAGTCTAGGGCAATTTCCAGTTTTTTTATTCAGGTGCACACTTATTCCATGTAATTACATTTTTTGGTTGATACCAGCCACCCTTATTTCTATTTCAGTTCCCCGTGAGGCCTACAGCACCTAATGGATGAGATTCATAAACAAAATTCATTGTTTCCAGTAAGCTAAGGAATTCAGGAACCTAAAACATCCAGTTAAGAAAAACCTCTTGGGGTCATGGTAATTATCCAGGACTCCATCTCCCAAGCCATGGCTCTATGATCTTGTAAAAGGTGACCTCCAGGCACTGGGACTGGAACGGCATGGGCGCGGCCTCTCTGGCCCTCCCCAGGCCACGACATCTTCAAATCCTCCAGGGGTTTCAGCTACCCTTTAGCCTTCCAAATCCATTCCTTTATCCAGACTTCCCTCTGGAACTTGGGTCCCCTATTCCCCTCGCCTAAGAGACAGCTCCACTGCCATCAATGCACCACAATTTGACCCATTGTGCTTTTTAAAAATATATATATTTTATTTATTTTTTACAGAGAGGAAGGGAGAGGGTTAGAGAGTTAGAAACATCGATCAGCTGCCTCCTGCACACCTCCTACTGGGGATGTGCCCACAACCAAGGTACATTCCCTTGACCGGAATCGAACCTGGGACCCTTCAGTCCGCAGGCCTACGCTCTATCCACTGAGCCAAACCGGTTAGGGCTGTGCTTATTCATCCTCATCTCACATCTGGTTCTGCTCCTGCCCTGCTTATCTTAGACGGAGCAGCCGCCTCCATCCAGGCTGTGGAGTGCAGTCCTTATCTCCTACTCCCTTTCATTCCAGCAAGACTGTCAAGGAGTCCTATTGATTCTCGCTCCTAATTAACAGTGGCTCCTCCCTCCTCTTTCCAAGGGCACTCTTTTGGTTCTGATGTTGGGGATCTTTTGTGGGTATTCTTGTGTGGGACTCAGTAGTGCTCTCTTTCGGGGAGACTTCCTACAGAATCCCCCCTTCACATCACCTGCAGACTTTTCTTTAAAAAAGTCAGATCTGCCGAAACCGGTTTGGCTCAGTGGATAGAGCATTGGCCTGCGGACTGGAAGGTCCCAGGTTCGATTCCGGTCAAGGGCATGTACCTGGGTTGCGGGCACATCCCCAGTAGAAGATGTGCAGGAGGCAGCTGATCGATGTTTCTCTCTCATCGATGTTTCTAACTCTCTATCTCTCTCCCTTCCTCTCTGTAAAAAATCAATAAAATATATAAAAAATGAAAATAAAAAAGTCAGATCTAATTCTATTGCTCTCTCCTTAAAAGCTTTGCAAAGCTTCCCATTGCAGTGCTTCTTGTCCCCATCTGTAAGATGGGATACTATTGCCTCCAACCTTTAGGTTTGTGGTGAGGATTAAGTGAGATAATACATGGAAGAAGCAGAATCGTGCAGACCTACTTGTTAAAGGACCAGTTATTCATGCAACCCCAATGGGCACTCAGTGTTAGTTAGGGAGAAAAGGCAAGGAAAGAGGAAGTGACACCGCTGGCCGGCAGTGACGAGGCCAGGGCCCCAGCCCAGAAGAGTCAGAGCATCGAGGCTGTGGTTCACCAAGGCACTTCCTGTGCTGGGAAAGGTCACCCTTCCTAAAAGCCACCCTTCCTCCTGGGGAAGAAAGAGCCCATTCATCTTTCCCCATCACAGAGGGACTTCGGTGCTCTTTGCAACCCTTCTCTTTCCACCAACAAATTTCCTTTGTCTTCAAACCTATGCATACATCTCCCTACCTTACTTCAAGCCTGTGCATACAGGCCCCTGAACTTAAAAAACAACAACAACAAAAAACCCTGCTCTTTCTGACTACCACCACCCTCGGCTGTCTGCTTTACCATCTAACTTACTGAGTGACCATTAGTTCTCACCACAGGGTCTTACCATGTACTGGAATGTTCTCTCTGTGAGAAGGTACTTTCCTTGCCCAAAGCGGGCAGAAAATGAAGAATCTCTCAGCTTATCTAGCAGAGACAGACTGAGTACGTGTAATGTCGTAGGAGCAAGAGAAACACACGTGATCTTTCTGCTTTCCAAATTAGAGGGAGCCAAAGAAATTATTTGACCAATCTTTCATTTTTATAGATTTTTTTGAAAAAGGATGTGGGGTGTGAAGGGGAGGCATATGGAAGTGTGAGAGATGGAAAGAGATGCAGAAGGAAGAGAGAGGAAAGAATTAAAATGGGAAGTCAGGAGAGGGCTCCAGGATAAAGTTGGTCTGAAAGATCAAGAGAGAAAAGTCATAAGAGAGAGAGGAAAGAACAGTGTAAAGGGACAGGGCAGAGTGACACGATTCCAAACATCAAGAGGATGAGAGCAGGAAGAGGCCAAGAAGTTAGTGAGAAAATTGACATGAAAAAGTGGCATTTCAGCCCTAGCTGGTTTGGCTTAGTGGTTAGTTGGCCTGCAGACTGTAGGGTCACTAGTTCAGTCCCCGTCAAGGCCACATACCTCAGTTGCAGACTCTATCCGCGGCCCTGGTCGGCGTGCCTCGGGGGAAGCAACCAGTTGATATGTCACATTGATCTTTCTCTTTCTTGGTCTCTTTTCCCTCCCTTCCACTTTCTCAAAAATAAAAAGAAATGGCATTTCATTAGCCAACATAAGAAAGAGAATTGGGCTCTCTGTGTGTCTCCAAATCCAGACATTTGCAGGAGGTGGCCAAGACTTAATCTTTACTAATTACATCCCTGCACTGGTCCTTCTTTTGTTTGCTCCCTTCTCTTACTGCTTCTTTCTTCTTTTGTTGTTTGAAGGTTTTGCTTTATTTGGAGGCACCATCCCTTACATTTCCTGATTTTATCTCTGTACTTGTTTTGGGATTACATGGGTTTAGAAAGTGGGTTAAAACAAATAAATGGAGTCACCAGTCTTTGAAATGACTTTTCTTAATTCTGTCATGAACCCACACTGTCAAAGATCACCAACAATGCAACCCTGATGTTTAAATGGCCACTGGTCCTTCGATGTCAGGCTAAACTATCAACAAAATCATCCAAAAGGGGAGATGGTGGATGTGCATGGTCCTGTTGGATCTTTCAGGGTAAGAGGCCAACTATAGATGCCCGTGGTGGCACTGAGGCCGAGGGGAATCTGACCCAACAGTGTTTGTGGCATTAGGTTGGTTAAAAGGAATAAACCAGCAGCTATACCCTTATCCTGCCCGACCACCCAGGCTGCTTTGCTGTCTGGAAATTTAGCTTCTTTCCTGTTTGTAACATGGCAGGACACCATACTCCATTTTCAGTATTCGGGGTCAGAATAGCTCTTTGAAATGCAACATTTTGCATGGTCCCAGGAGGTTCAAACCTCTTCTTGCTTTAATAATCTTTACAGGCTGTGCAAACTTTAAAAATATGTTTTTACTCATTTGAGAGGGAGAGGGAGAGGGAGATAGAAACATCAATGATGAGAGAGAATCATTGATCAGCTGCCTCCTGCATGCCCCCCACTGGGGATGGAGCCTGCAACCAGAGCATATGCCCTGACCGGGAGTTGAACCATGACCTTCCTGGTTCATATGTCAACACTCAACCACTGACCCACGCCGGCTAGACCAGGCTGTGTAAACTTTTAATTTCCTGCTTTCTTGGAATGACTTTCAGCGATCTACTCATTTTTGGTTTTTTTTTACATTTTGAAATTCTGCAACGAAATAGGGCTCGGTTTGTCTTTGTTATTGGAAGTGTACATCCTATCAGCTGGCCCAGAGGTCAGCAAAACTAGTTTCTCTAGCCCCTGGCAGTAAAGCCCCCACGGCCCTGATTAATCATCCTGGGCTAAATGCTTGCACAGGGCGAGAAGCCCTCCCTGAGGAGGCATTCTCCCTGAGCCTCCGTGGGCGGTGCCCAGGGCCCTTACAGTCTTCCGCTTTCAAAGCCTCCTTAAGCGCCTTTTCATTGAGAACACTCAAATCACGTGCCAATAAGAGTGGTTTCTCACTTCTTGCTGAGAGGTTCTAGCCTTGACTAGCAGTTATAAATAATATGTATCTATACTGAAAATATAACAGAAGTACAGTAATTCAAGTTATACCATTTAATACATTTAATGGAAAAGAGTGGAGCATGTTAAGAAGTAAAATGAAGGGTACTTAGGAGGCAAAAAAGCACTAGAATTCACCATTGAAGGCATATCTTTGTCTTAGAGTTGTTGCCACTGTTTTGGGTTCAGACACCTCACACTTATCAAACCTAGATCAAGAATGCAAAACAGGTGAAGGATCAAGAGGTACAAACTTCCAGATCTGAAATAAGTCATGGGGGGGTGATGCATGGTGTAGGGAGTATGGCAATCATATGTACAATGGTGACAGATGGTAACTAGACTTATAGTGGTTATCATTTCCCAGTGGAATCAAATGTCGAGTCAGTGTGGTACACCTGAAATGAATATAATATGTCAATTATGGTTCAATTAAAAAAAAACTATCAGTGAAAGGCTCTGACAGCTGCTGCTGAGTGGCTAGTCTCGCCAACATGAAAGGAAGCCTGCACCAGGACAAGGAAATTAAGGGGACAGGTACAGACCACAAAGGCACCTTTGTGGTTGTGGGAACAGCAACATCTGTGAAGGTCCCTCTGCTTGCAGCGAGCTGAGGGGAATACTCTGAATTATGAACCATTCTTTCCTATCCGCGACAGCCTTTTCTCTGGTTTAGACACATACACATACTCTGGCAGCAAAGAAAGGACAAGAGCTCATCAGCTCGAGCTTAAGAACTGCAGAGCTGGCCACAGGCTGGGGGGACACATGTGGCTGGTGGAATGTTGAGCGAGTGATCTGACCTGAAATGATGCCAGTTAGATTTTTACGAACATTTACCATCTTCTTCCTTCCTTCCTTCCTTCTTTCCTTCCTTCCTTCCTTCCTTCCTTCCTTCCTTCCTTCCCTCTCTCCTTTCTTTTTTAAGAGATTATAGGTGGGAAAGAGATAGGATTTTGATTGCTTGGAAATATTCTTCTATCTTTGAAATAAAACTTGTACGAATACAGTAGCCACTAGCTACATGTCGCTATTTAAATTTAAACTAATAAAAATGGAATAAAATTAAGCATTCAGCCCCTCGGTCACACCAGCCATATGTCAAGTGCTCAAGAGCCACATTGGCGGTGGCTGCCCCAGCAGCGCAGAGATGGACTGGGCCCATCAAGGCAGAATGTCCTTGTAAGCTGCTGCTCTAGTTTCTTGAGTTCCTTTGCAAATATTACATAGTTACTTTATTTGCTTACGTCTCCCTACCTCTTTAAACTTTTTCCTTATACAATGAGGCTAAAAGGTTTCCTTCAAGGGACTGCTAGAAAATTTAAATGAGATATTATTTGTATGTAGAGCATATATCCCAGTTCCTGGCCCATGATAACGCTTAATAAATGGTTGCTCAACAAGTCCGCTCAGCCTGGAGCCAAACACATTTGTATTTCTAAAGGGCCTGTAGCCTACAAAGCCTTTTGAAACCATTTCTTTGTGAATCAGACTATTTTTTATGGGAACAAGTCAGCCATCAGGGTTGAGAAGGGCCATTCTCAGAGTCACAAGCCAAGTAAGGCTTTTGCTTCCACCCTGCTTTGTAGCTTAATAAGGAAGAGGAAGAAAGAAATGAAACTCTCCTTTGAGGAGCAACATTTCTATCCCCAATTCACTTTTTTAAATAATCCAATAAGATGGAAAATCTCTGCAGAGGTGTTTGTACTTAGTAGTCAACACAGCCTTGGGCCCAGACAGGCAAACCGGCTCCTCTTAATGGGAACTGTGTGTGCAGCGAGGCTAATTACTCTGGGCTACAGCTGCCAACTTGATTTAGCAAACTCCCTGCCTGCAAAGGACTGATCATCCCCTGGGGAATGGGCCCAAATTCATTTGAACTGCTTGGACCTACCTGAGCTTCCTGTGCCACGGGCTCTTTGAGGTCTTTTGTAATTTGCATTCCTTAGGCAAGTGGAATTTAAATTCCTTAGGCAGATTTCATCCTGATGGAACACCAAGGTGACACGCAGGCTATTATCTCATTGTTTAGGATTTCTGCTTTGGAATCATTAGCGTGTGCTTCAACAGGCAGGTGAGGTAAAGCGTTTGGCTTCCCTTTACAAAGCGCCTTCACAGATACCTCAGTTGCCCTTCATGATATTCTTGAGGTGGGAAAGGCATAACGAGGTATAGCAGGAAGTCACAGGACAGGGTTCTGGTGCTGGGTGGCAAGTTAAAGAGTGTGCGAGTACAGCCGTGCACTTCATAAAGACTTCGTAGAGTGAGTGCGCTCACACAGACCCAGATGGCACAGGCCATTGCACCTAGGCTCCAAGCCTGTAAGGCAGGTTCCTTTACTGAATACTGTAGGCAATTTTAACACAATGGTATTTGTGTATCTAAATTTATCTAAACAAGAGCAAGGGAGGGAAGGGAAGTCAGTGTATTCCTCCGCCCAGGGCAGGGGGGCCAGGCTTCTGGGCTCCCCTCTAGCTTAGATCTCCCCCTTGCTCCACCGACTAGGCGCTCAGCCGAGTGTGCAGGGCAAGTGCACAGTGTGCTGAACATCATCCTCTCTTAAACCACCCAAGCCCCAGACAGGGGTGGGCAAACTTTTTGACTCGAGGGCCACAATGGGTTCTTAACCTGGACCGGAGGGCCGGAACAAAGCATGCAACATCGTAGTAGGGTCCAGGCTTTTTATTCGACGACATTTCAGTAAATGACCAATTGCCTATACGTGTTCCAGTCAAGATGGAGCTGAAAATATCTACTGCCTAGTGCAGTGATGGCGAACCTTTTGAGCTCGGCGTGTCAGCATTTTGAAAAACCCTAACTTAACTCTGGTGCCGTGTCACATATAGAAATTTTTTGATATTTGCAACCATAGTAAAACAAAGATTTATATTTTGGGTGTTTATTTTGTATATTTAAATGCCATTTAACAAAGAAAAATCAACCAAAAAAATGAGTTCGCGTCTCACCTCTGACAGCGTGTCCTAGGTTCGCCATCACTGGCCTAGTGGTATCACAGCTGTGATAGGTCTGTGTGATTACAGTTGAGCTATAGTGATGCTATGGGCTGGATAGCTGGGGCACTCGCCTGGGCCATGAGCTTCCCATAGACATCTCCCCGTCTAAACCAATGTGACAATCCCCCGACCCTGGGGGTCCAAATTGCCATTGCAAGGTGCTCTTCAGCAAGAACACAAGAACGATCAGGTGACTTAAAAAAAAAAGTTGATTACTTACAGGCTCTGGAGCTTACCAGGCACCTAGAGGGCACACAGTGAGGTGAGAGTGGAGGGAGCCTGGGGTCCTGCTTTAATTGGAGTCAAGTCTGGGGGCCTAGGGTTCGCGGGGAGGGACTCACTCTTTACTGGTGAGTTTAAAACAGAAGACCAAGAATTTAAAGCACTGCCCTAGCTGGTTTGGCTCAGTGGATAGAGCATTGGCCTGTGGACTGAAGAGTCCCCGGTTCAATTCCGGTCAAGGGCACATGCCTGGGTTGTGGGCTCGATCCCCAGTAGGAGATGTGCAGGAGGCAGCCCATCAATGATTCTCTCCCATCATTGTTGTTTCTCTCTCTCTCCCTCTCCCTTCCTCTGAAATCAATAAAGATATATATTTTTTAAAAAGTGGGAAAAAAAAAAGCACAGGGAAGAGAAAAAAGCAAGTAAGCCATATAGTCGGTTATCAATCAAGGTCTCCAAAACAAAGGAGCCTGGGACGGGGAGGGGCCTGGCTCTTTGTCTAGTCCTGAGGATGGCAGTGTGTGCATTCCAGGTAGCCTTCCTTGAAGTGGATGCTTTTGAAATCAAAGCCTGCATCACACTCAGACACAAAAGCCAAGTGTCAGGGCGCACAGTCTGTCACGTGTTTGTGGTGATGCTGGTGTAAGCAAACCTACCGCACCGCCTGTATAACAGTATTACAGTAGACTACAGCATCCAATTTGTGTAAGGGGTGCTATGACATTTGCACCTCAAAGTCGCTAAGGACACATTTCTCAGCACGTGCCTGGCCATCAGATCCCATGGTGCAAGGTGAGATTGCAAGGTTGGGTGGGCCTGGCTGCAAACACATCCCAGCTCATTCTTTTGTGCTGCAGAGGGGAGAGTCGTGTCCTATTGTTCCACAGGGAGGCCTCAGCGGAGTCTTCATAGCCTTGAAACCATATACTCAGTTTGCAAACAGAACTCTAAGTTCTGTCAACCATTGACCTGAAACAAAACTTTGGCCTCATATTTATCTTGACTGAATCTCTCCTTCAGCCGCTCAGCCATGGGGTGACAAATGTTTTAATTACTTTGGGGTTTTTTAACTAATGTGTTATTTTGCTGTGGATCTTCATTTCCCTGCAATTCTTTTTATATATTTTTATTTATTTCAAAGAAGAAGGTAGAGGGAGAGATAGAAACATCGATGAGTCATTGATCAGTTGCTTCCTGCATGACCCCTGCTGGGGATCGAGCCCTGGGCATGCAGCCTGACCTCCTGGTTCATAGGTCGATGCTCAACCACTGAGCTACACTGGCTGGGCTTCCCTAGAATTCTTGATTCTGATGCTGACACTGTGTGAGTTGGCTTTTATTTATTTTATCTTATTATTTTTTATTGATTTCAGAGAGGAAGGGAGAGGGAGAGATTGAAACATCAATATTTGCTGGGAGCCGGTCCACCCTTGCTGCTTGACACAGTTGCTGCAGGGACGAAACATCTGCACAGCTTATGTTTCAAGGGACCTGGCGTATGTGACATATGTTCGCTCCCCCTCTTAGGCGCTATGTTTTAACCAGGACCGCCTCCCCGAGAAAGGTTGTTTAGGGGTTAAAAGGACTAGGAAGAGAATAAATCAGTAAATCTCCCTAGTGTTACAGAAATACCATGTACTACTTATGAAGAACTTGGACTAAGACTGTTGGCAATAAATTTGGGACTTGTTGGGCCCGCATCCCGAGGGGTCTGCCCACCAGGGAAAGCACCAAAGGCCCTGACCGGTTTGGCTCAGTGGATAAGAACGTCAGCCTGCAGACTGAGGGGTCCCGGGTTCGATTCTAGTCATGGGCATGTGCCTTGGTTGTGGGCACATCCCCAGTAGGGAGTGTGCAGGAGGCAGCTGATCAATGTTTCTCTCTCATCGATGTTTCTAACTCTTTATCCCTTTCCCTTCCTGTAAAAAATCAATAAAATATATTTAAAATCAACAGAACTAGGTAGAGACAGGATTTTTGGCTAAGGTCAAATAAGAAACAAGGAATTGTAGAACATGACCCAAAACATACCATGATGTAATTACAGAGGCATGCTTATGGGATCAAATTGCATAAATATAGATGTAATAGGACAATGAAGAGAGAACCTCACCATGATGATCATCTGAACACTGCCCCCGTGTCATTCCTTCATCGCCAACTCCGTCCACACCTATGGGAACCCCTGGACCTGCTGGGGCTGGACCCCAGCAAATGATGAAAGAGAATCACTGATCGCCCCCTTGCACGCCCCCTATTAGGGATTGAGCCCGCAACCCAGACAGGTGCCCTTGACCAGAATCGAACATGGGACCCTTTGGTCCTCAGGCCAGCGCTCTATCCACTGAGCTGAACCAGCTAGGGCTGGATTGGCTTTTACTATGAGATATTTGTTTCCCAATTAGGAAAAGATCAGTAAATAGGAAATGGTCTGAGGCAGCAGACCTGGGTTGGAATCTCATTTTTTAAAAAATTCACTTTATTAATTTGAGAGACAGGAAGAGAAACATTGATAGTGATTGGTTGCCTCCTGCACGTGAGCCAACCAGGAATTAAACCTACAACCTGGGTACGTGCCCTGACCCGGAACCGCACCGCCACCTTTTTTGGTGGAAGGGGCAAAGCCCTACTGGAGACACACGGGCCAGGGCAGCTCTGGGTCCCTTAATTGTCACTACTTCTCTAAACCATATCCTCTCCTTAGACTGAAGAGACGGCCTATGCTTCATGGGGGTACTTGTGAGGTTTCATTTTCTTGGAATTTTCCAAGTAATTTCACCTATAGATTGCTAGGCAGGATACTTCCTGTAACCTCATGACGTCTGTTAGAAACTCCACTTCAGAACTGTGCAAACAACTCAAGTATTGGGTATTTCAGGCCTAAGATACTTTGATTTTACATAGCCCCGTGGAAACCAGGTCTGAAGGCAGAGGCCAGTTTAAAAAGCCTTCAGTCTGGGTGTGTCTTTTAAAAACTTACAATAGCCCTAACCGGTTTGGCTCAGCTGATAGAGTGTTGGCCCGTGGACTGAAGGGTCCCAGGCTCAATTCCAGTCAAGGGCATGTACCTTGGTTGCGGGTACATCCCCAGTGCGGCATGTGCAGGAGGCAGCTGGTCGATGTTTCTCTCCCATCGATGTTTCTAACTCTCTATCCTTTCCCCTTCCTTTCTGTAAAAAGTCAGTAAAAAAAAAAAATCAAAAACTTACAATAAAGTTGGGTTTGTCCACTTTTCTATGCCCAAACTGAATATTTGTCAAACCTCTTCTAAGATCAGTATCACATTGTATCTGGGAAATGCAATAGGTTAAAAATTCCATCTCAAAGAAACTCAAATTTAAAAAATCAGTATCCGTAGCCATCTATATACGCTTATCCATGCATCTTTGCTAGTTTAAACTTTTAAGATCCCATATGGTTTAACAATGTTCACTCTCTTTAATCTCAAAATGGGCAGTGATGAGCCAAAGTGGGGGCTTAAGACAGGTAGCATCCTTGGTTCTCTTCCTTTTCAAGTAACAAGCGAGTCCAACCAATCCCATTTAGCAAATAATCCATTTATTAGGTGCCTACAAGTACAAACACTGACAGCTGCTCAGGGGAGTACAGAGATGTGCAGGAGAGCCCTGCCCTCAGGGACCTTACAATCTAGGCCATTAGTCACAATTAGTAAGTTGTGGCGACAGCACTCCAGGCGACGTAAGCAGAGTTCTTGCAAATGTCCATACCCTTTGAGATCTCCTCTTGTCAAGCGTGGAATGGAAGACATCCTCTCAACAGGAGCGCCAAACCGTGGGAGTGACCTTTGGTGGGATGAACAGTGACCTTGGCTTTGCCGAGGAGCATCTTTCCGTAGCTGTTGTGCTTTCACGTAACTTTCTCAGCATCATTTCCTAACGGCCTTCAGAGAGCATCTCCAGGCTTCCCTGTGTGCTAGCGAGTGGCTCAGCTGCGGTTGGCCTTGGAATGATGTGCAGTCCGGTTTTCCCTTCAGCAACTCCATGCTTTCGCTGTGGTTGGTGCTAGAATGATGTGCCTTGCAGTCTGTGGTGTTCAGGGTGGGAGGGAGGAAGCTGCATTGCAGAGGAGAGCAGGCCAGACTTTTCCCTTAAACATTTAATAGTGCACTTATCGATTATATTCTGTACAGATTCTGAGCACATTATAAACCTCTTCTTTTATTTATTTTTTCTCTTAGACTGTATTCATGTAAGTGTATTTACATTAGAAAAAAAAAAAAAAAGCCTTGAGGTACAAAACCCAAAAGAATATCTGAGGTATAAATACAAGTATATTTTAAATAATAATCTTTATCATGCTTAATCTATGTTTGAAAGCACAGTGGACATGTGTACATGTGTCTTAATAGAATGGTATATACAACATACAATCTTACAAATCTGAAAGCCATTCAAATGGAATATACAAGTATATCTTCATGAAAAACACTGATATCCAAAATACTCAAATTTTAACACTCTAATCTGTCCCCACCAATTCTTCAAAGAACCTTGGAAATAACACTGACAATGGTAACTACATTACGTTGTAACAAAATAAAAATCCTTCTTACAACTCTCATTCATACATTATTCACTTCGACCCATACTAAATAAATTCACTAATACTGTCTCTGAAGTCGACCTTCACCATTACAGTAAAACCTGTATAAAGACCACCCTTCCAAAACTGTACTGCTGTATTGCTTTTTACTATGATACCTGTTTGCCATTACCATGAAAATATATTCCAAGGACATCATTATAAAGGGGGAAAAAAGAAAATGTAGAAAAAAGCAAAGAAAAAAAAAGCCAGAAAACCTATTTGCTGTTAAGGGCAAATTAAATTAATAAGCCTGTTTAGCTTTTGAAAATGCTGTTAATAACAACCTACAAACAACTTTTGCAATCAGGTCTAGAGAGAAACGGTGTCTGAAATGGGAGATCAGAGTAAATTCACCACAATCACTTTCCAGGTAAAGAAGAAGTGGATAGAGGAGTCTGTTTAATATAACTCAGGGGGAAAAAAAATGGACAAGGGTAGGCTGTCTGATCCCTCAAAATAAGAGTTCCCTTTTACATTTCTGGATGGATCCATGGGTAGTCAGATATTCCAGGTTAAACTGCACCTGACGCATCAATATCCTTCTTGAGGCATCTCAGTGTGCCAGACACTGCGTCCCAACCTACACATCTGTGCCATGCAACCAGCAACAAACAAACATACACACACGCCTCTGTGCAAACCTTTCTCTGCTCCTCTCAGTGAGAAAACCTGTCGTAGAGTACCAACTATTCCAGTGGATACGCCAGCCCCTCAACACGCTGCCAACACAAGGACATAGGGACACATACACCAATATCACAAGAGAATGAAGTATCTTCATTATCTTCTGTAATGTATTTATAGTGTTGCTTCTCAGAAGCAATTCGCATAAGAATACATTTTTTCTTTTTTGCAGTCTTATATACTCCAGTCAAGATCTGTGGCACAGACCTTAAACCAACGGGAAGCAGCTTTGAAAAATGTATCACATCCCTACAGTCGATTCCTATGTTCCAACTTGCAGTTTGGTTTCAGGATTAGACGCAGAACCCGTGCTCCCGAGCACTGGCAAGGGCCCTGGGCACGAACGCCCGGAAGGTGGGAAGGTGGACACGGCGGCTCTGCCTTGGTGATCACCTGGATTTAGTGTCTTTGCTTTCAGTGCTCTGGTGACAGAAAGAGTCTCGGATCTTTACAACTTCGGCTGCACACAAATGTCCGAAAGATTTCGTGTACCACTCTGGCATGTGGCCCCTAGGACAGAGGAAAAGCAGGCCCATTATTCCAGCTGGAAAGCCCTGAGACAAGCTGAAGGGAGTTGCAAATACTACACTTCCATTCCCTGCTCAGCAACATGTGCGCTTACTGTTCCAGGGCAATCTCCTGGCCTTTCCATCATACATTTGGAACTCGAAGTGTCTCAAGAAACTACAGATTGAGTAAAACTGTTTAGGGCACTGGTTCTCAACCTTCTTAATGCCGCGATCCTTTCATACAGTTCCTCATGTTGTGGTGACCCCCAATTTCCTTGTTACAAATTGAACATAATGAAAGCATAGTGATTCATCACAAAAACAATATGTAATTATAGATGTGTTTTCCGATGGTCTTAGGCGACCCCTGTGAAAGGGTTGTTCGACCCCCAGGTTGAGAACCGCTGGTTTAGGGAAAGCTGCAGCATGTTAACAAAAACAGAGCACACGGTGCCTGCAGAAGTGCTGAGATGTAAAGATTTCCAATGAGACTTTATGTAACCTGAGAGACACGTGGACGGAGTTTGCAGAGGTTCATTTTTTGTCTATAAGGCTGCACGGCACCGCTTTTCTGATACTAATACACATTGATCTGTAGCAAAGAATAGGTAGGCCTGATGAATTACTAAAAGGGCATGTCACATGATTCAGACACCCTTGACTATAAAATGAGAAAACCCTGCTTGCTCGTTCAAACTCGCATTTCCGGGGCTTCATATTCATGGCAGAACCCCCGTATCCACATTACGTTAGCACCACATGTTCTAAAGGATCAAAAGTAGGCCGTGGTACCCAAAGGCCGAGAAACACAACGTGTTACTTTAGCACCACTCTTCCTGGAGTAACCAAAGTGCAACACGTACTCATTTAAGCCATTCTCTGCACCAGGCGAAAAGTCTGTCTTCCCCGTGACCCTCACCATGTCCAAAAAATCAGAGGCAGAACATACCTTAAGTCAGCTCTGCACATGTAGGTGAGTTTGGATTTCCCTGACCCGCAGGGTTCGATCAGATACCGGGACAGGAGCACATTGACCCTCACCCCCACCACGGGGGCCCGGTCGTGATCCACAGATGTGAGTAAAAGGGCACATGCCCCCTTGGGTAAGTTAGTCCTCCATGTCCTGTCGAGACAAAACCAGAGGGAAAAAATAAAATTTCCTGGAAGCCAAATGGGGCCTCGCTCTCAGAGACACTGGAGGACAGCTCGGTGGCCGTGCTGTGTGTCCCCGCCCTGCGTGAACGGCATCCTGAACTCGTGTGCAAGGACTCCTGGACGAGCTCTGTCCAGAGCCACATCTCCAGGAGATGTGCTGCTCACACAGCCAGCTCTTTCAAAGAGAACCAATCTGAAGTGCGACCGAAAACCATCGTTACGTTCCACAGCTGTCTGAGAGCATGAGCATCCGAATGAACGCTGCTCTGTCGGAAAGGTTCTGGACTAATGATGTGACAGTTCCTCAAAGATTCTTGGAATTCCTCTTTCAATCACGTCTCCAGAGAATGATGAATTAGATATAAACCAGCCTCAACCGTAACCCCCTGGGAACCTGAATGTTGTTTCCTGGCTTATGCATCCGTCAGCTACTTCTAACGAGAACATCTATCCTAAAAGGGGGAAGAATCCGCCACCAGGACGCGCATCCAGTTGAGTGTGCCTCTCTTTCTGAGCTCAATTCCCAAAGAGTCCAAACCATTTCAGGGATGAACACACTACTTTAATAAAAGTAGATATATTTTTCATATTTGCAAAGGTTCAACCATTTTATGGAGGCATACGTTCTAATGGAAGTAATTTTACCATCTTATTCAGTGACCCACAGGCTCATCCTGGCCACAAACATCAATTTGGGCCCTGCCGGTGTGGCTCAGTGGTTGAGCATCGACCCATGAACTAGGAGGTCACGGTTCAATTCCCGATAAGGACACAACGCCCAGGTTGCGGGTTCCGTCCTCAGCAGGAGGCAGCCGATCGATGATTCTCCCTCATCATTGATGTTTCTATCTCTCTCTCTCTCTCCCTCTCCTTTCCGCTCTCTGAAATCAATTAAAAACATTAAGAATAAATGATCAATTCAGAAGCTCTCACCTCAAAACGACGTAGTCCCGAGCAGGATGGGGTGCCATACTGTTCTGAACGTACTGGTAAATTTCAGTCTGACTGTCCAGGATTTCAATCACTTTTGAATCCAACAGGTCTACATCCCAGAGGTGCTGCTCTTTAAGGAGGCGCTTCAAGATCTCCTCGGGCATCGCAGGGACTTCGATGGCCGACCGCCAAAGCCTCAGAGGGGGTCCTTCACTCACCTGAAGAGAGGAAGCACCTTCAGGGCTAAGGCAATTCGCACACACCCAGGCTTGGAAGGCAACTTGCTAGCCCGGTACACGGGCATCTGTTTGGAGGCTAATGATCACCTATGGCTTTAACAGGCTGCCACCCCCGAGAGTTAGGCCAGAAGTGAACAAAGCGGCTGGTGTCACTTCAGGTTCAAACTGTCCCATGTTCCCCTGGGACCCATGTCAGGGTCAATGGAATCAAGTAGGATCCTTTATTTGCACCCCAAGCCTGCATGGCTATCCGGACTGCCCTCCTGGTTATTTCTTTTCAAGGTGATGGAGGACAGTGTCAACAAGTACCTGTGGTGGGCCTACCCTGCTAAGCCACCCACCATGTGCCCGCCCTCACAGGCGCAGTCCCAGCAAGTCAATGTCTCCCCTGATAGCTCTCTGCTCTTTAAAGGGCCAAGAGTGGAGTGGAGTGTGCAAGGGGGTTCTGATCAAATTATGGAAAAACCCAAGCCGGATCTACAAGGCCTAAGCCCAATGCCACTAGTTAAACACTCCAGGGCACTCTGGTGTGATTCTGTGGAAGCAGGATCGCATTGGCTGTTTGATTCCTCTGACAAGTATTCCTCACCCGGCTGGTTTCTGCTCTTACCTGGGGATCTGAATCCCTTGGCCGCCCAGCTCTGCAGGAGGGGGAATGGGTGCCAGATCCCCACGCAGAGCTGTGTGGGTAACAGGGTCTCGTCTCTAAGGAACCCAAGCCCTGACCCCCGGAACTCAACTGGTCGACGACAAGGGATGACCTACCTTCTTATAGGACAGCTCGGCCTGCTCAGAGGTGGAGCAGCTGACCCAGCCTTTGAACTTCTCTTTGACCTCTTTAAACAGGCTGTCCATGCAGTCCTGCAGGAAGTGCTGGTAGTCAGCGGACTCGTCGGCACAGAGGCGTCCCAAAGCTTCGAGAGTGAGAGGCTTCAGCTCTTGCTCGGTGTAGGAATTGCGACATCGGCTCATTTCCTCAGGAACCTGTGAGGAACATGAGACCAAAAGGAGGTTGGGAGATGCCCTGGCCGGTTTGGCTCAGTGGACAGAGCCTTGGCTTGTGGACTGAGGGGTCCCGGGTTTGATTCCGGTCAAGGGCACATGCCCAGGTTGTGGGCTTGATCCCCAGTAGGGGACGTGTAGAAGGCAGCCAATAATTGATTCTCTCTCATCATTGATGTTTCTGTCTCTCTCCCCCCTCTTCCTTCCTCTCTGAAATTAATAAAAAAAATATATATTTTAATGTGGTATTTTTCCTTCATTGACTGGCTTCTGAAATTAATAAAAATATATTTTTTAAAAAAAGGATGTTGGTCCACCCGTGCACACTCTCGTTGCCCAGCAGTGAAGTGACAGGGCAGAAACTAGGTTGAGTGCTCAAGGTGGTGCAGGCAGTCCAATCCCTGTTCCCAACAGCTGGAGGATGTCCCGCCCACCTCACGCGGTTTCACGAGGCTACGGATACCTTATTCTAGTGTAAGGTACCTGAGAAGTCACCTAGCAGGTAAGTGACTGAAACAGGGCTTACGTGGATGAAGGCACGTGTCTCAGATACAGTACTTACTGCACGCAATTTGTTGCTTTTATAGGGGGTATGGAGGTGGGCATTTCATTAAGCATACTAACTCTACTTAGCTTATGTTATAATATAGATAGTAAGACACTCTTGGGCTCTGTATACACTCTCCAGCTGGGCAAGGGATCTTTTGGTGAGATGTGACCAAGTATTGCACCTACAATTTCGTCCCTACCCAGGTTATCCTTAACCAACTACAAGATCCCCTAAATCCTTACCTGGAAAAGCTTCTTGCACTCCGCAATCATATGGGCCAGCCCTTGCGTGGCAGCGAGGTTTTCATTCAAATCTTTCTGATCTGGTTTGCCCAAACTCTGTTTTCTTTGCATCACCCTAGGCAGAAGAAATAGGAGGAGAAAGATTCAAATATTTACATATTTTTAAATCAATGTGTACGTTGAGGAAACCCAAAGGAGAGAAATAAATAGCTCACTGGAGCCTACCTGTCACTAAAGGGTTCAAGGGAACTCCATTATTTTTTAAAATTTATCTTTATTATTCAAAGTATTACAGATGTTCTCCTTTTTCCCCACCGACCCCTTCTGGCTGGCACCTGCCTCCTTTCTCTTCACCCCCACCCCCATCCCCACCCCAGGCCTTCACCACACTATTATCTGTGTCCATGGGTTATGCATATATGCATAGAAGTTCTTTGGTTAATCTCTCTTCCCACCCACTCTGCCCAAGAGAGCTTTACTTTGGTCACTAGAATTTTTCAGTAGTTTTATCAACAGCACACACACAAAACATGAAAGAGGCTGTTTTCAATGATATCTAGGCTCTTTAAAGCCAGCACATTAAGTAGGTTCCTATTTACATAGGGGAGCTTGTAGGACTCTGGATGTGTGCTGGGGAGGGAGAGAGGCAGCTAAGAAGGGTGTGGGTGGGAGGTGCCGGACACTGGGGTAAAGTCCCTATTCTTCACAGTCTAGATAAACAGGACCCCTCCCGAAGGTGAGGGGAAATGCATTGTTTCCTAAAGGGTTTACTTTAATCTTATCTGATCTCTCTCTGCGGCCCATCTCTGTTCTCTATCCCATTAAAACTGGAACTCTAGAGGGGCGGGGTGTGGGCTGGAGGGGGTCAATGGTGGGAAAAAGGGGGACATATGTAATACTTTCAACAATAAAGATTTTTTAAAAAAGCTGGAACGCTAGTCAACAGCCAGAAGTAATTCAAGGATCTTTAAGCACTGCCTGGCTTGCAGAAGCAAAGCTACTTCAGTGAGCACAAGGCCCTCGCTTCTAGCTCAGAAATGTCTGTGGCCGTCCCCAGAGCTGAAGGAACAGGATCAGCAGGATGGATCTGGCCCGGGGAAGGCCAGTTAGTGACTGTTTCCCCCTCTCCGCTTGAGGCCTCTATGAGAAATACTCTCAGAAGTCAGACGCTCCAACTGGCTCTGCACTTCTTCGTTTCAGGCACAGGCCAGCTCCTCCCTCAACTGGCCCTCCCTGCAGCCCCACTTTCCTCTCATGTGAAATGGATACCAACGTTATCATCCTCACCTCCTGCGATTGTTCTGCGGGTCAAGTGAGAATTTTATGGATGTCAAGGGTGCAGTCTCGTGACTGGGACGGAGTAAGTGCTGAGCAAACATCAGCCTTTGTTACTTTCTAGATTCTCCGGCTTCTTCTACAGCCACTCCACTCCCACCTTGCAGACATCGAAGGAGAAACTCCGCAAATCATGGGCTTGACCTTAACGTGCAGGCTCCACCTTACGCTCAGTTCTCTTAGATCTGCCCACTTCCTTTCAATTGCCGGCCCAGGCCAGGAGCTGGGCTCCCCTGGCCCCGTGGGCGCCAAGGCAGGGCTCACCCCCCACCCAGATGTTTAGGTCAGTAAATCTGTGACTCTCTGCTGGCAGAGTGTGATGACGATGTCACAGAGGGCTCGGGGAGACACTGGGCAAACACTCCCATGCTGAAGCAGGAACCTACTCTCTCTCCCCTATAACTAGAGTGCCCAGGCAGTCACACGCCCAGGGCTAAGAAGACAGGAGGGTCACATGGGCTGTGAAGGGAGAAGCTCCAACTCCTATTTGCTTGACTTAGGTATGAATCCCAGGAGAACAGGGGGACAACCCCGAAGGAGAGCATGACGCATGCGACCCTCCCCGGCCCCTACCTGGGGGAAGAATTCTCTCTCTTCAGGGTATTGAGGTGGAAGAGCGAGGGTGCCAGGCACACGGCCAGGTTGGTGGGCGTCATCTGGTTCTCCTTCACAGCTGCCGTGACATCACTCAGGAAGTAGAGGAGCGTCTGCAGCACCTCCCGGTTCTCGTCCGGCAGCAGCATAATGGCTGCCTTGATGGCCTGGAGGCGCTGGTCCTTGGGCACATCTGCACAACACCAGCATTTTCCCCATCAGCTCAGTGATTTTCCACGTCCATCGCAAGGAAATGTCCCAAAGCAAACACATCGGCATCAAAGGCCCCAGCAGCCCTGAACAAGCACTTGCCGAGAGTGTACTCGAGGTTAATATGGAAGAAATTAGGGCTGCACCAGCGTCACTACCCTCAAGTATTTCCTGCCGGTGGAGGAGGTGAGATATTTTAAACACCCACAATGCCAACAGACTCCTAAGCCCACCTCCGAGTTCAGCTCCCGATGAGACCTGCTTGTTCAGTTTACAGAACACTTTTTCTTTCTAAGTACTTCTTAGAAATCCCTAATTCACCATTCTCAATTTTGGAAAATAAGATGCGCTGACACTTTCGTTCAGCGTCAATAAAACATCGTATCTAAGGTATGTGTCCCAGGGTAAGAACTGAGGTTTCTTAGTCTTTCCTATAAAATGTTCGGTATCTCCGGGGACTCTCACACTTTTGACTGAGCTGCTGGTTCCTGAAGTGGGAAAAGGAAGCTGCTCAAATATTCAGTCAATTTAAACGACAGGCATATCTGACCAGCGATTTCTTTCAGCTTTAGAAAGCCTACCGAGAGGCTGCTATAAAAACACACGCTTGAGAACGAGGGCCATAAACGAATACACATGTAGAAAATGCTGGACCCAACCTTCAGGTCTCCTTTTCCAGGCAAATCTTTCTCTTAAAAAGGCATGTGGTGGAAAAACCAAGTCACTCAAACGCAGCGCCATAGGACAAACTGATTAAACAGCTCCATGGTTACAATACATAACAAATACCTTGGTGGGGAAAATGTGACCTGTGTTTTCATAAAATCTGAAAGGATGAAACAAATAATGAAATAATCCAGACCAGCTCCATTTCTCATAAAATAGAGTCCAATGCGCCAGCTAAAGACGATGGGAACACGAAGAGAAGCTGCTTTCAAATTACATGGCTGTGCTACGACACTGAGCCAAGAAAAACACCAAGCTGTAAACGCTATAATCCCGATCTTCATCATTAATTTAGATAACTGTTTGCTTTAAGCTTTACTTAAAAGTGAGAGGGGCATGGGTATTGTTTTCCCAAGTATTTCTGGCAGAAGCCGAGAAGAACAGAAAAAGGTTATTTACGCATTGAACATCAAGATCAAACGCACAGACACCTGTGAAATTTTAAACACAACAGGTCCTGCTGGAGGGATGGGAAGCAACTGAAATTTCCATACGGACGGTGGAGAGGGAGAGAGAGAGAGAGAGAGAGAGAGAGAGAGAGAGAGAGAGAGAGAGATCTTGGTACCTGCCTTTTTATGCTTCTTAGATAACCCTGTTCTAGAAACTAATGAAAGACTGAGCTCCAGGATCAGAAGGTAAAAATGGACAATTGCTTCAGCAATGAGAATGATGACAAGGGAAAGTTATTTTTGCATTCTGTAGGTCTACAGAAACCCGCTCCACAAACGAGGAGGCAAGGAAGAAATCGATGACGTGTATTTCCAAGAGGCCATCCCATCCAGTGGGTCCAAGAGAACGACATCAAAGGAAGCCAGGGGTGCCCGGATGGGGTAGCTCGGCCGCTGAGCATCAAACCAGGAACCAAGCGGCCACCAGCTCGATTCTGGGTCAGGGCACATGCCCGCGTTGCAGGCTTGATCCCCTATGGGGGCATGTGCAGGAGGCAGCCGATCAATGATTCTCTCTCATCATTGATTGATGTTTCTATCTCCCTCTCCTCTCCCTCTAAAAAAAAAAAAAAAAATCAATAAAATATTTTTTAAAAATTCAGAGAATGCATAAAAAAACCTGGACTTATGGTTTCTCTTTTTTAAAAAACAGGAAGGTAGAGGTTTCACAGTTGCGTCCATTTCTTCATACCTCCAACAGGGTTAAGATCCAAGAACAACTTACATTGGTAGATCTGCAGGAAGGTTTCCGAGAGTTTGTTCGTCATTAGTGGCTCCGGAAGATCTCGAAAATACTGCTTCAACATGTCGGCCACGTCATAAGCAGACTGCCCCTCGTAGTTGACACAATCGATGGCACTTTCATTCATCTGGCGCAGGGCCTGGATCCGGGACTTAACACCCGATTTTCTGAAGAGCCCAACCTGTTGGAAGAAAACCATTACGTGTCAAGATGAAAGCGACATCTTCACTACAGAACCCGAAAGAGAAGCATGCACCTGAGCTCCCATGGTCACAGGGGACCTGCAGCAGCGGCTCTCACCTGATCCAAACAATGGTTGCGAAGGTAGCGCATGGCCTGCTGAATGCTCTGGGGCAGGGGCTGACCCGAGCGCTGCACGTTGACGGTCAGAGGGACGCCAAACACATTCCGGTCCTTGTAGTCTGGAACCTTGATCCTTTTCATGAACTTGGGCACAGCCCTATTTAAAGAACATTGGTGGGGAGGTGAGATGTTTACTTGTCTGCCTACCCTTGTCCATCTCCGCAGGTAAACCCTGTGGGCCCCAGAGCGGTGCCATGAAGGTGGTTATTTAAACGTAAATGAAATAAAATTAGAAAATCAGGTCCTCAGTTGTACTAGCCACATTTCAAGCACTCACTAGCCCTTTGTGGCCAGCAGCGACCCTCCTGGACTGTGCAAATTTAGAACATTTCCGGCATCCCAGACATTTCCACTGGAGGTGCTGTTGGAGATCTCCCACGAGGGGGGCGGTCTGTGAGGCCAGTCACCCTCCTCAGCTGGGGAGTCTCCTTCCACTGTGAACGCTGAGAATCGGGTCTATATTATTGTTTTTGATGTTTTTTAGAGAGAGGGAGGGAGAGAGATTTATTGTTCCACTTATTTATGATTCATTGGCTGATTCTTGTATGTGCCCTGACTGGGGATCAAACCCGTAATCTTGGTATATTGGGATGATGCTCTAACCAACGGAGCTACCTGGCCAGGGGCGCACTGACATCCTTAAGAGAACTGATGGGCTTCCTTAGGAAATGGTGGCACGGGAAGAAACAGAAACAGAAGACACCGTGCAAGACCCTACTTAGGTGCCTCCTGACAGAGTTTGAAAAACAAGTTCCCCTTTGTTGTGAAAATGGACAAGAATAATTTCTAAGTTCTTGATGAGAACCAAAGTGTTTAGGGTAAAAAGGGTCGGCCCAGCTGGTGTGGCTCAGTGGTTGAGCGTCGACCCATGAACCAGGAGGTCACGGTTCGATTCCCACCATTCAGGGCACATGCCCAGGTGGCTCGATTCCCTGTGTGGAGCGTGCGGGAGGCAGCCAATCAATGATTCTCTCTCATCATCGATGTTTCTATCTCTCTCTCCCTCTTTCTTCGTCTCTGAAATCAATAAAATAAAATAAAATAAAAATAAAAAAGAAAGCCGAAACTGGTTTGGCTCAGTGGATAGAGCGTCGGCTTGCGGACTGAAAGGTCCCAGGTTCGATTCCGGCAAGGGCATGTACCTGGGTTGCGGGCACATCCCCAGTAGGAGGTGTGCAGGAAGAAGCTGATCGATGTTTCTAGCTCTCTATCTCTCTCCCTTCCTCTCTGTGAAAAATCAATAAAATATATTTTTTAAAAAAGAAAAAAGAAGGATCGGGTAAGGCTGGATGACAGAAATAGCAAATACATGATACTGGTCAAACACAGGGGCACCAGCTTCAGAGCTCAACAAGGGGGCCACGCTAATGACCTGACGTCAAAACCACTGTCCAGCTGCTGAGCTGGAGGACATGACATCCTCAGGTGCCTAAGGAAGATGGAAAAGAACAAGGAGGGTTTTGTGGCCTCGGCCCCGCTCCCTGGAGTCCTGAAAGCAGGTCCGCCCCGCAGTATCTGCAACAGCAGGAAACCAATGTCATGCCTTTAACGCTGTCGAGCTCTACAAACGACCTCTGTGAATGAGACAAGAAAGGGCCAGGACTAACAGGAAAAGAATTTTGTGTCGAATTTCTCCCTGCTCCGTGGATCCCACAATGCGAGGCTTTTACATTTGGTCTTGACTCACTGGAAAAACTGACCAGAACTCCAAGAAGTACTATGGACTTTCAGATTCTTGAGGGTTTGGTGGGAAGGGGGTGGACAACTCAGAAGCGAGAATGTGAAATATGCAGTTTTAAATAGCCAGCGGGGATATATGACTCTCCGCCCAGAGGAGCGGGGCAGGAGACGCACGGCCTTGGCTTCTGGGAGCTTACCAACAGCCACAACACGGCCCTGTTTATAGCCGCAGGGGAGGTAAAGCCGAGACGCAGGGCCAAATTTGTATGTCCATACAGTTAAGTATACGGTATCACGGCTAGAAGCGTGCATAATACTGGCTTTGTCGGGGGCCCGAAGCCGGGCGGCGGAATGTGCAGGGAACACATTACGATCTCCGCCGAGAATCTGAAGCATGTCGGGGTAAACCGGTCAATACTTATTTCTGTCATTCAGAACAAACAACTCCTGTATTTAGCAAGGCTCCCATAATAACAGCCTTTGAACAGGAGGAGCTTTGATGCCGAAGTTAAACTCACTACGAGTCCTGGGAGGGGGAGCCGGTTACGCTGCTCCTCTGACTCGCGGCAGCTCCGCCTCGCTCCAGCCCTCCCAACGAGACGGGCTGCCGCTGGCTTTCAACAAGAACAGTAGTTGTGCAACTGGATAGCAAACACGCAGATTAGCGAGAACACTTACGAATACCCAGCTGACACTGTGGAATGTGCTGGGATGTCAATCTAGGGGCATGTCTCTGTTTTGCACGGAGAGTAAAAAAATATTAAGATGTCGGTATTAGGTCATATCCATGACCCATCCAGCCCAACTGTTATATACATGAGGGGCAACATTTTCACACGTAATTATGGATAGTTCAGGTGATACATTTTACCTTCACATATATTTTACTCTGTAATATTTTAGATTTATGAATCACCATGTAAGAGCATTTGTTGGAAAAGACAGAAAATCTTTAGCACAGGCAGATTTTTGAGTGATGCTCTGAACAGTCACATAAAAAACGCTTTCTAGAAGCATACAATAGGGTTATAAAGCCAAGCAGTGTACATCAAGCATTTTAAAGTCAGTCTCACAGCAACATCTAAACTGCATTTTTCCGCTGGGCCTGTGTAGGTCAGTGGTTAAGCGTCGAACCATGAACAGGAGGTCACGGTTCGATTCCCGGACAGGGCACATGCCCAGGTTGCAGGCTCGATTCCCACTTGGGGGTGGGCAAGAGGCAGCTGATCAGTGATTCTCTCTCATCATTGATGTTTCTATCTTTCTCCTTTCCCCTTCCTCTCTGAAATCCATGAAAATATTTTTAAACTACATTTTTCCTTCCTTCTTTCCAAAATGTGATCAGATACTGTACATATATTTACCTACGATGGGTTACTCCAGCCGTGGGCAAACTACGGCCCGCAGGCTGGATCCAGCCCGTTTGAAACGAATAAAACTATTGAAAAAAAAGACCGTACCCTTTTATGTAATGATGTTTACTTTGAATTTATATTAGTTCACACAAACACTCCATCCATGCTTTTGTTCCGGCCCTCCGGTCCAGTTTAAGAACCCATTGTGGCCCCCGAGTCAAAAAGTTTGCCCACCCCTGGCTTACTCCCACCTCTGGGAAGGAGGGGGCCTGCACAATTCGATGGAGGAGAGATGTAATCTCACCCCATCAACTGGCAATCTGTCACCGGGAGAGCTGAAAACTCAACCAACCACCGCTGCTAGCAAGTCCCTAAAGCTTACGTAGCATCAAGTGTGGCCGCAACAAGGCAGAGAGTGACTGTATTAGGACAGTTGGCTGAAGATATTAAAGGGATATACTCAGTGTCGGGAGCTGAGCGAAAACATCTTCAATCGCGGTTCCCGGAGCAGTTTAAACTCTTACCAGCTGAAACCATGCTTGTTGGAAGGCGTGTACTTCTCCAGCAGGGCTGTCAGCTTCAGGAGCGAGTACTTCTGCAGCAGGTTCATCTGGGCCACAGACTGGCAATTAATCTGCAGCGACACCGAGTTTAAGCTCGGCCGGTGAGAGCTCTGGAAACTGTGCCACCTCAGCCGGTGCCTGCGAGAGAAGAGCAGGGAGGAGTCAGGGAGTCCCAGCGCTTTCGGAGGCAGACACCGATCAGCAGCGGGCTGCTCACGGGCTTTGAGTCCGGGCAACTGAGAGGACTCAAGTTCGAAAATAGCATAGAACCTACCATCTTAACCCTTTTGAAGTGTACGGCTCAGGGGCGTTCAATACCTTCACATTGTTGCACCACCGTCACCACCCTCCATCCGCAGAACCCACACTTCGTCTTCCCCAACTGCAAGTCCACAGCCATTAGACAATATCCATGCTTTTGGGGATGTTGGCATTTCCTGGTCTGCCTCTTTCTTAGGCTACGAATGCCGGCTTACATTACCCTACTTCCCCTACACCGCAAGTAGAAGCAGACCCTCTCTGCCTCCCTGTCCCCAGCCGGGAGAGGGAACCAAAGCTCCTACCTGTTGGACCTTGTCAGGGAGGCTCCAACCCCAGAATCCCTCCGCTCTGGGATTTCAGAGGGCTCTTCCGGTTCATTCAGCGAGTTGCCCGTGCTGTCCAGGTCGCTGGGCGTGGCCCGGTCGTGGTCCACATCCAGGTGTATCTGTTTGGGAGAGGACGGGCACGGAGAGACGGAGTCCAGGGCCGAGTCCGAGTCTCCCTCGTCTGAGAACTTCTCGGACCACTGGTTGACGATCCTCTGCATCCCATTCACGTGGTAGAGGATGTCGTCCAGCTCGGGGAAGATGTCCTCGTTCTCCAGGTCCGCCAGGTCCCCCGAGCTGGAGTAGAGGATGGAGCCCGGCACGTTGTCGTAGATGCTCAGGCGGCTGCTCATGGAACTGGAGGAGTTGCGTCTCTTCAGCTCCTTGGGGCTGTCGCCGCTGTTCTCCCTCCGCAGGCTGATGTGGCCGGGGCCGTGGAAGCTGCCCGTCCTCCAGTTCACGGAGCTGCTGTTCCCCGAGGGCGAGAAGTTGCCGTTGGAGAGGGCCTTGGGGAACGTGCCGGGCTTGTGGTCCTCGGGGATGTAGAACACCGTGTCCTCGGGGTACCGCTCGCGGTTCCTGAAGTTCTGTTCCGCCACGTTGTTGAACGTGGACTGGCTGAAGGGGTCGAAGCCCTCCAGGTACATGCCCACTCGCTTGTTGCAGGCGCTGAGGCTCCGGGTCCGGGTGACGGGGCTGGGCGTGCTGACGGCGCTACTGGTCTCGGACTGGCTGCTGCTGCTGCTGGTCTGCGTGGAGTTGGAGACGCTCCTCTTTCGTACCAGGGGGACGTTGATGTGGTTGCCGTTGAGCGCGGAGATCTCCACGCAGTTCAGCTGCTTGAGCTTGGCCTCGTCCATGCCCTCCTGCAGGACGGGCCCGCTGATGATCAGCCCCAGCTTGGAGGGAGCCTTGTGCTTGCCGTGCTGGGAGCCCTTGAGCTTCAGGCTCTCCATGCGCTTCAGCAGGCTGCGCGTCTTGGACTTGGCGGTCTTCTCGTGGCCCTTCATGCTGAAGCTGAAGCTGGACAGCTCCTTGGGGGAGGGCAGGCTGCAGAAAGAGTCGTCGTTATTGCCAGCCAAGTGGCCGGCGGAGGAGCAGACGCTGAGGACCGAGTTAGTCCGGGGTGTGGCCGTGGCCGCGTCCCCGCCGTGGGGCACATGGGCCGGGAGGCTGCCGGTGCTGCTGAGGCTGCGGACGGAAGCCACCTCCTGGCGCTCGCTCAAGTCCGTCAGCATGCTCTCGTGGCTCGGGGCGCTCTTCAGGTGGGGATCCTCTGGGGACCCCGGGACCGTATCCTGCTTTGGGGAAAAGACATCAAACTCTTCCAGCCGGGACCACCTCTTGCTGTCTCTCTGGAAAGTCCACTTGCCACTGATGGCACAAGGCTCATCCTCGTCCGAATCCTCACTCTGAAAAGACAGAATGAAGAAGCCATTGGTCCCTGGATGGGCAAACCGCAGGGAGCAGGATATGTGCTGAGGTCCAGGGGTCCGGGAGGCTGCTTATAACAGACCATCAGGGTTGACACCCCCCCAACCCCGATATCTTTATATTACTGTTTTTTTAAAAAAATAACAACTATGAAAGTAAAGAATGTCACAGAAAAAAGCCGGACCAAGTGTTTGAAACGAAATAAAGAGTCATTTGCCCAGCTGGCGTGGCTCAGTGGTTGAGTGGCGACCTATGAATCAGGGGGTCATGGTTCAATTCCTGGACAGGGCACATGCGGGGATTGTGGGCTCAATCCCCAGTGTGGGGCGTGCAAGAGGCAGCCGGTCAATGATTCTCTCTCATCACTGATGTTTCTATTTCTCTCCCTTTCCCTTCCTCTCTGAAATCAGTAAAAATATAATTTAAAAAAGAGAGAAATAAGTCATTTTATGGAAACTGGGGGCTATCGGCTGTTCTTTCACTGCTCACAGGAACCTTCTGAGGTCTGTGGAAATCCCAGGCATGCGAAATATTTCGAGCTGGAGTCAGCAGCGGGCGGGACTCCTTCTGCTCCGCCTTCAGTGTTGCCCTCTGTTGATAGTGTGTGTTTATATTTCCTTTTGCAAGCAAAAAGGTGGTTTTCAACACCAAGAAGAGTGGCGACTGAAGTCTCCAGCCACCCTACACGGTCACAGCTCTCCCAACAGACTAACAGAGACACCGGGCAAGGGAAGTCATTGCATTTCCGCTTCAGTCCGAGCCGGTTCACTCTTAACCTGCTCTTTTCCATCCCCTCCCCCGCCAGACAGCAGGGCTGGGGCTAATGCCACAAGGGTCTTGTGAAGTGTCAACCTCAGACCCGCTCCGGGCCATTTAACAGGCTTCCCAAATACCCAGGCCTGGCCATATGCAACATTCACTAACGCCAAGCGGCATCTTTGCTGATTATGCTGGACTTACGGGGACTCGGGGTTGTGCTGTAACCCCAGCGGCTGAGAAATGTCAAAGGCATGGATGATTCATTCTGATGCCTATCTTCCCACCGGTGTGGGAAATACCACGTGACCCACGTTTCACGGACAATGAGTCAAGAGCATTAAATGCGGACTGGTTGGCTCTTCTCCATGGCTTGCTGGATACTGAAGTTCCAGTCTGTTTGTTTAGAACAGTGGTTCTCAACCTTCTGGCCCTTTAATTACAGTTCCTCACGTTGTGACCCAACCATAAAATCATTTTCGTTGCTACTTCATAACTGTACTGTTGCTACTGTTATGAATCATAATGTAAATATCTGATATGCAGGATGGTCTTAGGTGACCCCTGTGAAAGGGTCGTTCGACCGCCAAAGGGGTCGCGACCCACAGGTTGAGAACTGCTGGTTTAGAAGATTTAGCTCCCGCAGGAAGGCAACTTGTTGCAGGTCAGGGCCTCCAGGGTAATTAAAATATGTGCTCTGAACAGTCAGAAGTATGCTCTTTGACCAAACTCATTCCTGTTTACTCTAATTTGTGACACTCACTCCCAGTACTACGCCCACTTCTTCTCCTAAGATCTCATAAAAGGGCCTCACATTTCAGACCCAGAAGAAAATACCATGGGACTCAGTTATGCGCCACCATTTGACCAGAATGTGTGGGATTTCCTGCCCTCCCTTTTCCCCCCGAGTCCCTTCCTCCCTCCAACACTCTTAACATTCTTCACTGTCCCACAACCCAGCCTTCACGCAGACTTCCGCAGCTTCGAAACATACTGTTGTATATGGGAGCTAGCTGTAATTTCTACAGGGAGCAATGCGGTCTTCCAGATGCCTTCAACCCCATCCCTTTAATATGGAGTAGGCACTGAGTTAATGAGGCAAAATAGGTGATTTTTTCAGATCAAAAACAGTAGGAAAACTCATAGAGATACAGAGAAGAGACTTGGCTGCCAGAGGTGGGGGGTTGAGTGAAGGGGGTTAAAAGGTACAAATTTCCAGCTAGAAATAAATAAGTCCGGAGGATGTAATGTACAGCACGGTGACTCTAGGAAACAATATCGTACTGCAGATTTGAAAGTTGCTAAGAGAGTAGATCTCAAAGTTCTCATCACAAGAAAAACAAAAAGGCAACTGTGTGTGGTGATTGATGTTTAACTAGACTTATTGTGGTGAATCACTTTGTAATACATAAATACCCAATTATTATACTGTGCGCCTGAAATTAATATAGTGTTATACATAAATTATATCTCAATTTAAAAATACAGCAGGAAAAACACAATTTACTGGCTGCCTACAGCTAGTGGTCTAAATCACATAATGCTACAGTCTTTGGTACACTCGATTAGTTTATAATATTAAAAATGCCCATGTTTTGGAGAACGAGGAAGTAAGAATTTATACACAAGAACCAATTACAAAATACATAATCGAGTTTCCAGTCCGCCCCGCCCCCCACTTCCTCCTGTCCTATTATAGATACTCACTCTCT
>NW_006283588.1:892946-911634 GCF_000327345.1 Myotis davidii
CACCGCACATTTGTTTAAAGTATTCAGACGCCTACAGAGCAAAGAAATAATGTTAGCAGAGACAGGACACCACTGGTGGGTGGATAAGTTATTTTTTCTCTCAGTTGACATGTTTAATGAGATTCTTTGAATCATAACTCTCAATGACTCCTCCCCTGAGCCATGGGGCAGCTCCACCCAGTAAATGCCTGTGATGTCTCCTTTCATAGGAACAGCCACAGCAACAAGAAACCAGCAGAGTTGTTGGTAAACGCTATGTAGTATCTCAAGTAAAAATTCACGTACAAAAATAAAACCATCTCTAACCACTCATCAACTTAGGCATCCTGTTTAAAAACCAGTGAGTTCTTATACCAAAAGGAAATCCAAGCCCTCTTTAATGCCCTATTCTTTTTACAACTTCCTGTCTTAGTATCTATACTAATAAAAGGGTAACATGCTAATTAGACCAGACATCTTCCAGACATCCATCTGGACATCCTTCCAGACAAAGCAACAGTGGTGGGGGCTGAGGCAGAGGAGGTTAGGGGCGATCAGGCAGGCAGGGGAGCAGTTAGGGGCATCAGGCAGGCAGGCAGGCAGGTGAGCAGTTTGGAACCAGCGGTCCCAGAATGCAAGAGAGATGTCTGACTGCCAGATTGGGCCTAAACTGGCATTTGGACATCCCCCGAGGGGTCCCGGATTGGAGAGGGTGAAGGCCAGGCTGAGGGACACCCCCCTGCCCCGCCTGTGCATGAATTTCACACACCGGGCCTCTAGTAATATAACGTTTGGTATAGTTACAGCAGGTGCAAATGATTATTTAAAAATTCCTATACTAAAGCTTCAAGGATCAGAATCTTACAGAGTCCATTGCTTGTAGACTTAAAATGTTCTTGAGAGTGATGATGATTCTCAAATATAAAGTTTGGTAATGACTAAAAGTGATAATCATGGAACTACTCATTTCTTTAAGCACTTAATATAATGCTTGGTATAGTTACAGCAGGTGCAAATGATTATTTAAAAATTCCTATACTAAAGCTTCAAGGATCAGAATCTTACAGAGTCCATTGCTTGTAGACTTAAAATGTTCTTGAGAGTGATGATGATTCTCAAATATAAAGTTTGGTAATGACTAAAAGTGATAATCATGGAACTACTCATTTCTTTAAGCACTTGGATCAGAGCATGCTTCCAAATAGGAGTCATATTGTAGCTGAATATTTTTTTTCCCCCCTGCCAAACAGTAATGTTAAACTTAGGGATATAACTTAGCTTCATTGGGAATGAAACAGTTAAAGAAAAAACCCCTCACTGGCAAATAATGAAATAGCTGCAGAAAGAAACCCTTTGCACACACAGGAATAAATGATATGCAAAACCCATCAGGCCCCAATTCTTTCTATCATCTTCCAGGCGGCCATCACTTAGTCTTCCTCGAATGAACCTTCTGCAGTGTTGCACCATCAGTCTTCCCGTTTTGCTCCAACTGCAATTCTTCTGTTTTCATAGGATACCAGCATTTAACTCACACAAATTCCAACTGACCATGAGGCCTCTTCCAGGCTTTACGTTTCTAGTCCTGCTCTTGCAACTTGTCTAACAGTTTAGACACACAGGAGAAGAGATAGTGTTTTTGCCTGCTGATAAGACTGCCTTTGATTTCACAGGTTATGTGGTAGCCTGTTTAGAGAATAAACAAAGATAACCCAGAGCACCTATGTTCAGGGAAATTCTCTCGGTTGGCGGGAAGGGAATGAAAATATGCAGCTAAGAAGAAGTCCTCAGATTTCCAAACGAGTGCACGCAAGGTCCCCCTCTGGGGGGCATCAGTACTCAGAGGACTTGTACCCACAGTGTTTTAGTTCTCAAATGTTTTCAAGACTTAAAGAGTCTGGACTGGTTACAGTCAGTTGTAGGCCTGGGTTTCATTAATCACACCTGTAACCAAATAGCCACTTGACTTCATTTGGGCTTTACTGGTTGAGTGGTGTTTATAACCAGGTTTACTGGGCATGGAGGCCTACGGGGGTGTCAGAGAGGCTGACTTCACAAACTCTAGATTGGAGTCAAACAAAAAAGACCCAGGAGGCCAGTTTTATAAAGGTCAATATTATCTTTTTCTGTTGGTAGTGCAGAACTAACGGCCTCTCGATTTGGAAGCCCAGAAGTTATTCCCTGGGTTTTGGGGGGATTCAGTGTCCCCTAGGACCTTCGAAGAATGCCCACTGGTGGGACCTTACCACTTAGAAACAACAGTTTCAGCTAGACCAGCTGTGAGCTCAGTCTGAGTCGGGCACTATGCCTGCACCTCATATGTACTGTCCTCATCTTGGTCCTCACCACAACCCTACGGTATAGATATGATTATTGAGCTTCACTTTATAGATGAGGAAATGGGGGCTTCGGTCACAAATCTTGTCCAAGGCGACAGGACTAGAACATGGTGGCCCTGGCACTTAAAAACAGTATCTTCTTCTTCTTCTTTTTAAAATATATTTTTATTGATTTTAGAGAAAGAGGAAGGGAGAGAGAAGTAGAGCCCGCAACCCAGGCATATGCCCTGACTGAGAACAGAACTGTGACCTCCTGATTCATATAGGCCAATGCTCACCTGCTGAGCCACGCCTGACGGGCAAAACCAGTATCTTCTTCATCCCTATTTTGTTGTAGTTAGTCCTCATTCGAGGATATTTTTCCATTGATTTTTTTTTTTTTGAGAGAGAGTGGAAGAGAGGGAGAGAGACACATCAATTGGTTGCCTTCCACATGTGCCCTGACTAGGGCCTGGGATTGAGCCTGCCACCAAGATACATGCCCTTGACCAGAACTGAATTGGGACCCTTCAGCCCGTGGGCTGAGGTTCTATCCACTGAGCAAACTGGCTAGGGCTTCATTCCTTTCCAAAATAAATGCTAATCGTGATAATATATGGGAGCAGCTACTATCTGAAGTATGATTCCTCAAATGAATGGGCGAACAATGGTATTGCACCATCTGTCCAGAAACTGGTCGTTCCCACCCCGGGGCCCTCACAGGGCTCAGCTCCAGAGGAATGTGTCAGTCTTATCTGCTGGGCAGCTTGCCCCTGCTCTGCGGGGAGGGAGCTCGGGTGGGCCAGCACAGGTTCCAGAGCTTTGCTCAGGGAGCTTCAAGCACCTGATAAAGGCAGAACAGGCGGGCTTCTGGGCCTCTTACTCAGAAAGAAAACAGGGACAAGTACAAGAGAAGAGTGAGGAAAGAAGAAGAAACAACTGTCCAAGACCGGATAAATAAAGATCGTTTTCCAATTCTTAATGATAAGTGCAATTACTAAAGGGAATTAGTGCAATTACTTGAAAAAATCACTCACTACCCTCTTAATAAACCAGAAAAGTAGCAAAGTGCAAACCTACTATATGGCAAGCTGCTTTACGTAGCTTAGGCATGTCAAGGGCTGTTTCCCAACTAAGTGCAGACTGAAGATGATGGTATGAATATCTATAATTTTTTAAAATGTAATTTTATTATTATTACTAGAGGTCCGGTGCACGAAATTTGGGCATGGATAGGGTCCCTAGGCCTGGCTGGTAATTAGGGCCAATCTGTGGGGCAATCGCCCTCCTTCCTCCCTCCCCCCACTCCCCTGCACCCTTCTTGGCCAGCCTGGGGCCTGGAGGCAGCTCTTGTGTCGAGCGCCTGCCCCCTGGTGGTCAGTGTGCATCATAGTGACCAGTCATTCTGCTGTTTGGTCAATTTGCATATTAGGCTTTTATTATATATAATTTTTAATTCTCACCCAAGGGTATTTTTCCACTGCTTTTTTGAGAGAGTGGGAGAGGGAAAGACGAAGAGAAACAACCATGTGAGAAAAACATATGGATTGGTTGCCTCCTGCGCACACCCTGACCAGGCCAGGGAGGAGCCTGCAACTATAGTACATGCCCTTGACCAGAATCAAACCTAAGATCCTTTGGTCCACAGGCCAATGTTCTATCCACTGAGCCAAACTGGCCAGGGCTGAATATCTATTTTTTTTCTTTATTGATTTCAGAGAGGAAGGGAAAGGGAGAGAAATAGAAACATCAGTGATGAGAGAGAATCATTGGTTGGCTGCCTCCTGCACGCCCCCTTCTGGGGATGGAGCCCGCAATCTGGGCATGTGCCCTTGACCAGAATCGAATCCGGGACCCTTCAGTCTGCGGCTCTATCCACTGAGCTAAACCTGCTAGCGCTTAATATTTTATTAAAGCAAAACTTCAACTGAGTTTCTGCAACGACATTAACATCTGCATTTAAAATCAACTACTACTCAAAGCCCTGGCCCTTGTGGCTCAGTTGGTGGGAGCATCGTCCCATGTACCAAAGGTTGTGGGTTTGATTCCTGGTAGGCCATATACCTACACTGAGGGTTCAATCCTGAGCCTGGTCAGGGTGTGTGTGGGAGGTAACTGATCAATGTTTCTCTCTACCGCTTTCCCCCATCTCTCTATAAAAAAAAAAATTCATAAACATGTTGTCCTCGGGTGAGAATTAAATAAAAAATAAACTACTCAAACTATTTCACCAAGGTAAAATTTCACACCGCACTACAGTTCGTGTTTGCTGGCCCTGTGTTCCAAGGACTGAGAAGCATCTGGAAGCGGCTGATAGCAGATGAGATGAAAATAACACAATCAGTAAAACAAGTGTCTCCAGCTCCTCTGCTGACAGCTCTGAACCGGCTGCACATTTCACAGGAAGATGCCCAAATGCCCCTGTGTGGCTCCCACCTTTCCTTCTGACATGTTCGTCTCGGTTTCTTGAAGGAGAGTCATTTTCCGTGAGTCTACTTATGTGAACACGTGAGCAACAGCCCTTGGATTTTCCATTACAAACAAGTTGATGGCTGTTACTGTGAATCCTGAAAATTTTTTTTTGAAAGAAAACCCAAGCTCCAGCCTTTCCCCATGTGCTCCCATCCGGCGTCAGATTGAAAGCACTCCGACAGCCAGAGCGGCCGGCATCCCCTTCCCGCGTATAACCTGGGAGATGTTATTCTGTGCACAAGAGGAAACCAAAGCCAGGCAGGACACGCTGCAGAGTCCAAACACAGATCAAGGCCCAGTTGTTTAGGCTTTTCATACAATATCTAGGAGCACACATCTTTCCCTTGAAGGGGGACAGCTTCTCAAACAGTGAGGAGGCCAGTGGAAATGATAAAGTACAGAGGAGGCCCGGCCCCGCAGAGCAGGGAAACAGAATTTCACATTGCTATTAAAAAAAAAAGTATTCAAGAACCTAATCATGACCCTTGGGCTGTAAGGCTGCGGGGATATATTGTGTTGTTGTTGATCCTCACCCAAGGATATTTTTCCCATTGATTTTGGAGGCAGTGGAAGGGAGGGGGAGAGACACAGAGAGAGAAGCATCAATGTGAGAGAGACACATTGATTGGTTGTCTCCCACACCCCAACCGGGGTGGAGGGGATCAAGCCTGAAACTGAGGTATGTGCCCTTGACTAGAATAGAGACTGGGATCTTTCAGTCTGTAGGTCGCTCTAACCACTGGATAAACCGGCTAGGGCTGCAGTGATATATATATATATATATATATATAAAATATATTTTTATTGATTTCAGAGAGGAAGAGGAAGAGAGACATTGAAACATCAATGATGAGTGTCACTGATCGGCTGCCTCCTGCATGCCCCACACTGGTGATGGAGCCCACAACCTGGGCATGTGCCCTGACCAGGAATCGAACCGTGACCTCCTGATTCATAGGTCAATGCTTAACCACTGAGCTACGCCGCCAGGCAGCAGTGATATTTTTATGGCCCAGGAATTCTTGAGCTGCTGCTGCTGTTCAGGGGCCCACTCACTAAGTGGCTTAAAACATATGAAATGGATGATGTGATGCAATGCGTAAATATTTCCTAGGACACATCATATGAGTGGCCTGATTTCTGTGTTATCACCAATGACGAATTGAAAATATATTAATTCTGCCGCACGCTAAGCATGAAAACATCTGAAGAATGTCTGCAGTAGTTTCTATTCCAGATGCTGCCTCCCTCCCTCCCTCCTCACCTGCCCGGGTTCTTCATTCCAGAGCACACAGCTCTAATGCTGCGCTCTCAGTGCGGGGCTTGGAACTCAGGTTCTTTCAGAGCAATCATTTGATTGGGTTTGAAAAGTGACAGTGTCCTGTGGTTAATAGGGCTTTTTTCTTTCTTTCTTTCTTAAACTATGAGAATTAGTCTATTCCATCTACCATTCTAAACATCTTCCCTATCTTTCTCTTAAAACCATTGCTTAAGTTGGCTGCTTCGGAAAACACTGTATCACCTAAGAAAAGAAAAAATAATACTTTCTCAGAAATACTACTGCTTTCTTTGCCGACAAAGTGGAAATAAAAATTGGATGCCATTCTATCTTAATATTTTTCCAAGTTAAAACAAGTACTGACATTGAAAGAACATTTATTTTAATTTTACAATCAAGTCAGCATGTGAATTTTGTTTAGGTATCATCCCCCCCGCCCACCGCCCCCCCGAATCCAGCCTTTATGGCTTATAGGTTTTGAGAAAAATGACAAAGCAGGAATTACTTAAAATGAATGAAATGTCACGAAGTGTGGAAGGCTCATCGGTGTCCGTCATTGTCTGCTGTATGTTTTATTACTTGCGCTTCGATAACACCCAGCCCAAAAACCCACCAGCACAACACAATGAACAAGGATGCCTGACTCTTAGTCACATTTCACATCAGTGCTCATTTGCTGCCTGTCCACGTGGGTTAAAGGCTGGGTTATTTTCCAGCCGTATTTAATCCTATTGTTACTAGTTTGTACCTGGAAAAGTGGAACTGGTTAGGGGAGGCTTTCCTGGAATTCAAGCAATGGTCCTCCTGACTCTAGTATGGAGAACCCCCCCCCCCACCCCATTTACTCCCCTGAATGTATTTTTTCCATCTAGTACAACAGCAGCTCTGGCCTGGTTAGGGTACCCGGTTGGGCGGTGCAGTCCATCACATTGCCTTTTTAAAAAATCCTCAACTTTCGTAACCATCTGAAGTTAGCTGTTTGAGCAATCATATGGTGTTGAATATGGAACAGGACTATTTGAGTACCTCCTAGGGCAGTGCTATTTTAACGGCAATACTAAATAATAGAATTTTACTTATTTTAATTAAAAGGCCTATGATTTATAATGAAGCAAATCACTATACCCATTTGCTAATCAAAGACCTGACCGAATTAGTTAGAACAAAAGCAAACAAAACCATCTTGTATTGATAAGCACATTATTCTTAAAAAAAAAAAATGCTCAAAGCATTTCCATTTACCTGCATAGAGCCTCAATGGCATCTCTGTCCAAAAAGTCATGCTCTCTCTTGACCAAGGAAATATCAATAGGGAACAGGAGATCTGAAAAGACAAATACAGAGGAAAATACAAACAAATACGTTTATTGAGCACCCTAGGTTTGTACCAAACTAGCCCAGTTTGGCAAGGTGTGGGGGAGGGAACCCGCGAAAGTACTTTTGAATACCTACTGTCTGCAGAGCAAACACCTCCTTCCCTGTCAAGTGCTGTGGGAGAAGAAAGCAACTTCAGACAATTCTGTATCGGTGGCCTCAGGGAGCTTAGGACCTAAAGTGGTTTGGAGACTCAGGTATCAAAGATAAGTGAGTGCTCACAAACACTCTTCCCACCTTTAAACACATCAGCAGGCTAGAGGGCCACGCCATAAATTATAACTTAAGCTGGAATGAGTGCCCTGAGAAGGATGCCCCCTTTTAATGTGGCCAGGCTTTTTGGTGGTGGTGTTGTTTTTCCATGCGTCTCTCTGTTCACAGTGGACCAGGGAAGAGGTCATGGAAAATTGGGCCAAAGAAAGACGGAGAGAACAATGAATGGCAAGTGGGTCAACCAAATCTAACCATTTGCAGGACATCCAAAGCTCAAGAGAATTCAGGATATGCTATTTTTAAACACACACTAGCACTTCCATATGGCTTCTGAGGACTTTGTAGAACTCTTCCTATAACGGAAGGCCAGCTATAGAGCCGCTGTAGACCAACAGAACCCCGAGTCCCTTCGTCTGTGGAAGAGTTCAGTACTCGGAGGACATGGAAGAGTTCGAGCAGAACCGAGAAGCAGAAAGGGAGAACCAGTCCACCCAATGAAAAAGTCGCTCTTCTATTCCTTGCTGAGAAATCCACCCCCCGCCCCCCCAAAAATCCCCGAGTAGGGAGAAGACCAGCAGCACCACTAGAAGTGTACATCCACGCTGGAACTGCCATGAGACAAAAACACGTTATCCTCCCTCAGAGCCCCGGCTAACAGGGGGAAAAATGGGCTTGCCCATGTATTACAGATCGCTTCATGAGTAATTTATTTTCTAGAGATAACACTTAAGATGCCTTTTCCTTTACAATGTTGAAAACTAACATAATGAGTACTACAGTCGATTCTTTTTTTCTAAAGGCTGGAGTTAGGTAACTTATACTATTCCCTGAATGGTAACATAGGAAAACCAATGAAGTAGCTAGAGCCCAAAGATTTATGAAGAAATATATGAAAGTTAGTATTGCAGGATTATATCTCATCATTAGATTGTAGATTGAGTCTCTTTGGCAAATGTTAGTGGCCCCAATATAAGTGGAAATAAGAGAGGGGCTTACAGTGAATGCCACTTAGTAAACGCAAGCAAGGCAGACTGCAAAGTGGTTTAAGGATTATGCCACTGCGTTTCACTTTGAACAGCCACCAGAAATTCTAAGTATTAAGTAACAGAGCTGCCATTAAAGAATATATTTTGAATACTTCCCAAGTATAACATCAGATCTATAAATGTAAGTGGAAAAGCTCACATGCTGTTAAATGTATATGAGACAGCAACTATGTTATTTTAGCAATTCCTAACTTAGTTTACCCAGGCAGGGCTGTATTTTAGATTACTTTCCTGATTCAAATTAACTTCAAAATTTTGTTAAAATAAAAAATTCTAGGGTAGTAGGGGCTAAAAGCAAGAGAGGTGTGAAATAGTTAAATCAATAATTTCTATTACTTGCCTCCTCAACTCTTTCCTGAAAAAAAAAGCTTTCAATAGATGAGGGTGTATGATGCGTAGATGTTCCCAGAGTTCTTCAGGTTAGGATTTAAACCTCTAGCTTGGGTTTAAAGGCAGGAAGTAAAAATTGCCAAGGACCAAAATAGAGCTGAACAGGAAGACCAGGAATGTGTGGGTTGGTGTGTGGAGTGTGTGTGTGCTACGCACCCTGCACACAGTGACAGGAAGAAGGGGCGAAATGATAGCCCAGAACAATACACCTCAAACGCAGGCTTATGCTTCAAGAAGAACTGCCAACAGGAAGGGACCCCCGGGATGTAACCTGAGAAACTGCAGCGTGCCTTTCAGGATTTGGGGAGGCCTGAGGACAGAGACTGGAGCTGGGTCTTAGCAAACGTACACATCACAAGAAAGTGCTGCTGCTTGGCAGCAAATCAACACCAAAAATGGACATAATTGGAGGAAATTTAATTTCTAAATAGGAGAACAAAAGGGACAAAGGACAGTCCTGGGACCGCCGCTGCAAATGCAATTATCTCCCCCATCTCCAGGAGAGCTGTGAATGGAAAATCCAATAGAGTGCTGCCCCCACCCCCAAAGCCCTCCTGAAGGACAGAGACACTCTCCAGGGTGAGAGGTCAAACATTCTCTCCAAAGGGAAGATAAGCAACTCCGTCATAACACACATACAGGTTAACCAAATATCTTAAAAAAAAAAGGCATTGGAGATGCCCACTGACATGGGGGACAGTAAACGGTTTTATACGGTCTAACAGTAACATAATTCTGAATCCAACATCATGGGAAAAGCATACATTCGATCTGGGCTACAATGAGGAAGACCAGGTATTGTAACTTAGGTCATGAATGAATTTAACTGAGTGAGCGAGGGAAAGGAAATCATCTCTAGGGTCTCTGCCCAACTTGCTCCTGGGAAGCAGCCCCGTCCCCACCCAACTCCATGCCCCTCTTCAAGGCAGCCTGCTGATCATGTCTAGCACTATAGCCATTCTTGGCCTGGACCCATGAGGTTTTGCTCAAGTAGTGAAGAAGGTTGGCAGTGACCTCTAGCTCCTACTGAGAGAACACTGCCATTGCTATAGGAAGCAGTCTGCTATTTTATTATTCTGGAAGGAGAGAAGAACTAAAGACCTGTTTTAAAATAACTATTCATTGTGAGAAGAGTTCAACGTGAAAACAAATTTAAGTGACATCATTTCATCTGGATCTTTTAGAGATGTTGTCACATGGTGGCTGTCTCATAGCATCTCCTTCCTTCTTCATTAATGAAAAAGGTGTATTTTTAAATGTGAATCAACCAAAATTATGTTTGCTCTATGGGGGTCTGACAACCCCTTAAAGTTCTCTGAGGTTTGAACTGTCTTGTTTTTGTAAGACAGGTAGCACCCACCAGTGCCAGGCATCCTTGTCGGTGCTGAATTAACACTAGCTGCTCAATCAGTTGACTGGGTGGCGGGATGAACGGTAAATGAATAAAGGAGACTCCTAGTGTGGTCATCTGAGTAGTATTACGGAGGCAAAGAATGCTCAGTTGGAAGAAGTCCTGGAGGTCATTTCATTTACTCTCAATTTAGGAACCTCTTCATTTTTCACCCAACCTTTGCTTGAAAATTACTCGTAAAATGGAGTTCACTCATTCACAACTGCAATTCTCTTTAAATGATTTAATACAGAAAATAATAAAACTCTCATCTAAACGCACAGCCTACTCTCATCTCGCTGTGCAGAGCACACTCCACCACCATGCGGCAGCTAGAGGCTGAGAATGATGGAGACTCGAGGTGCTCCCCATCCTAGCCCTCAAGACCCCAGGGCACTGACGAGAACACGAAGTAGTAGAACTTCAGCCCAGATCCGAATTACTTTTAAAAAAGACCATTTTTCTTCATTAAAAAATTGAATGCCATGGGAGAAATAATATTCATCGAATGACAATCTCAAAAACGTGAAAAGCCTCATCACAAACTGCAACACAAGACCAAGAGGTTTAGAATAAAGAGCTCTTCCAAACCATCAAGAAACGCACACTCACTCAGGAGAAAAACGGGCAACAGACTTTACAGAAGAGCAAACATCTGGCCAGACGATATGAAAAAAATGTGCACTGTATCATCAATGATTAGGGAAATGGAAGTCAAACTCTGTAAGATATTTTATACCCATTTGATTGGCAAAAATTAAAGTATAACAATATCCAGTGTTGAGAATACATGATAGGAATGAAATTCGGCACATTTTTGAAAAACCTGCCTCATCAAATCAAGTACACATATTCTCCATTACCCAGTCATCCTACCCTTAGGTATATATGTGAGATAAGTTACTGCACATGTACCACAAGAATGTATAAGAATGTTTGAAACATTACAGTTTATAAAAGCAAAACAGAAAAATCAAAATGCCCAGCCAAGTGAGTACATAAATAAACTGTGCTAGAGTCACACAATGGATGCTATACAACAGTGACAGCAGTATAGGGACATAGTCCAGGGGGCACTGGACTGGAAGAATCTTAATATAAGAAGTGAAAATATTAAATTCTACAAGTTTACTCAGAGCATAAGACCCTTTTGGTAAAGGAAAACAAGTTTATAAAAGGAAAGCAAAAAAAGAAAAGATAAACAGAGGTTCAGGAAGACGGTGACTTTGGGTAGGGGCATGGCAGAGGGAGAGCATACGGTTGTGTTATTATCAAGATCCTAGCTTTTGCTTTGAGTGGGGGCGGGGGGTCTTAGGTGCTTGTGACATTGTTTTTTTAAATGAAGGAAATAGCTAAGTATATAAGAAACTGTCTGAAAGTAAATAATAGATAATAATAATTATGAACCAAGGATACGATTATGTTAACATTTTTTAAATATATATTTGTATTGATTTTAGAGAAGGGAGAGGGAGAGAAAGATAGAAACATCAATGATGAAAGAGAATCGTTGATTTACTGCCTCCTGCACGCCCCCTACTGGGGATTGAGACCGCAACCCAGGCATGTGCCCTTGACCAGAATTGAACCTGGGACCCTTCATCTGTAGGCTGATGCTCTATCCACTGAGCCAAACTGGCAAGGGCTATGCTAACATTTTTACCAATGGTGTTCCCGGCTCACCTTCATAAAGCTGTGAGGGCTATGCTAACATTTTTTAGCAATGGTGTTCCCGGCTCACCTTCATAAAGCTGTGCATACTGGGGGAAGCCTGTTGCTCGTAGCCAATCACAAGCTTCTTTGGCTTCAATTTCTGCAATAGAACAGAAGACAAAGAGGTTAAGTCACAGGTACCTCAGCATGCTTCTTCCTTATACGCTCTGATAGTTATACAAGCAAAGCACGATGTCTGATGGTAACAAATAAGGCCCCCAAATCCCCTTAATTCAAATGATTTAAATATTGTGCAGCATTCAGACTTTTAAAAATGCATATAATTATCCATCTTTCCTTAAAAAAGGGGGGGTGGGGTGAGGTCCTAGCACTAACTAGGTTACCCTGTGCTGCTTCTATGTTCCGGTTATTAATGATTATAGCCTAACTCGGTTTACTTTTCACATCAACAGAAGGCCAAGTACATCTGACACCCTGGAAGAGCACTAGCCTGACCTTGAGCCACCTGATGGGATGTACATTAAGCCCCAGGCATTGGGGCAACAGGTCTCTTCAGATGCAGTTACAGGAGGGAGGCACGGGCTGTCAGATGACTTGGGGGCATTAATTCAATAAATCCCACAATCCTGGGAGGTTGAAATGCCTAATAAAGCTTTTATTTCCCTGTGATTAACATCATGTAGAATGTAGATAGTTTTGATAAACAGAAAGGCCAAGTGCAACTGACGCATTACTATGTTCAAACTCATTTAAGGACGTAGTCACGGTTCTGTTAAAACTGACTCACACAGGAGGTCAGGGCACATTCATGAGTTTCTCTGTTTGCACAACAAACATTCCTTTAAAACAAACAAACATATTTTTATTGATTTCAGAGAGAGGAAGGGACAGGGAGAAAAACATCAATGATGAGAATCACTGAACCCTGACTTCCTGGTTCATGGGTTGAAGCTCAACCACTGAGCTATACCGGCCAGGCAATATTCTTTAAAAAAAAAAAAATGTTTTCATTGACTTTTTAGAGAGAAGGAGAGAGAGAGAGAAACATCGATGAGAGAGTAACACTGATAGGCTGTCTCGTGCATGCCCCCGACTGGGGATGTAGCCCCAAAACAAGGGCATGTGCTCCAACCAGGAATTGAACCAGCAACCCCTTGGTGCACGGGAAAATGACCAACCAACTGAGCCACACTGACCAGGGTTCCTTTATTTATTTTTAGTAATTTTCTTTAACATAGTTGATTTGATTTTTAGAGAGAGAGAGAAGGACAGAAACATCAATGTGAATGCCTAATATCCATAGGTTGCCCTCTGCATGCATGCCACCGGGGATCTAAAGCGAAACCAAGGCATGTGCCCTTGACCAGGAATCAAAAGGGCAACCTCCTGGTACACTGGATGATGCCCAACTAACTGAGCCACACTGGCCAGGGCAAGAATATTCTTTCAGTTCTTCTTCCCACCTTCACCAGGCCATCAGACTACATAGGTATCTAAGGCTATGCACTCATTTATAATTGTCTCAATATTGCTTAATTTATTCCAAATTCAAACCTTCATTTAGCATCTCTCCTCTGAGCCAGATGGGAGCCCATCTTGGAGAAATACATACCTTATTTCTGCCTGATACCTTAATGGTTTCAAAGCATTTAGGGCTGGCCCTAAGTTTGGCTCAGTGGATAGAGCGTTGGCCTGCGGACTCAAGGGTCCCAGGTTCGATTCAGGTCAAGGGCATATACCTTGGTTGCGGGCACATCCCCACCCCAGTAGGGGGTGTGCAAGAGGCAGCTGGTTGATGTTTCTCTCTCATCGATGTTTCTAACTCTCTATCCCTCTCCCTTCCTCTCTGTAAAAAAATCAATAAAATATATTTTTAAAAAAAGCATTTGGGGCCTATTATTTTCAAGAGGTCCTTGCCTTTAAGGAAAGGTAATTATGAATGCTCAAATTCATGAAGGCAGATAGGAATGTCCTTATTGAGCAGAACAAAGGAAAAAACAACCTGCTATCTTCTGATGAGTTAGTTAATACCCAGTTACCAACAACTACGGCAGTAGAATGGAAAAATCGTCATGGCAAAGTTTACGTCCATGAATCTTTTATTATAAAAGCAGCAGCATCAAACACCAGATTCAGGGCTGAATTGGGAGTGAAGAATAAAGTGACATAAACATGTAAGAAACTCCATGTTTGCACTGCATAGAAGAACAAATAGAATTGCCCAATGGGAATTATCTGGGTTTGACAGTTTTTTTTGTATTTATACCCATATCTTGTCTCAGAAAGAAATTAAGAAGGCTTTAAATGAAATCATAAAATAAACATTTTCTAGAAAACTTTATTGCTGGAAAAATATACGGTGTCCCAAGAAAATGTACACATATTTTTCTGTAGATCTTATTATGTTTTGAAAATGAAATGTATTTTAATGAACACTGCCTTTATACTTATTCAAAGTATATACATTTTTTGGGACACCCTACAGTAGCTTAATATTTTATTTTAAAGAACGAGGAAACTACTTTTTCTCTATCTCCATGGCCCCCGCTCAAAGACAGACATGGAAAGAAAAAGGAGCTGTTTGCTCTTAGGGAATATTTTAAATAACTCAGTTTCTGACTATTTAGAGCTTATTTCTGTTGAACAGATTGTTAGACATGGAACAATAGATTGTTGAGGTACATGTTCTTGTTTTCTTAATATTTCACTTAGCAAGTGGTGAGTGACTAGAAATTCTCAATGGCCACGTTTTTTGGCTGTGTTCAGACATGACACCAGGTCACCGAGCACACACACACCAGCCTTAATTAGACACAGTTCACCAGCCAATACTGCCACCTGCTTAGAGCATGTTCTCAATGTTCTTATTAAAATGGCTTTATGCCAAGAGGCACGGAAGATATAAGGTACTGTTTTTCTAAAAAATCTTGACATTTATTTATATACTAGTAATGCTTTACAAATTACAAAGTGTTGTCACATATATTACTCACTTAAGGACCCGTGTGATTTCGGGAACTCATAAATGCCTATTGCTGCCACGTCACTCTCTTATTCATTTTCCATCACTGAGAAAATGAAATGCTCCCAAATGACCAAAAACCCATTGAAAAAAGATGGTGTCTAAATTGTTGCTCTTCTTAGAGCCACTTAGTTAGGGAAAAGTGATGTGAACAGGTGAAGATTTGCCTCCCCAGCAGAAAACCGAATGAAGGGCTTACAGGGGCTAGAAGGCAGCGCTAGCACGTTCGAGAACCGCAGATCCAGTAATTTTGCCCTCCCTGTTCCTTACCCTAAAATGGAGGAGAACCTGTCTTTCTTTCAGAGATGAAACCATGGGAAATAGATAAGCCCATATCTATTTTACATTGAAAAACGTCCATGCATGAAAACGTAAGGCTGCCTACCAAATGAGAACATAATCTGCCGTTTCTGCAGAAATCGGAATTTAAAAAATGGTAAACATTGTAAAAAGCTGTCACTGATTTTTAAACAAAGACTAGTTCATTGATTTCACTCCCACCCCTTTCCAATTACTCCCAAGAGAAAATGGTAATAATCCAATGTAAGTACTGAGTTTTTTTTAAGTAGAATTTTCTAGCCCAGCTGGGGTGGCTCAGCGGTTGAATATCAACCCAGGACGTAAGAGGCCCCTGGTTCGATTCCCGGGAGGACACATGCCCAGGTTGTAGGCTCCATCTCCAGGACAGGAGACAGGTGATTGATGATGTTCTCTCTCATCAATGTTTCTATCTCTCTATCCCTCTCCCTTCCCCTCCCTAAAAATCAATAAAAACATTAAATAAAGAAAAAAACATTTCTAAACATTTTACTTAATAAGAAATGAACTAATGTCTACATCCAAGTCAGACTGGGAATACCCTCTCTAAACTAATTTCACCCCCCTGATCCAGGCCATTAGCTTTACTCTTGTCTCCTAACTAAAACTCTGGGTCTCCAATTCTCTCCTCTCTGAGGATCCATCCAACCCTGGCTCATCAAATTTCCTAAGTTACGGTTTTGATCTTGTCTCTAACAAACTTCCTGGAACTCCACTACTCAGAAAATCAAGTCTAAACACCTCCATGCGGCTGTCAAGGCTCTTCATGTGGCTCCCGGTACTCCTCTGTATCCCAGCCAAAGTAAACTGGGTGCTCATCTTCCCACACATCTATCTCTGTGACTACTCTGGCCTGAAATGCTTTCCCATCCTCTCAAGGTCAACTATCACTTGTCCTTCAAGGCTTCGCTCAAATGCTGCCTCCTCTGGGCAGTCTTCCCAGATGCCTTTCCACAATTTTATCAACAGCTAACTTTTACGGTATGTGCAAGGCCCCTCCTAAGGGGCACTTAATGCATATTAATTCATACTCCTCAGACTGATTCTAACACATGGATTACCAGTATTATCTCCAAGACATACAAATAGGGAAATAACCAGTTCTTAAAAATGAGCTTTCTTTCATTAAAATGCCATAGTAGGATAGAGAACTAAGACACACAGAAATGAACAGATAGGTTCTATCCTTAAAAATCATTACTAATAAAAGGGCAATATGCTAATTAGGGCAGACGTCTTCCAGACGTCCATCCGGACAAAGCCACAGCGGCTGTGAGGCCCAGGGCTCAGGCCTCGCAGCCGCCGTGGCCGGCAGTGGCAGCAGCAGCAGCGGGGTGATCGGGGTGGCGCCTTCCCCTGACCATCCCGGTCGCCTCCCACAGAGGGAGCAGGCCTAAGCCGTCAGTAGGACATCCCCTGAGGGCTCCTGGACTATGAGAGGGGGCAGGCCAGGCTGAGGGACCCCCTCCCAGTGCACGAATTTTCGTGCACCGGGCCTCTAGTATATATATATATAACAATAAACAACACTCAAAATATTAAAGAAAACCATGTACACGCCTAATCACTTCAGTCGCAAGAACTGTCCCAGACCTGGCTTTCGGAGATCTCTACCAGGCAATCAGGGTATAACTTTTTCTTCAATGTACGTGAGTGGTGGTGTGAAAACTATAAGGATGGTTTTTAAAAACATTCCCCACCAGGCGCAAATGTCGTCAGAAACTAAAAACACAATGGGAATACAATGTCACTTTTGTACCTGGGTTTTCTCTAAGCAAACAACAGACAAATGTGGTGAGGAGGAAACAGGAAATTTTGATTGGAAACAGTGTTAGTGGCCAGTTGTAGATGAATGAGGTCCTTTTGTGTATGACTGGGAACCATCAGGCCATATTTGCACATTTCCTGGCACGATGGGATGACCCCGTCTCCCTCTTCCCCCTCACTTTCTGTAAGTGAGACAGAAATTCCCCAACCCCGTCATCATTCTGTTAAACCTGCTGCTCTTAGCAGGTTGAGTAACAGTGACTGAGTGGAAGCAGGAAGTGATTACTGCTCTCGCTGGTTTGGCTCAGTGGCTACAGCACGGACTGAAGGGTCCCGGGTTCCATTCCCATCAAGGGAAAGTACCTTGGTTGTAGGCTGGACCCCTGGCCCTGGTCCAGGCGCGTGCGGGAGACATTGATGTGTCTCTCTCACATCAATGTGTCTCTGTCTTCCCCCTCCCTTCCACTTTTTCTAAAAATCAATGGAAAAATATCCCCGGGTGAGGATTAACAAAAAATAAAATAAACCTTCTGTTTGTGGTCTTCACAGTGGGCACTTTCAGGTTCCCTGGCTCCTTTAACAACCGGGCTCAAGGCAAATAAATGCTGCCTGAATTTCTTCCTTAAACAAAAGCGTAAGGCAGCAGAGGACTAATTCAGACCAAGAACTATGACTTGAATCCTTTTCTCTTTGCAATTAATAAAAATAAATGTCAAACACGCACAGATGCCGAAGACTGGTTATCAGGAGTTACCGATGTAAAATGGATTTAGGTGGACCAAGTCAGGTAGCAGTATTTCTATATTAATCTTTATTAAACACGAATGTTACCTCATCCCAGCAAAGATTTGGACTGGCAACTAGAAGCATTCCTACCCTCACGTGTCTAAAAGAATTCTAAAGCCCTGCTGTGCAGATTCTGAAAGAAACCAGTTAGGAAGCTTCTGAAAAAACCTGTTGACACTAATTCCGTTTCTCAGGCCATCTGGCCTAAGAGCAGCTGACTCAAATGCACTGTTCGATATATTCTAGTACCATCACGCATGGAAGTGGGGCCAATCTTCATCCCCCCTTCACTCGATATTGATTTATTGAACATCTGCTAAGCACGCTGCCAGCTCTGCTCAGGCACAACCAGAGACACAGGTTCCTGCCCCAAAGCAGGAAGCCACATGGAAAGGTAGTTCCCCATGGAGTGCGTGGTGTCTGCTGATCCTCTACTTAGGACGGATTGGTTTCCTGAGGGCTATTCACAGGCCCAGGCGTTTGGTCCCAAGGGACTATACAGGCAGAACCAACGAGTCACCACTTCCTACATGAAAAGCCAAAGTCTTAACAGCCATGTGCCCTGGTCTGGGGCTCCTTACTACACTCTGTCTCTCACCCCATCTCCCTCAGGCTAAGTGATCCACCCTTACTGGCCTCTCTTCCTCCCCCTCCACCCCC
>NW_006283588.1:911709-920163 GCF_000327345.1 Myotis davidii
GTAAACATGACACAAGAAATGTGCTACAATACGATTTCTGTTCCAGTAAAATGGTCTTAATTTTTCTGACCAGGATGCACAATAAGAAAAACGTTTTACATTGTAACCTTGTACATGCATGTATGCAGGTAATGTATATGAATATATGCATGCATTCATGTAGAAAAGCAGTGATTATATAAGCATATGTCAGACCGAAACAAGTTTCACCAAGTAACATGGTAAGTGATGCAGCCTTACGGTTTTCTATTTTATTTTGAACATGTTATCTGTTACCCACCAAAGCAATCAATTTGAAATACATTATTTTCATAGAAAGAACAAAAGGAAGAAAAACAAAGATAGATTGGAAGGAAGGAAGGGAGGGAGGAAGGGAGGGAGGGATGGATGATGGGAGGGAGGGAGGAAGGGAGGGAGGGATGGTAGGAGAAGAGGCTGGGAGTAGACACAGAATGCGCTAGGACCTAGCTCTAGATGGAGAGATGGGGAAGCACAGGTGTTTGTGAAGGAGTGGTAAATAGTTGGATTTACTGTAACACAGCAAAGGAAGGGCAGGCATGCAGTGGGAAGTAGATGTAAGCATCTCATCGCCTGGTAAACCAATGAGCAATCGGCTCCATTTCCTCAGATGGAAACTAGCTTTGCATCTGAGCATCCCAAACTCTTTCTAACAATCCATAACAGAAAGGGGGCGAAGTATACCGTAACAGGCCAGGAAAACTGGTCCAGGAAAGAACCCATTGTTCAGTTAAGTAGCTTTAAGAAAATAATCTCTCTGGACCTATTTCCTCATCTGTAAAACCGGGGGTTGCACAGGCTTTGCAAACCCCCCAGGCTTCAGTCGGAGGTTTCCTTTATGCTCAGGCCCCCTTCTCACTGACAACCTTAAGAACAGGTCTCATTTCTACTGTCAGTTCCCAGGTTTACTATCAATTTCACAAACACATCATTCTCCCTCTCAGGAGTCAGAACAATAGTACTGCTTTACCCTGATTTTCGAAATTCACTTTTAAAGCATGAACCGGTTTTTAGTGCGAGTAAGAACTGGAAGTTTGGGGAGTTTTTAAGTTTTTTTCCTTTTCCTGCTTGAAGTTTGGAAGCAGATATGTCGCTTTCTAGTAAAAAATATTCCTAGAAATCATGTAAAGGGGGGAGGGGGAAGGACCCATTTTTCCCAATGATGTGATGACAACTTAATAAATAGCTTCGCCTTGAAAGAAGGGAATCTTGGGAGGCCCGCCCTACAAGCCTGTACCTGGGATGAAGCACATGCCGTGACACTCGGCAAACGCAAAATTAAATCATGTGAAATCCCCTTTGGGGATCTTTTAGGTCGAGCGTCTGCAAAATGCTGTTTTTAACACCAACCAAAGAAAGGCAAGTAGCTCACATAAAAACATACATGCTCTTCCCTTGCAAGACAAACGGCTCGGCATGAATTCAAGCCCATGTAGGACATGGTTTCACCAGGCACTCCAGACTTGAGCCGATCCAATTACTTCCAGGAACAGAAAATATCTCCCAACAAATCAACGTTGGCACTTACTACCCAGCACAAAGAAGTCCAACTGAAACAAAAATAAACTATTAAGGAAATGAATACTGCCTCATCACCTCTTTCGATTCGTTTATACATTCGAGTACATACACACATTTTTAGTATTCTATATCAAATACTGATGCCTTGCCCTAGCCGGTTTGGCTCAGTGGATAGAGCATCAGCTTGTGGACTAGGAGGTCCCGGGTTCGATTCTGGCCAAGGGCACATGGATTAAGAAGGCAATCTGAAGAAACAACCTAAATAATACTTTTAAGGGCCCTTATTTTTCAAGCTTTTTTGTGTGTAAAGTGATGCATCTGTGTTAGGATTATATAGACCATTTCCTTTATTGTTTAAGGCAAAATGCCTTCTTACAAACCTAGAGTAACCCTAGCATCTCCCTCATTAAAGGCTGGCAAGCACATCGATTCTTCCTTTTAACATGTTAACTAGCTAACTCTACTAAGGTCCCACCCACCAATCTTCGGTTTTGCCCTAAATTCTAGGGTGCTATAGCACAGGAAATAGAGAAAATACTGTGCAAATTGTACTGCTACAAAAACCTGTAAATTAGAAATAAAGGGAATAGTGAGGAATTCTAAAGAAATGTTCATCCATATTTCAGATAATTCTGACAAAGAGGAAAAAAGAAAACCAAGAATCAAATAAAAAAATCAAGTTGCCTTATTGGACAGCCGTGAAAACACAGGGCAGATCATGGTCAATATAAGCCATCTCTAGCCATTCCTATGTCTAACCTCAAACAGGTAATGCTGTTCAACTGGACTGTTTTGTGCCAAAAAGTATTTTCAAAGGTATTACTGTCTTTTAAGAATTATTTTCATCAAAATTACTTATAACACCCCCTCCTCCCCACAACTCATAGCATCTAATGGTGAAAATTTGGTTCAGGTACTCCTATCTAGTTTAGGAACCCTTCTGGTTTGATAACTGAAGCATTTTCCCTACGAACACCTTAAGATCCTCATGTTGCTGCTATTCCCGCTTGGCTGTCACATCTGACAGGAAGGGATATGCAGTTCCATTCAATCCGCAGGTGACCTTGGCCGAGTCACTGAACTTCCCCACTTCTCAGCAGGGAAGAGGCAATGTTTTTCCAGGCTGCTTTGCAACGTTCTGGAATTTCCCATGCAATGACTTTTACAAACACAAGGACTAGGCAAGATCCCTTTTTCACGCTATACAGTCTGAAACAGAAAGTTGTGCGTAGCGTGCCCCTTAGGAGTCCATGGTTTCCCCAGATGCAGGAGGGGGTGACGATTTCAGAATTTCAGAATTTCGGCCTCTTCCATCTACTTTATCACTTGGATGCGACAAAAGGCACAAGTGGCTGGGGTGCAGCCCCGCGCGGGGCCACAGGCCTTCTCACCTCCAAGGCCCTTCCTCTCTCTCCAGCTTCCTGAGTGCGGCCGCCCGAGAAAGGCTACAGCCTCAGGGTGTGGAAAACTTTTGTCCCTCAGACATCCTCCAGGGACTCCCGCAGAAGGAAGGCGCCTTTCTGACAAGCCAGGAAGCAGCCTCCAGCCCTCTCCGCAGGACACTCGGAGGCGGGCGGGGAAGGGAACAAAACGTGGATGGGAGGTGTCAGAGGCCTGAGGACTGGCTTCACCCACCTCAGCCTTCAGTGCGCTTTTGATTTTCCTCTTTGGGATGTGAGAGAGAGAGAGAGAGAGAGAGAGAGACCTAAGAAGGCCACCAAGTAGAGGCTTATGTGAATGGAAAAGCTTACAGGGCTTTCCACGGTGAAATGCAGTCAAGCAGCCGAATAAAAACCAAGGATGATGATTAAGAGAAACTGAAGACTCTATGTTTTGGCTTGACTTCAGTTAAGTTTTCACATTTTGCCTTTGGGTGCCCAAGAACAGTAGTTCCTACTAGGCAGGCATTTTCATGATGCCATTCAAATGTCTTCAGTTTCATCTGCGAGATCATTCCCCCTTTAGACATATTATTGAAAAAGACTGTCACCGAAGAGAGCATATCCCGGGCAGTCAGCACAGGCCAGACTACGGTACCCAGACCCCTTGTCTACACGTCAGAGAAAGAGGCTCACTCTCCATCCACTGGGCCTCCAGAGAAGGGGTGCAAAACCGACTGCTTTTCTATCCGGAACCCCGACACTGTAGCTCCCCACCTCGGAGCTCAGGTCCCCTAGGAAACTGTGGCTACTGCAAGGCGCACGATGCCAAGTGACAAATACTGTTTCCTAAACAGAATCAACTCCTGACAAATACATCTCCCTCCGCTGGGACTCACACGCACACAGCTGGTTGAAAACCTAGGTGTGCCAGGTACTGAGTGACCTGGCCGAGCCTCAGAGTCCTCTCACCTGTGAAAGGGAGACACACTGCATCAGCTCTGTGGTGCGGCAGCAAAAATTAAATGTGACCATGAATGCAAACACGACCCATTTTACTTCTGTAATATTAATACTATCTTGTCAAAAGTCTGCACATTTTTTATAAAACTTCAAAAAGGGGTGTCCACAATAGAGAAGGCTGAGTGTTTCTTGTGAGCGACTCTAACAGTATATAGGCCAAGTGTGCAAGGCTATAAATTTCGATGGCAAGGAGGGAGTAGCTAGTGAGAAAAATGCAAAGGCAGAGTCGACCTAATTAAAGAACCCCAGCGGGACTACTCCCTAGTCCTTATCCTTGTTCACGATAATCCTTTACAATAACATGGGTCCCCCAAGTAAAAGTGTAGACAGCCCTTCTCAGCTGGGAATCTTCCCCCTTTTACAGTAATTAGATTTCTGACTAATTTGAGGGTGAAAGAAAACACCACTGATTGCATTCACACCAGCAACCCATGCCTAGAAAACATCCTTTAACCCTACAGCGCCATCTTCTTAAAAGAGGAACCACCCCTCAAGTCTTTAGGTTCCTCCATAGGCAATGGCCACAGAGTCGGCTACAAGGACAGTTGTGAGTAGCTCCCGAAAAGCATTTTCCTCCTAATTGCACAGCCGTTGAAAAGAGGACATAGGACTGTGCTTTCTGGGACAGAGTGTTTGGTTCTCCGCACTTTACGGTTGGGCATCAGTTCACCTCCACCTCCACAGCGAGAAAAATCTGGGCCTTGAGTGCTGTGTATAGATACTTCCTTTGCATTGTGGACCTACTGCTCCCAGGTAAGTAAGTCTCTTAGGGGTAAATCCTGCTCAAATGAGCACTCAGAGGAATGACTAGATTCAGAAATTAAATTTTCTCTCCTCCACTGGATCTCAATTCATATCATTCTAATGACTGGATTATGCAAACATGAAACAGGAAAATCTCCTTTCTCCCCAGGTCTGCTTTATAATTTCAAGCACAGGCTTTGGCATTATGTGTGCCTTGCTGCTAGCTACACCCTGGGGCCAGGTTTTGCTAGAATGTTCTAAAGCAGCGATTTACACCTTTTCATCTCCTGGCACAAAACTAAAATTACTAAAATTCTGCGGCACACTTTTTTTTCCCCCCCCAATCTGACAGACAAAAAAAAGTATAGTTTTGAATCAGTCACACCGGATGGCCATTGTTGGGTTGGCTGTTGTCATTTATTTATTCGACAATCTAAGGGAAAATAGGTCAGTGCCCCTGACTGAATAGTCAGGTATTAAACGTTTTAAAAATTCTTGCGGCACACGGGCTGAAAAGCACTGTTCTAAAGCACCAACTATTCAGTCTTCAGCAATCTGGCAACAGCCAGGGAGGAAAGGGAAACATCTGAAGTTATTTTTACTTTTGCAAGTCTTCTGGCTATACAGGGTGAATGCTAGGGTGGGTCAAGTATTGTCTGGAGCCAGCCAGGGTCTTTTCTCCCCCCTCCTCTCTGCATGGCCTCATTTCCGTCTTCCTGTTGCTAGGAAGGAGAACTAAGCATGAGAAACTCGTGTTTACAATACTGGACCATCCTGTCCAGCACAAGGCTCTCTTCAGAACAGTGCCGCGCACTTTACACCCGCTGTACTCTACATGCCCCTGTCTTCTGGCCCAATTCACCTCCACCCTTCCCTGGGTATTTTTCAAATGGCATATTTACTCACCTAAGTCATAAAAATACCACTCTCACTTGAGCATTGCATCATGGCTTAAAATCTCCATGGGGACACCAAGGGAAACCCAAGTACTTATTTTTGTATTTGAAACCACCTCTTGGAATCCCACCAAGCCTCTGACAGGCGGTATCGCACTGGTGCCTGCCACATCCCCTCTCAGCCCCGACACTGATTCTACAAATAAGAGTTTGAGAACAATTTTCACCCACTCACAGCAATAACTTGTTCAATCATAACAAGTTTTTCTGTTAATATGGTATCTTTTCCAGCAGCAACCAAACATCCTTTTTCAATGTAAAAACATCCTTACACCATATTTGAAATGTAGTATAGAACATTAACAAAATAAAAAAATAAAAAAAGAAAGGCTTTAGAGGTTAAAGGGCAACCGGCCTCTCACCTTGGCTCCACAAATAGAGTTAAATCTTTTGACGGAACAGTGTACTAAAACTTGGATCGCTGCCTACAACTAGCCATAGGTAACTAACTACCCGTCCGTTCAACCTTTTCACTCTTTTAAGGCACCTCAGTGGTGTTTCTCATAAGATCTACAACTGGGAAGTTGAGACACATGGAAGTCACCCAAACCACTTTTCCCATCCACTCGATGGAAAGATTTAAATTGGGAGCTATTCATTCCGATTCTGCAGAGCTGGGAACCGGGTCAGTCCCTTTGGGTGTAAGGTGTCACACGCTCAGCTTGAACTGGAGTAAGATCTGTCTTGGTCAAAAGCAAACTTCGAAAGGCAGCTGGGAGAGAAAGTCAGTCTGCTATGCTTCATTTTAAACTCTGAACAGTAGTGCTAATCATAAAAGTATGCTCCCAGGCCGGGGCCACGCTGTAAAGTCTGGCATGCTACAATAAAAGTTAAGACGAGCAATCGCCAACATTTTCTCCGAAAATGTCTTGAAATAACTTCTGAGTGTACATCTGCTAACTATTTGACACTCAATCTCCAGGATTTTAGTTCTTCGACCAGGGGGGCTGTTGACTTACAGGGCACCCCTCCGACCATCTGCTGGAGTCTGCAAGCCAAGATGGCACTGGGTGCCTCCACCAGTTCCACACGTATGGTCTGCAAATGATCCCGCAGGGGACCAGATGGATGCTGAGTTAGTCAACCTCTTGGAGCTGCGGATAGATTTACATTCAGAGTTCTGCTGGGCTATTATTTTCCCTCATCCTTTCAGCAGTTTGGGGGGAGAAATGTAATTTGAGACTCAGTATTCCTCTGTCTCCAGAGCTGTTTTTTTTTCTGCCCAAATGCGTCATAGATGCCACCCTCGTGAATCTTTCTGCAGCGGATGGCTGTGTCTAGGCTGCATACCTTCATTACCACGGCTGAGCCAGCCTCGGAATCCCGAGAATGAACCCATTTGCTAACCAGGCCGAGTGTATTAAGACTTCTCACAGCTGGCGTGGGACAAGGCTTCCTTCTCCACAGAGCAGACTGACCAGACACAGGGGTTTCCTTCTCCAACAACCAGCACAAACTGGGTGTTTGTGGACCATCAGCACCGGACACGGCTCCGATTCGCCAGCCTCCCTCCCCCGGGCTCCACTCAAGCTCCCCTCGTGACAGGGGCTGAGTTCTGGAAAGACACGTAGCAGGGCCGGCTGGCTGCAGCCAAGGGTGCACCTCCTTCGGCAGGATCAAAAGCTCGTCCGGCCCGTGACGTCGGAGGTGGGGACAAGGTCACAGGGGTGGCAGGGCTCCAAAAGGCCGTCGCCTGGCTCCGAGGAAAGAAAAAAAAAAAAAAAGCCGGGCCGGGAGGCGTGCTTCCTTCCTTTCGCTGGCCCCGGGACCCGCTCTGCGCGGGCGCCCCCTCCGGGGCCAAGGGCGTGGGCATCTCCGCGGGACATTTTGCGAAACCGATCAACGCCCCAGCCCGTGAAGTCAGCTCCACGGCAGCCCTGCCAGCACGTACCCCTCACGCGCAGACCAACCGCGGGGCTGGAAAGAGCTTCAACACGCTCCAGGGGCGCAGCCACCGGACTCAGGTTTTCTGAGTTATTTCAACAAAACCGTTTGAAATGAAAACAAGTTTTTGATTAACTTACTTTCACGTTTTTAAAAAAATTTTTTTCCAAATGCCGCCACGATCTCAACGTCCCTAAATAATAAACGTTCCTTCCTATGGCGAAGGAAAGCAAGTACCGGCAGAAAAGATACTAGAATGCGGTCACGCCGAGCACGGTCGGTCCTCGCAGTCCGAGGCCATCACCGCCTGGTTATTTCCAGCGGCCCCACGCCTGGCCATGCACCCCCAGCCCCAGCAGGAAGTGAACGTGGGCTTCGCTTCATGAGCCGCGGTCTCCTCCGCCCCCGCCACCCCGCCGCCCTTCCCGGAGCCCACCGGACGCGCCAGCCAGTGAGTCCCAGGCAATGCGCCCCCAGGGGACATTACCCGAGATTAAGACCTCTCCCCCACCCCCCAAACCCCTTGTGTTCCCCACACTCCACCTCCTCCACTCCAAGAAGCTCGGGCGACTCGGTCCCAAGCCTCCTCGGAAAGCGTTTCAAAAGCACAGAGCGCCAGGCACCGACTTGACAAGGTGGCGTGACATTTCCTCCGCGGCGGGTCCCTTCCGCAGCTGGCTCCCGCAGCTGGCCCGACGGCAAGGCACAAGTCTAGCTTACGTGTTAGGATCATGATGTCCGTCTTCTTTCTGCACATCAAGTGCGGCGGGGGGCGGCGGGCGCACAGGGGGGAAACCGAGGTAGTCCGACACACCTGGGCCCCCGCGCCGCCACCCACGGCTGCACCCAGGACGAGCGCCCCGGCGGTCCTCAGCGCATCCCGGCTCGCCTCTCGGTGCCACTCGCCGCGGGCCCAGAAAGAAAACAGG
>NW_006283588.1:920318-931524 GCF_000327345.1 Myotis davidii
CGGTCCTCTGGCCCCGCCCCATGGCCCCGCCCATGGCCCCGCCCCTCCTCGGCCGGAGCTGGAATGTTATCCTGGGGGACGCGCACGTCTGCAGCAGGAAACGCCTAAAGGTCTCCAACTATTGGAGCCCGAGGCAAAGGCAAAGGGGGCGCCCACGAGGCGTCTACTTCTCCGGGAGGTCTCCGCTGGGCCCCGCGCACTTTTCCTGTCTTTCTTGGTAGTTTTGCACACTTTTTAAAAGTCTCAGTAATTCTAGGAACCGCATACATCCGCGTGAACACAGGGGACGTGGGGAAGTAGGGATAAATCAGCCTTTTCTGGTCTGTATAATGGGGAAAGTAGCAGTCCTTTAGACACTGATTATTCATTGCTAAAGCCCCTAGGCGTAATGTAAGTAATTAATACTGCTGTAGGGAAGGGTGAGCTTTTACTGCGCACGTGTTGAGTCTAAGGTGTGCAGTCAGTCGCAGCCAGTATTTCTCAAATCTTGGCCCTTGGGCTACAACCTAATGCAGCTCCTGGAACTGGTAGGACTGGACCCCAGACGGCAGAGCTATAATCTATTTAAAAAATGTTTAAAAAATGTTTTTATCAATTCCAGAGAGAGAGAAAGGGACAGGGAGAGAGGGATAGAAACATCAATGATGGGAGAGATGCCTCCTGCACGCCCCCTACTGGGTTATCCAGCAGGCAACCTGGGCGTGTGCCCTAATCAGAAATCGAACCCTGAACTCCTGGTTTATGGATTGAGGCTCAAACACTGAGCCATGCCAGCTGGGCAGAGTTATAATCTTTGATGATGATAATCTGCATTTCTTCAAGAGCTCTGGAGATTCTGAGGCACTGTAATTAGAGGGCCCCTGATATACTAGGAAGTCTAATATTTTTAAAGCTCATAAATGAAAACAATCTCTATAAGATTTTTTAAAAAAATCCAAGCCAGTTCCATGAAAATTAACTTTGGGGCTAATTGATACTTACTGCCTATTACCTCTGGGCAAAGAAAACTACTAGTAACCTAAACCCATTAATTCAACAAACATATCAAGAGCATGTATATATGCCCAACACTATTCTAGGCTGTGAAGATATAGCAGTGAGCAAAAAGGACAAACATCCCATCCCTCCTGAAGTTTACTTCCTGGTGGGGAAGATGCACATAGACAAAATAAACAAGTGAAATATGTGTAGTGTCTTACGTGGCATTCTATAAAGCAGGGGAGAGGTTAGGGGAGCTGGGGGCAGAGTCTACTTTTAAATTGGGGTAAATGCAAATGGGAGAATTTAGTCTCTCTGAATTTAAAATGTATTGATTTCATAGTTAGGTCTTAGTGTACATACACAACATTCTTTTTCACATGTGTTTCAAACACAATAAACATGTGCTACCTCCACTACTGGCTCCCTAACTTACCCAAACCAGAACCAGGCTCTGAAGAGGGCGTTTCAGGAAGGCATGGAGCTTCTCTATTCAGCAATATGTTCAGGGCTTCCACCTACCTACAACCGCTGGGTAGGACAAGGGTCTCCAAGTCTGGGCTGTTCTTACTAAATGCTACTCTTGATAAAAGTTCAAATGTAGCACAGTATTTTGCAGACACAGCTGTAAACAGGATGACCTTGATAAGGAGCCCAACCAGATTAAGTGTAGCCAACTGGAAAGAAGTTAACATACAATTAATCAAAGAGTGTATAGAACAGCGATGGCGAACCTTCTGAGCTCGGCGTGTCAGCATTTTGAAAAACCCTAACTTAATTCTAATGCCGTGTCACATATAGAAATTTTTTGATCTTTGCAAGCATAGTAAAACAAAGATTTCTATTTTTGATATTTATTTTATATATTTAAATGCCATTTAACAAAGAAAAATCAACCAAAAAAATGAGTTAGCGTGTCACCTCTGACACGCGTGTCATAGGTTCGCCATCACTGGTAGAGAAGCGATACTAAGCTTTCTTTTCCTGAGACAGATGTGAATTCCCAAGGACACAAAGGTAAGCAAGAGCAGGCCCACCTCTGTCTGCTCAGAGTTTACAGCCTAGTGGGGAGGCAGAAAGGGGCACGTGAAAAAGAGGTGTGAGGGCCTGGAAGTCGGGACCTGACCTGGCCCAAGACAACAGAAGAGGGAGCTTCCCACTGAAGTTTGGGTGCTAGAAGAGCTGTCAAAGTGCTCACAATTGCCAGTAAGGAGGTGGGGGTGCGGGTGGGGGGGGGTGATTCCAGGGGATGCTGGATAAGGGCAAGAACTTTTGATTCCCTGCATGACTGTTAAAATCCTTCGCAGTGATGAACAGAGAGAAGCCATTTTCATGGAAGAAGGTCTCCAATGATCAAATCTGCATTCTGAAAAGATCATTTTAGGCTGCAGTGTGTATTTCAAACTTGGAAATTAGGAATACACCTCCTAAATATGTTAATTTCCCTTATTTATTAGAAATCCAAACCTTAAAAATATATTCTATATTCTAAGCATCTCACCCAAAGCATATCAATTCTCAGAATAAGTTCTTAATATTTATTATTAGCGGGGAGAAGTTGTAGTTTACTTTAATTAGGTTTCTAAGAGTCTGTGCCTTCGCAATATGCCCACCCCACTCAGTACGAATGTCTTCTGGTTCAAGGCACATTCCTTTTCCCTTGTGTATTGATGTCGTCTCCTCTGGATCTTCTCTCATTTCATCACATCTCTTTGGAGATTTGTATTATGGGAATTGTTCATCTTCTAATAAGACTAATAACTCCAAAGACATTTCCCTTGGTGATGTATTGGTTGGCATTTGGTTTTCACTTCTACACTTCTTTGGTTTCCTGACACAGCCTGTGTCCTGGGCCAAACCCCAATTTGCATAGTTTTAATTCTTGCTCCTGTTAGAAATGGACAGGCTACATGTGGAAGGCTGCTACACATGTAGAATAGTGGTTGAAAGCAGGACTTTGGGAGCAGGCCACTTCCTGGCTGTGTGATGAACACATTATTTAGCCTCCGAAACTTCAGTTTATCTTTGAAAAGGAAGTTGAAATAGTGCACATTTCATGGAGCTTTTAATGAGGATTGAATAAGATAATGTATGCAAGTGCTTCGCTCACGGTAGGCACTTGATAATGTTAGCCGTTATGTAGAACTAAGTGGGCACATAAGCAAAAACATGCAATTTCTATTTAAATAATTATCTAGGAGAAGATGGAAACAAAACAAGACCTTGACTTTAACCTGTCTGAATCTGAGGAGCCTTTATGAACTGGGGGAAGGAAGGTCTGGAAAAGTCATTAAGAGCGTCAACAAACAGTGGTGCTTAACCTGATGAGAGAGGGTCCCCGAGACAGTTCAGAGTCCTTCCTCTTCGTTTAACCTTCAACTCATCACCCAGAAAAGGTTTCGTTTGTCTGTCACGGGCAGATGACATTAGACTGGATTTGTTAGCTGAGTTGTAATAAGATTCGGGTATTGAAACCCTGACCTCTTAAGAGGCAGGGATTAATGTAGCCCATTTCCCACCCAGCAGTCTATGGTCCTCTGAAACTCCTTCGACACATGGGAATTAAAAAAAAAATCACAGTACATGAGGCTGGATTGCTACCGTTGTTGTCAATTTGTTCTTAATGGCAGATGAGAAAAAAAGAAAGAAAAAAGGTTTGATACGAGGTCCTATGCTGTTTGCTGGTTTCCATGCTCTTCTCTGTTCGGGCGTCAGCTTCATGGAATCTGTCCACAAGAATATCCATACCCTGCCTATCTGGGTGTTTTCACATTCAACGTCACATTACCAAGGCTAGAAGACATCACATGGCCAACTCCTGCATGACGGAAGGCTGAGTGACTAAAGACAACCCCTTGCATTTTATAGGGAAGGAAGGAAGGAACGAAGGAAGAGAGGGAGGGAGGGAGGGAGGGAGGAAGGGAGGGAAAGAAAAGAAAAGAAAAGAGCAAAAACGTGTCTCCAGGCACTCAGGCAGGTAATGCTGGTTAGGAAAGCAAGCCGCCCCAGGCAGGTGAGGACTGAGGAGCCCAGGACCCTCCGAGAGGGCAGCGCCACTCAGGCCCACTGAGTTGTTGGCAAATGTTAACACATCAACCCCACTGCTTGGGGCTTAAAGATTTTTCAAGAGCCCCTAGATTTCTATATTTTTATATCAACTCTCTCAATTTTTAGATGCTGGCAACAAATCCTTTTTTAAAAATTGATTTTTAGAGGGAGAGAGAGAGGGAGAGAGGAACGTTGATTTGTTGTTCCACTTGTTTATGCATGCATTGGTTCCCTTTTGTATGTGCCCTGATGGGGGATGGAACCCGAAACCTTGGTGTATGGGGAGACCCTCTAAACAACGGAGCTATCCGGCCAGGCCCAGCTGGCAACAAATTTAAAAAAATCTAAACCCATGCCAAGTAATTTCAACTTTGGGCTTCATTTTGCTGTGGAGCAATGAATTTAAACCTCTGCTCTAGTGAGATGAGCCAAGCAATCTCTTTGGAAAAATTATTTCTCTCCCACAGGAACTAGAAGATTCCTGTGCTTGGAAAGTGTCGTAATATGATTTGTGTTCAATGCAGCATTGTGAAATTAGTGCATAAAATAATTTTATTTATAATGTTCAAAGGAAATATGACAAATAAAAGAAAGTTTTGAAAATAATTTTTAAACAGTGTTAATTGAAGAGAAGTACTTAAATTCAAAATTTAATGGTTGTTTTTAAAACATTTATTTATATTTAAGCTTCAGTGACCCGTCTGGGTTCTTCTCCCACCATCTATCCTGGTATCTAGTCTTTTCAAAAACATTTAAAACTCAAATTCTGGGGGTGTGGGATGGGGAAAGAGGAGAACAAGAGAGCTTTAGACAGTGAAATAAATTCACCCTTTTTAAATGCTATCAAAAGTAGCTTTTTTTTTTTTCAATAGATCTTTTGGACAACATTTTTGAACAATTTAAGTTTTAAAAATGGGAAGGTTTACTTAGTCTACTAGTGATATTTAAAAAACAGGGAGGGGTCCCTTGTTCCTACATAAATATAACATAAATCTACTTTTTGGATAATCACTAAAGCCCCAAATATGAACCAGCCTGGCATAGTATTTCTTTTTATTTATTTTAAAATATATTCTTATTGGCTTCAGAGAAGAAGGGAGAGGGAGAGAGATAGAAACATCAATGATGAGAGAGAATCACTGATTGATTGGGCATGATTGGGCGTGCACCCTTGACTGTAAGTGAACCTGGGTCCCTTCAGCCCACAGGTCTACACTCTATCCACTGAGCCAAATAATCTAGGGCTGTTTTTCTTGGTTTTTAGAGAGAGAGGGAAGGAGAGGGAGAGAGAAAGAGAAACATCAATGTGAGAGAAAAACATCTATTGGCCGCCTCCTGCACGCCCCCTACTGGGGATCGAGCCCAGGGCATGTACCCGGAGTCACACCGATCGATCGATCAAGCCTGGCTTAGTACTTTTATCAATTAACAAATATTTTTTAACCCTTGTGCTGGTGAAACAAAAATGAACACGAATAAGTAAGTCCTGGGGGTGTGGTGTACAGCATGGCAAGTGACTATAATTAATGAAAATAATACTGTATTATATATTTGAAAATTGCTGAGAGAGCAGATCTTAAAAATCATTACCACAAGAAAAAAAAATTGCAATAGTGTACGGTGATGGGTGTTAACAAGATTTTATGTGGTGATCACTTTCTAATATATACATATATTGAATCATTACATTTTACATCTAAAACTAATGTAATATATCAATTATACCTCAATAAAAAAATTCAGTAAATGACTCAAAACAATGAACATGAAGAGAGGGCTTGGGGGAGAAAGTTACTAGCTGGAAAGTCAGAACAGATCCAGTTCTGTGAGAGTTCAGTGGAAGGTCTGAACACACTGAATTCTCAATTCTACTGGTTTGATAAATCAATGGGCATGCTTTCCCAAGATAATAACAATATTTACCGCAGAATCTCCTATTTCATTGAACAGCTTGGGTAGTTGGTTAGCCCAAGGCCTCTCTGCTCCAAATGGCAGAGAAGTGAACCCAGAAGTTCTGGCTCCCAGTCAGTGCCCTTGTGCCCCCACCTCCATCCGACCTTCACCAGTGCTGGCTCTTTCCTGTGACCTCTGACAACACAGAAATCAAGCCAAGAGAAAAGTCAAAATTGCGATTATTTTTTACTCCATGAAAGAATCTGGGCTACTTTCCCGCTGAATTAGCCAATTTTAATGGCATGCTTTGATTCTTTGTTTATTCTGACATTACCCTTGATTTAAGAGTTATTTTTTGAGCTTGTAGATTCATTGAAAGCTGAGGATGGCCAACATTATTTTATAAGTACTAGTAATATTTAACATTTTGCTTCCTAATTATTTAAATTTTATAAAGATAAAACATTCATTGTTAAAAAGTTAAGAAACTACAAAATGGTATAAAGAAAAAAATTAAACCTTTTCATACTTTCACTACAAGAGACAACTACAGATTTACGGTCAGGTATTTAAGTACACATACTTTGTCTACAAAATTGAGGTCACAGTGCATATTGTTTTGTAATATTGTATTTCACTTAATATATCTGAAGAATGTGACTTTTTATAGTTGTTCCTTATTCCATGTATGGATATACCCCTCTTTTCTTTGTTGAATATTCTTACATAGTAAATTTGAAAGAGCAAAAATGGTAATTTCCCTAGGCATATTCCTTTATGGTGAATTAAGAGGTCAAAGGGTATTAGGACATTTGATATATATTTCTAAACTCTCATCTAGAAAGTTTGCAGCTATCTTACATTTTCACCAGCATCTGGTTATATCTATTTCTTTTCATGTTAAGAACTGCCAACGTTATAATTGCCATTTCTATTAACTAACTGAAAAAGCAAAAGTATCTCATTATTATTTGAGTCTACATTTGTTTGAATACTAAACTGGCTGAATTTTTTTATTGTAGTAAAATGTGCATAACATAAAATTTATGATTTTAGTAATTTTTAAGTGTACAGTTCAGGGGCATTAAGTATATTCACAATGTTGTGCAACTGTCAACACCATCCATCTCCAGAGCTTTCTCATCTTCCCCAACCGAAGCTCTGTATCCATTTAACAGTAATTCCCCATTTTCCTTCCCCGCCAGCCACTTGAAACAACTGTTCTACGTCCTGTCTCTAGGAGCTTGGGTATTCTAAGTACCTCATTTAAGTAGAATCGTACAGTATTTGTCCTTTTATGTCTGGTCTGGTCCTTTTGTTATAATAGTTGAATATATTTATATTTATAAACCAGTTGTATTTTTTTAAAGTTGCCCATATAATTAGTCATATAATCTTCTTTTGATGAAACATTTTATTGTTTCTTACTGATTTCTAAATATTATTTATACATTAGGGATATTAACCATTTGTCATTTATTATAAAAATATCTTTACAAGTTTGTCATTTGCCTTTTAAGCTTTGTTTATTTATGATACCAAAAAAACCAACAAGATTCAAACAAAATTCAAAGGTCTTACTTATTTGTTCTTTTCAATTATTAACTAGGAGTTTACTTAAGTAGTTTTCCCTACCTGTTTTGAAGGCAGAAATGCTAAGACACAAAATCAATTTACAATACAAGATCATTTAACAAGTGGGATTTTTGCTTTATTTATTTAAATATATTTTAAATGATTTCAAAGAGGCAGGGAGAGGGAGAGAGAGATAGAAACATCAATGATGAGAGAGAATCATCAATCGATTGCCTCTTGCATGCCCCCCACTGGGGATCTAGCCCACACCCAAGCATGTGCCCTGACCGCGAATTGAACCGTGACCTCTGTTCATAGGTAGATGCTCAAGCACTGAGCCACACCGGTTGGGCTTTTTTTAAAAATAGGTTTCACTATTTACTCAGAGAAATACTTTAGCTGTTTTATTTGATTTTTCTACCTCCCCTAGCATCATAAATAGATGCCTTGCATAGAAGGAGGCCTCCATAAAAGTCCCTTGCAAAAAAGGCCAGCAAGGTCAGAGGATAAACTGGAGACCTAGGATGACTGACTTTCTGAGAAGCGTTCAGATTTTCCATAAATGCAATGTTTGTGTGTGCGCATGAATCTACGAATAAATAAATCCTGGCCGACCTAAGAGTTGTTCTGGAACTAACTACAATGCCAAAATAGTCACTGCGTTAGCTTTTTACCATGTGGGCAAAAACTATTGTTTTCTACCGGCCTGTGAAAAAAGAGCCATTTATGTAATTCCTTCTAAACTCTGACTTTTACATCAATATCTAGCATTTCTAAAGCACCTGCTCAAAGAAAATTCGGTACCTAACAGCTTTGAAAATCTGCGTGAAATCATTCATAAGGTTGTTTTTGAGGAGCTGCTTTGGGTTCATTTGCAGTGTGTTGCTGTTTCTTCATAGGAGATTGGTTTCTTAAATAAAAATACTACGGCATGGGTTTGGGCAATCTCCTGAAAAATAATAAACAGTCCTTTTCCTTAGCTGCTAACTGCAGCAAGTTGGCCTTTAGAGTGTTATTTCTGGAAACCCCTACACAGCTCCAGGTCATTAACTCACTTTAATAGTCAACAGGAGGATGGAGCTGCAGTGTCGCGTCACGCTTGGCTTTTCTTGCGTTACTAACTCAGTCACTTATCTCGTACGAATTCAGTTGAATTAAGCTGTATTTGAGGGAACTGCAAAGCAACAAATTATGCATTTTACAAAGTAGACCTGCTAATAAGAGTCATGAGTTGGGAGAGACTGATGTTTGAAGATTTATCAGGAGAGAACAGGCCAGATTAAATCTCTCCTATACAAATAGTCTATTGTTGAATAAACAACTGTTTTTATACTGATTATTGTCATCTTTTTGATGGGCTGACAAAACAAACATATAAATGGTAACATTTAAAAAAACAACAACCATTGAATTTCATAACCAGTGAGTTCTCAGGGTCTGAATTAGAAAAATAAATCGGTAAGAGTCCTTAGGTTCATGCCTATGTAGAGGAAAGAGATCTGATGTAAACCATGTTTCTGACTTGGTCACACACACTATCAGTGGCCTTGAGTTGCTCACATAATAATTTCTCCTGTTTCTTAGCTTATTAAAAAAATTATATATATATGATATGTAATATATATTACATAAATTACATATTGTTATCTATAAGTATATATTTTATTATTTATAAATAAAAATGGATAAGACTTACATGGTGAAACAAGAATGCTGGGTCATTTAACTAAGGACTTTAAATTGAAGGTACAATGTTATTTAGAGGTAAATATTATTATTACAGATAAGGAATTCAACTCAGAGAGGTTACATAACTTGCTTGATTTCACACTAATAACTGAGGAAGAAAGAATTTGAAGCTTATCGTAAAACTCCTAGAAGAAAACATAGGCAGTAAATTCTCTGGCATTGCTCTAAGTAATATTTTTTTTTTCTGATATATCTCCTTGGCAAGGTACACAAAAGAAAAAAATCAACAAATGGGTCTATATCAAATTAAAATGTTTTTGCACAGCAAAGGAAACCATCAACAAAATGAATAGACAGCCTACTCCTCAATGATACATCTGATACAGGGTTAATATCCAAAATTTATAAAGAACTCATACGACTTAACTCATGCCCCAAATAATCCAATTAAAAATGGAACCGAATAGAGAGTTTTCCAAAGAGGACATACAGATGGCCAATAGACATATGGAAAGATGCTCAATGCCACTAATCATCAGAAAAATGCAAATTAAAACCACAAGAGATATTACCTTGTACCTGTCAGAATGGCTATCATCAATAAATCAACAAACAACAAGTATTGGTGAAAATGTGGAGAAAATGCAATCCCTTGTGCATTGTTGACGGGATTGCAAATTGGTGCAGCATCTATGGAAAACAGTATGGAGGTTCCTCAAAATATTAAAAATAAAACTACCCTATGACCCAGCAATTCCACTTCTTGGTATTTATTTGAAGAAATCCAAAACACTAATTCAGAAAGACATATGTACTCTTATGTTCATTGCAGCATGACTTACAATAGCCAAGGTATGGAAGCAATCTAAGTGCCCATCCTATATAATAAAACCCTAATATGCAAATCGACCGAACGGCAGAATGACGGTGCACTGACCACCAGGGGGCAGATGCTCAATGCAGGAGCTGCCCCCTGGTGGTCAGTGCGCTCCCACGGGGGGAGCATCACTCAGCCAGAAGCTGGGCTCACAGCCGGCAAGCACAGTGGTGGTGGCGAGATCCTCTCCTGCCTCCGTGGCAGCGCTAAGGACTTTAGGTCCGCTCTCAGCAGGCCTAAACTGGCAGGCAGACATCCCCCGAGCGGTCCCGGACTGCGAGAGGGCACAGGCTGGGCTGAGGGATCGTGACCCCCCGCCCCCCAGTACACGAATGTCATGCACTGGGCCTCTAGTTAACAGATAAGTGGATATATATATAATGGAATATTAGTCAGCCATGAAAAATGAAATGTCATCATCTGCAATAACATGAAGGGACCTAGAGGGTATTATGCTAAGTGAAATAAGTCAGATAGAGAATGACAAATATATGATTTCACTTATATGTGAAATCTAAAAATACACACAAATGAATAAACAAAACAGAAACAGACATAGGTATAAAAAACAAACTAATGATTGTCAGATGGAAGGGGGTTGGGGGACTGGGTGAAAAAGGTGAAGAGATTAAGAAGTACAAATAGTCAGTTACAAAATAGTCACAGGTATGTAAAGAACAGCAAAGGGAAGGTAGCCAATAATTTTGTATCTATCTATATAAAACCCTAATATGCAAATAGACCAAACGGCGGAACAACCGAACAACCGGTCACTGGCAGGTATTGGCAGCAGGCGGCAGAGCGTGGAATAGGATGGGTGTTACCCGTGGTGGGATGGTGGAGCAGGGGAGCAGGGGTGCCAGACCAAGGCAGGGCACTGGTTGCTGTCATCGGGGTGAGTCTCTGGTGGTTACTGAAAATCTTTGCTCCCGTGTGCCGCGGTCCTGCTTGGCACTTGCACCCACTGCCGGCACCGGAGCTGCCGCTTGCATCTGCTGCTGGCCCCGATTGCTCAGTGCTGTCAGTGGTTGTGAGTGGTGGCTGCCAGCCGGATCGCCCTTCAGAGCTTCTCCACCTCCCTCTGCTTCTGAGGGTGATAGGCGCCAGCAGCCACCTCTTGCACCCACTGCCGGTGATGGCCCCGCC
>NW_006283588.1:931841-932455 GCF_000327345.1 Myotis davidii
CGGTGCCCACGCAGCCTCGTGGCCCACTGTTCCTGTCAAGGTGCACGAATCCATGCACTGGGCCCATAGTAACTATATATGGTGCTAGGTGGGTATTAGACTTATTGGGGGGACACTTTATAAATTATATAAATGTTTAACCATTGTGCTATACACCTGAAACTAATATAAAATAATATTAAATGAAAACTGTAATTGACAAATTTCGCCCTTCAGAGCTTCTCCACCTCCCTCTGCTTCTGAGGGTGATAGGCGCCAGCAGCCACCTCTTGCACCCACTGCCGGTGATGGCCCCGCCCACACCCACTGTCGGTGCTGGAGCTGCCCCTTGCACCCACTGCCAGCGCCAGGGATAGGCGCCAGCAGCCACCTCTTGTACTCACTGCTGGTGATGGCCCCGCCCACACCCACTGTTGGTGCCGGAGCTGCCCCTTGCACCCACTGCCAGCGCCAGCCTCACTTGCACCTGCAGCTGGCACCCGGTGCCGGTCCTGATTGCCCCTAAGGGTTTCTCCACCTCCCCTTGCTCCTGAGGGGCAATCGGGGAAGTGGCCGCTGCTTGCACCAGCTGCTAGCACTGGCCCCAAATGCTCTATGCCATCAGCGCCAGTGCG
>NW_006283588.1:932583-933175 GCF_000327345.1 Myotis davidii
TGTGCCCACGGCCTCGCGGCCCACTGTTCCTTTCAAGGTGCACGAATCCATGCACTGGGCCCATAGTAACTATATATGGTGCTAGGTGGGTATTAGACTTATTGGGGGGACACTTTATAAATTATATAAATGTTTAACCATTGTGCTATACACCTGAAACTAATATAAAATAATATTAAATGAAAACTGTAATTGACAAATTAAAAATAAAAACACACACAAAAAACTAGAATCTGGGTTTCTGCAATGATGACCATGACCACGGCTTTAATGTGTAACCATGTGGGCAAGGAGCACTATTTCAGGTCTCACCTTTCCTCAAATGTAGAAGGAAGGGGTCGGACCAGCAGTTCCCTCAGGTCCCTTCAGCTATCTTTAGGTTTTAGTGTAATGTTGAATTAATATTCACATTCACTTCTTTTAGTAGGCCTCTAAGCACATGCAAAATTGCTTAAAAAAAAAAGTGGTGGTAAGGAAATAGCATCCACTTGTAGGCACCATGATTCACACCAATTCAAAATAAAAAACCTGCCGTCCGCTGAGCATGCTGCTGCAAATCCCTGGGTTGTACCTGCTATGGTTGAACTCTTTC
>NW_006283588.1:952598-974460 GCF_000327345.1 Myotis davidii
GGGTGCAGGACCCCCACGCACACCTGCTGCTGGTGCCTGGAGCCATCCCTGATTGCTTGGCACCGTCAGTGGGTACAAGTGATGGCTGTAAGCCCCAATCGCCCCTGAGGGCTTCTCCACCTCCCCTTGCTCCTGAGGGGCAATCGGGGAAGTGGCTGCTGCTTGCACCAGCTGCTAGCACTGGCCCCAAATGCTCTATGCCATCAGTGCCAGTGCGTGGGAGCAGCGGCAGTGGGAGTGGGGCTGCCAGCAGGCAGGGGACCAGGGGCCGAGGCAGGAGGGGCCGGGCGGGGGCACGGAGAATGGGCCTAGACCCACCCCTGTGCCCACGCAGCCTCGCGGCCCACTGTTCCTTTCAAGGTGCACGAATCCATGCACTGGGTCTCAGAGATCCACGTACGAGGCTTTTCTGACTCCTCTACCATCACTGAGGCCTCCCGAGGGATGTGGTGTGGTCCCTACTCTTTTCCATGGAAACCAGACCATGCGGTTTGGTTTGGTACAATTTTGAGACTCTTCACAATTAAAAATAAAGTCTTCCTTTTCTTCCCCCGCCCCGCCCCTCCCTTTTTGCTGCACTAATTTGCAAATAATATTTTGATTTTAATCCTCCCACTGGATTTTCAAAATGGAGTGTTTCTATCACTGTGGGTGAGATTCCTTTCACACTTTTCACTAAGAGTACTTTTCCACTTTTCATACACTTACTCTCTCTTCAACATCTACTCTCCCTTCCAAGAAACCTACTGTGACTATTAAAAAAGAATTCTCAACCCAACCACCATCCCAGCGTGGTACTGACAGAACACTTTGGACCCACCCTTTCCTCTCAGTGGCACAAACGCTTTGGAAAAAACTACCAAACTAATATAAGATGGTAATATGTGGGTGGCTGTCTTGTTTTCCTGCACTCCAAGCTTCTACATCCGAGTCATTATGTAGACTGTCTGGTATGAAATAATACTCTACATTTGCAGTGCTCTTAAAAATGACCTTTATTTCCCATAACATTCAATAACTGAGCAAGGTATTTTGTTGTATTTTCTTCTGATCTTTTTCTTCTCTCACCTTCCTTTCTTCACCTCCCAAATGTATGTGTGTGTGTGTGTGTGTGTGCGCCTTTTATATCCCTGTGACCTTCAATGATCAGAATGTGGTACAAGTGACTGCTGTACCTCCGACGTGGGTTAGGAAAGGTCAGGTGGCTTCAGTGAGTTTTTCTTAGGACAATCACTCACTCTAGAGCAGTGGTTCTCAACCTTGGCTGCACATTAGAATCACCTGGGAATCTTTTTAAAATCCTGATTTCTGGGGCCCCACCCCATAACAAAGAAACAATTTCTGGAGGATGAGGTCCAGAAATCAGGATTTTAAAAAGATTCCCAGGTGATTCTAATGTGCAGCCAAGGTTGAGAACCACTGTCTAAGAAGAAGAAGAAGAAGAAGAAGAAGAAGAAGGAGAAGGAGAAGGAGGAGGAGGAGCTCAAGCTGTTTGAGTGTTCTGAGTCCAGGCACCAGACACACGAGTGGAGAACCTTTAAGAGACTCTAACCCCAGCCACCACCTGACTGCAGCTGCTTAAGAGACCTTGAGAAAGAAGTGCCTGGCTGAGTCCAGCAGCTCCCAGATCCATAAGTAAAATAATTGCATTGTTTTATGCCACTATCTTGGGGTGGTTTGTTATGCAGAAATAGATAACTGGAACAGCCATATTCTCTGACCAAAATGCAGCTAAATTAGAAATCAATAACAACGGTATAAATTTTAAATATTTTAACTTATAATTTAATAAGTACTACATGTCTCATGATCAAGAAGAAATCTTACTGGGAAATTTAAAATACTGAATGGGAGTGAAAGTACTGCACATTTAAGCTTGTGAGATGCAGTGGAAGCCAGTATTTGATGAAATATATAAGCTTAATTGTTTACGTTAGCAAAGAAGAAAGGCTAAACGTGAATTAAGCACCTAGCTGAGAAAAAGGACAAAAGAGTAAACTGAAAGAAAGCAAAACAAAGGAATTAATAAACAAAAGAGCAGAAATTAATAAAATTAGACAGAAGATAAGAGCAGGCATAGAAAACACATAATAAATAAAGTTGGCAAAATGCTTAAAATAATTAGTAATAAAAAATGCAAGTCAAGACCATAATTAGCTGCCACCTTAAATATACTCGATTTACAATGTAAAAGTTTGGCAATGCTAAGTGTTGCCAAGAATGTGGACTGATAAGAACCTGTATATATTGCTCAGAAAAGTGAACATTGGCCCTGGTCGGTGTGGTTCAGTTAACAGGAGTGTCATCAGAAACACCAAAAAGTCATGGGTTCGATTCCCAGTCATGGCAGATACCTAGGTGGCAGATTCAATCCGCACCCTGGTTGGGGCTTGTGCAGAAGGATCGATGTTTCTCTCACATCATTGATGATGGAGTAGGTGGACAGCTCGAGGCTAAGGTTTGAACAGTATTTGCCAGGGTCCTCTGTGATTGAGAAGGATAGGGTGTCAGGGATATACCACATCCAATTTGGGTTTCTAGGCCAATGAATACTAAGCAGGGCCTATAGAGAAAAACTTTTTCAATTACTAAATTGTGTGTGTCTGTGTGTGTGTGTGTGTGTGTGTGTGTGTGTTTGCCTGCATGCATGTGCCTGCAACACACAAATGGGGCGCAGCCATTCTGGTATTTCTTCACAGGTAGCATTTGAGGGCTTACGAAGTGTTTTTTTCTAAAGGCCTAGCCTTAAGCTTTTACACTTGATGCTTTCACTTCTCACTCTTCCAGGCCGATCCTGACAGCAAATACCCAGAAACAAAACACAGAGGCAGTGTCATTCCTCGGACCCTGCCAAAGCTTAACCCAAGCAAACTTGCAAAGCCTCTCCATTTGCCCTTCCGAGTTCAGATCCCACCCAAGAATCAGGCTCTTTTTCTTAGCTTCTTGCTCATATACGAACCCTATTCTTTTTCTTTAATTTCCCTTAAATTCCAAAACTGTGCAACTAAGCTATCCCATTACATTTTGAGCGTTAATAATCACCTCATTCTTACTCCCAGAATTTTCTCTGAAACAGTCTCTTTCCTAGAGACAAACTATCCAACTCAACTTCTCTTTGTCCAGTGGTTCTCAACCTTCTGGCCCTTTAAATACAGTTCCTCATGTTGTGACTCAACCATAAAATTATTTTCGTTGCTACTTCATAACTGTCATGTTGCTACTGTTATGAATCGTAATGTAAATATCTGATATGCAGGATGGTCTTAGGCGATCCCTGTGAAAGGGTTGTTCGACCGCCAAAGGGGTTGCGACCCACAGGTTGAGAACCACTGTGACTTTGTCCCTCGTCCTTTATTGAGGCAATGCCCTGCTCATTGTCAAGTCATCAGATCTTAATATTTTTTCTCTCTTATCTCGTTCTACACAATTTGACCTGGGTCCTTCTTCCTAGCTCTACACAGGCCCCCCTGCACCGTCACTCTCCCCAGACAAGCCTGGACAGCAGTGATATCTCTTGAGCTTTCTTTTACAGTTGATTACTTTTCCCTCCATCTTCAGAAGGGCAAAGAGATCCTATGTATTTGGCCAGCCACACTACCAGCTGGAAGAACATCTGTATGTAGGAAGGAATGAGATTTAAACAACCTGAAGTCTCGGCTGACTGTGGCTGGAATAAAACAGGTGATTGTGAGACCAAGGGCTCCATTAACAGTCGCCGGGGTCATGGGGCCTCTTGTTTGCACTTGGTTGGGGGAGACTTGCCTAAGTGAATTACTCTCAAAGTCTGAAATGGAGGCTTCATTCTGCTGGTAACCACAACACTTGTTTATAGAACTCTTCCAAAGGACATAATAGGCTTTTCCCAAGATCTGTCGGCTCTGGGCCAGTATTAAATCAGCCATTTGTCTCTGAAGTGTGTAGTGTTGCCCATAAAACCAACATCACCTGAAAGTCTTTTGTGGTCTGGGATTTATACATGTATGGATGTGTGTGAAAATATATCCCCAACCCTTTTAGGCAGCTTAAGGGAAGTATAGGAAGGGCAGGACTACAGGTTGGGTTGGGGGAGCTCTACGACTTCTTTTATTATGTGCCTCTATTTTTAAACAAAATGATTTTAGAGAGAGAGGAAGGGAGAGGAAGAGAGAAACATCAATGTGAGAGAGAAACATTGATCAGTTGCCTTCTGCATGTGCCCAGACTGGGGATCGAACCAGAAACCTGGGTATGTGCCCTGAGTGGACTCTAATCTCGACCCTTCAGTGCAGGGGACAATGCTCCAACCAACTGAATCACACTGGCCAGAGCTTGTACTGAGTGTTTTCTTTTAAAATTCATCTCACCTTTCATGGTATCAGAGTCGTAACCAAGGAGCACCGACAGAGAATAAGAACTGTAAAGGCTTGCCCAACAGGTTCAATTATTCCTTTAAAGTTATATTTCTTTCTTCTAATTACACTAGGCAGCGATTGGGAGGATGGTACCTCATAATAAGGGTTTCATTGTCTCTCTTCTTTTCTTCGTCGCCAATACTCTAATTACTCACTATACTGCACTTTACGAGGCACTCTGGAGGAGCCGTGGCGTGGACCCTGGTCATGTGGCTCCCTGGTACAGACATGGGATTGTGAGACACAGGCTGGCTGTAAAAGAAAGGAGCCTGGGTGGCTTTAATATCCTGTTAGACAGAAGCATGACAGATTAGCGGGGGACTCCTTCCTTCGCAGGAAACCAGGCCTCTGGCTATAGCTTTGTCTTTAGTTCAGTCTTAGATCTTTATAAACACTTTCCTCCTGAACTTTAAAGGACCCGTACTTTTCAGCAACAGTTTAATGTGCATGAAACAAAAACGCAGATAAAGGGTTCAAGCATAAAATCTTATTGAAGGGTCTGATTTCTCAAGTTGCTCTTTAAACCCAGACTTCACATCCAGAAAAAATATTTCAACAGAGAGCTGTTTCCCTAGAGAAAATACCAGCCCTAGAAATGCATGAGCCTCTATATGCACTATTAAATCTCAGTTGTTTTTAAGAAATACAGCAACGTACTGCACTTCACCAGGGACAGGTTGGTAGTCAGGGTCCTTGGGGAAGTATCCTAGGTAGTAAGAGATATCAAAGAATGGAGCCGGACAGTTGGGAGGTAATAACTAGGAATTACAGGGAATGGAATCAGAATCACATGATGATGAAATATCTGTGGAGGAGGGATTGTGGAGAGGGGAATGTGAATCCTTACACAACACGGATAAAGACCTGTGGGCAAATGTCTGAAGAAATTGGACACAAAAGAAGACTCCAGTACTTTACAAAAACACATGATATTTACTTGGGAAGATAGTATTCACACAACGCCAGGTCTCCCTTAATCTGTCAGTGTAATGAAATACCAATGAAAACAACAGCATTTTAAAAATAATGATCACTAATATATATTAAGTGACACCTATGTCATATACTTTTTGAGTGTGTTAATCCCTTAAATAGTTTAATTCCCACAATGATCTTACGATTATTTATATCACTTTTATAATTGAGGAATTTAGGCAAAATTTAAGCAACCTGCTTAAAGTCACACATCCAATAAACGTTAGAATTGAGATTCAAACTCAAGGATTCAGGCTTAGAGATTAAGCATTATCTGTAGTTTCAATTCAATGGAATGGAACAGTGAGTCTAGAAATGGACTCAAATGGAAGAATTTCACTTCTATGAAACGTAGCACTGCATATCAGTGGAGGAAAAGATGGATGACTATTCAATGCTTGACACTGAGACATCTAGGTAAGCCAGCCACCTGGAAACAGAGTGGAACCTGAGCCCACCCTCTGCACCAAAGTATTTTCCAAATGTATCGAAGATTTAAAAGTGTAAAACAAAACAAAAACTACCTAAAGGAAACCTAGGTGACTGACAAGGTTGGGAGAAGACATTTTTAAATTTTATATTATTTTCATTTATTGTCTATTAAAATTATTTATTTTAAAAGAGAAAGAAAAGAAAATGGTAGGGCCGCCTGCTGCACGCACACATGTGTGTGTATGTGTGCATGTGTGTCTGTGTGTGTGCGTGTGTAAGTGTGATATGAAATAAGTGCTAGGTGGCATTCAGACCTGTTCCTGAAGGAATAGATCTCTGGGGGTTTACTCTCCCCTAGAAAAATGTGGCTGTCTTGTGTCTATTTCTACATAGTGTTATCGATTGTCCACTTTTTATAGTTTCTTATTTTTTTAAATTTATTTAAAAAATATTTTTATTGATTCCAGAGAAGAAAGGAGAGGGAAAGAAAGAGAGATAGAAACATCAATGAAGAGAGAGAATCTTCGATTGGTTGCCTCCTACATGCGCCACACTGGGGATCCAGCCCACAACCTGGGAATATGCTCTGACCAGGAATAGAACCAGTGACCTCTTGGTTTCCAGGTCAACACTCAATTGCTGAGCCACACCCGATGTGGCTATAGTTTCTTATTGACTGAACAGTATGCACATTCTCTCTAGGTTACTAAACACATGGTCTGAGTTGCTTGGAGTGAGAGACAGCTAGAATCTGAGGCATGCTTTATGGGGAAAGGCTGACCCCTGGAGAGTTATGCCAGACTTTCTCAAGCTGACACACCCTGATCTGAAAGAAGACAGTACTCATCGGTCATCGCTCACAGTGGTTGACAAGCTTGTGTGCTTTTCTTGCCAGGTACAAACCATTCTTTTGGGTTCATCTGCAAGACTTTGGATAGGACACAATAATTCCAGTATTACAAATATGTATCAAAAAATGACTCAATATATTTGATTAGTTCCAACAGTATCTAAAGCTTTAATGAAAGCATCTTGGTTTAGTGAGATTACAGATTATTCTCAGTAAATGAAGTAATGGTTTTCACTTCCATGGAATATTGAGGCAACCATTGAAAATAAGTTGACTTATTCCCAAGTCAAGCTTCAGTTGTTAGAAATCTGACTGAGTGTAAGCTTTAATATGAAATGAATATTGTATTTTCATTATATTGAAGAAACTGTCCTAAGCAGCCACCTGGGAATTTATCAATTATCACAAAAGCTGCTGCCATTTTTACCTCGGGGACTTAACTTGTGAGAGAAATTTGTTTTAAGCTTATGACGTAATAAGCTTGGTAACTATTTTGACCACTATACACTTATTTATTTATTTATCATTATTTTTAGAAGCATCTTTCTTTTTTAAAAAATATTTTATTGATTTTTCACAGAGAAGAAAGGAGAGGAATAGAGAGTTAGGAACATCGATAAGAGAGAAACATCGATCAGCTGCCTCCTGCACACCTCCTACTGGGGATGTGCCCGTAACCAAGGTACATGCCCTTGGCCGGGATCGAACCTGGGATCTTTTAGTCTGCAGGCCGACGCTCTATCCACTGAGCCAAACCGGTTAGGGTGCATCTCACTTTCTTTTACACATTTTTTTTAAATTGATTTCAGAGAGGAAGGGCGAGGGAGAGAGATAGAAACATCAATGATGAGAGAGAATCATTGATTGGCTGCCTTCCACATGCTCCCCTCCCCCAGTAGGGATTGAGCCTGCAACCCTGGCATGTGCCCCTGACTGGAATCGAACCCAGGACCCTTCAGTCCACAGGCCTACTCTCTTCCACTCAGCCAAACCAGCTAGGCTAGGGCGACCACTGTACACTTTTAGACATATTCCTTTCCAGTGCTTCTGAACATTTTCCCTTCCTGGGAATGCTCTGTTCTCTGTTTTAAAAAACATAAAATTCATTCTTTATTATATAGTTACACATATTTAATGTAGAAAAAATAGATTATACAGATAATCAAAGAAGAAAAACCCCCCACTCTAACTTCTTTCATAAAATAAGCACTATTAATATTTTGATATGTAGAGAAGGGAACGCTATTCTATCAATCAGGGTGTTTTTTTTTTTGTTTTTTTTTGCAAATTAAAAAAAAGCTTATACATTTAATACATGCTCACAATAAAAAAAAATCAAACATTGTACAACTGAATGCACTCTAAAGTGAAACTGCCTTTATTTTTTTCTTGTTTGTTTTTACGAAACTTCCTTTAGAGTGGTAGCCAGCTTGATTACTGAAATCATTTTCTACTCAGTTACTAGCATGTTATAAATGTTCTCTCTATGTGTGCATATGTATAAAACTCATTCTTTCTTGTTCACAAAGTCTTACATTCACAACTTTTAGAAGAAACATATCATGTATAGGTCTTCATGTCAAAAAGAAATGTACCCAATTTCTTTTAAAGTTTGCATAGCTTTGCTAAATAGATATATCCTACGTATGTAACTAGCCCTCTGCTGGCGGACATGCTCCGTCTTTACTGCTACGACCCTGCTTCAGTGAGTATTCTGGTGCAAGCAGGCTTCGTGTGAGCGCAGGACGAAACCACCTCCTCTAAAACACAAGTAAAAAAATAAACATGCAATAAAGCTGAAATTTAACAGTGCAAATGAGGAATAAAAGAACCACAAGAGTCAAATCAGTAGTGACTTTATCTGAATGTATCACCTGCAAGCCAAACAGCTATGAAATGGACTGAGGAACCTCAACTAGTTCCTGTTTTATAGGATTAAAACATGTAAAAGTAGATAAAATAGAGACTAATCTTGTTTAATTTTTCATTCTGACGCCTGCTTTCTTAGATGTGTTTAAAGGTAATGTGCTCCTTGGATTTAGTGTGTCTGGCGTCCTTCCATTTCTGACTTTTAAAGTTGGAGAAAATGTAGCAATTTCTTTTCCTGTTGTTTGCTTAACTGGTAAGAAGAATCAACCCAGCATCTTGCAAAGATATGACTACAGTCAGATTAATAATCTCTAAGATACAGTTCTTTTCTTTTTAACTGGAAAGTTTTTTTCAATGAATATATCGCCAAGTTTGCTGTTCACCAACTGCTCCAACCCTCACCCCAAGCTCTGTCCTGGAGCAGCTTCCTTCCATGGGTATCATGGCCAAAGGGCCGTCCCAAAAGATCCGAGCTGCAGCCCCACGGAAGAGATGGGGAACAGAGTTCTGTTTGTTCTGAAGCGCTCCCGCTGTGCAAGATGATTACAAGGTTACAAGGTTAGAGTGTGCTGGATGTCCCAGCTGCTTTTTATATATTAGCTCGAACTTTTCCTTACATTGTTCTGCCCTGTGAGAGGCCCGGAGGAAAAACTCTTCCTTCCCACCAAAGCCTCGAGAAACCGTCCAATATTTTCTCTTGGAAACCCTGACTCTTGAGTCATGGGTGGGCTATGTGTTCACACACTCCCCATCACTTCCTTCCAGGGCTTAATCACAGCTGCTGGTAAGGAGAAGGAAAGGGTGGGCCCCTGCATTTATAAACTCTCGAATGAAAGGTTATGAAAAATCCAAATGTCCTTGTATCTGATCTGGCTAAAGAGACTGTTTGCAACTCAAGTTAGGGACTTGGGGCGACCGGCTTGCCGAGAGCATCCCCGGGTAGGACCCGGCCAGCGTGCAATAACCGCTCCAAAATCCACCCAGGAGGAACCGGACGCCTCTGTCCTTGGACTGCAAACCCGCCCTGCAGTCAAGGTATCCTTTCAGAGAATGTCTTCGGGATAGAAAGAACAGCCGCCTTCTATTGCTTTTGTGAGGAAATATTTTTATTTTTTTTCAAGTCTGAAGGTTAGACGAAAACACCAGGATTAGCTGCAGTGGCTGCAATCTGATTCCTAGACAGGAAATGTAAACAACTGCGTGGATGGTGTTCACCCAGGACCTCCAGACCGGCTTACCCCGAGCTCTTTGGGACTTGTCATGCATGTCGCACTGACCTTGCAGACTCAATTACCTAAGTCCGAAGCCCGCTGGATGCTTCTCTGCACCGTAATTTACAAATAAACCCAGTTCCCCAAATGCAGCTATCTTTTCCCCTTTTAGCAGACATGATCAAGTAAGTTTGTAACACTGAGACGTGAAGAACTCGGAGACATGAAGAATTTCTGGTGGTAAAGAAAAACAACTTACATGCAATTTGAGGAGGTGGGGTTAGAGAAAGTGCAAGAGTGGAAAGTGAAATTGAGCCCGGAGGAGTGTGGGATGAGAAGAAAATGCACTGCAGAGAAGAAGAACATGTGTTTTTGCAAGAGAGCCTGCTGGTAGTTAGCTCCGGAGGGAACAATAGGAGTAAGTAGAGCAGAAAAACAAGATCGGGGGCAGAGATTAAAGGTAATACAGCATTTGAAGAAGAAAGCATTGGTTCTCTCCACATAGCTATTTATTGGCTACCAAACCACAGGCTCACTGAGCTAACTGGTAAAGACGGGCCAGGCGGGCTGTCCCCTCACAGAATTAATAAATGCATCGCAAGGGGCGGGGGGCAGTGGTTGAAAGGAGGAATTCTTCCAAAATGCTGTTCTGAGCTCTAGAAGTTAAACGTGGAACATGGTGACTGTACAGTATTTAAATTCCGCCCAAGTGTAAATCCTTGGAGATTCTTGGGTAGACTTTTCACACCCGGAGTGGGAACTTGGCTTGTGTAACTTTTATTACGTTTGGATCACAATTATTTTCTTTTTCCTTTCCCACCAGATCAGTTTACATTTCCCCCCTCAATTTGTACTTATCACGTGTAATAATTTGATAACAAAAATAAAACTTTAAAAGAGAAAACATCTCTTAGCAGTTTAGTTTACTCACTAGTTTACAGTAGTAGAATTCCCTGAAACTAGATACCATGGGAATAATTCAGGGTTTGGAACTTGCGTGTGTAAACCAGCTGGGCTTTGTTTAACATTTTAAAGCCTTCAAATATTTCGCTGAAAGAAACCCAAGATATCTTCTTTAATAGATGCCAAGGGTCACATTTTTATTGGTTCATCTGTGTGTCATTTAAAGAGTCCTTCACATTTTTAACCATAGCAGGTCCCTAGGTTCCCAGCCCAACCACCTCATATCATCAAGAAAGGTTAATTGTGAGAGTCACTTTTGTTAAGTATAGTGCTTGTTTATGGAAGCCACATTTAGTCAAACTTGTTTATCTTTCTATGAAAAGGAATGTAATAGGCAAAAGAAGCAACATTTTATTGTGAACTTGCTCTTCATGGAGTCACCAGGTAACATTTTCATTTAGAAGCAGTGATGCTAAAATAATTTGATTATGGGGGGGGGGGGTCATGGTTATGCAACTGTACCTTTTCTCTAACTTTTCTTTTAACTAAAAAAATTAATTTATTTTTCACGTACAGTGGACATATTATATTAGTTTCAGATCTACAACATAGACCCCTAACTTCTTTATTACGAATGAAAATGAAGGTGAGAGTTGTCAGGTGAGGTGAGGAAGCTGGGGTTCTGGGACAGATAAAAAAAAGGGGGGGTAAATGCATCCCACAATATCTGGTTGTTCTTTCCTGTGGTCACATGGTATTTTAAGGGAAATATCTGTGAACTTGAGATCCTTCCCACAGTGATGGGCCGTTCAAAAGGGAGGCACAGACACTATTTCCAGCGAATTCTTCGCTTCCCTTCCAACACTCTATCTGTAAGTTTTCTGCACTTAATCTTTATGCTAGTTACCATGCACAAGTAACACCCTCCCAGCGCCCATTCTCTCTCTCCTTTTCTTTCACATCTCTGCATCGCAGGGCAGTGGTTTAGCTTCATCGTGTGAAAGCGTGAGATAAAGCCAGGGTCACCTAGCACAGTCCACAGACAAAAGACCAGCAAGCACTCAAGAGTCTGCGTTCCAGGCCAGGCACATGTGCCCTGAGCCCCTGTGTTGAGAGGTGCCACTTCTGGGAACCAGAGCTGTATTCACAGAAACAGCTGCAGAATCTAGCAAGGAAATTTATATAATTAGCGGAGCAGGCAGAGATAGGATTTTTGGCTTCAAATTCAAATTCCACATCACGATTCCAAGGTGGAGAGTGTTTTGTTATCTACCCACATGGGACTGATTTCCCTCTGAGGCCTCTAAGTCAAATACCAGTGCTGTGGCAGGAGCCCAAGAAACTGTGAGAGATGGAGGCAGAAAATTCTCACGCGTCCACTCCCCAAGCTATGGGTTCACCGTTTCTAAGGGAAATCCAACCAGGGGAAGCCAAGCTGGGCACATCATACGATCCCCTTCGGTAGGCAGTGGTGTTAGCCATCCCGGAGGCCCAGGACTGGGTCACTCAGAATGACTCCAGGGCACTGTTGTTTATCAAGAAATTGGGAGACAGCTGAACATTCTTGCTTTGAGGTCTCTGTACGGGTGGAGCAGCGACTTCGTTGGCTCTCCTTGCTCTGTGCCCCGACATGAAGCCGGAGAACCCTCTGCCTTGCTTGAGGCACCATCTCATTCAACATCCTCTCTTTTGTTTATTTATTGTGCAACTTCTACGTGTATCACCTCAATTATAAACACAGACGGGGGCTTTCCCCTCCCCGCACCCCCCCTCCCCGTCGTCTAATAGTGTTCCTGGGTGAGCTGGCACTGGGCCTACGGGACAGGTCCCACACATGTCCACCGTCTCTCCAGGCATCCTCCAGGGCAAGGTGTGCCTCCACCCTGGAGCCCTTGGTGGGGCAGCTGATGCATGGTCCTTGGAATGTGTTCTCCCAATTGGTGCCTGAGTCTGAAGGGCAAATGGCAAAGAAAAAGAAAGGAGGAGACAGAGGGAAGGAGAGGAAACCTAGCAAGAAAAGGGGAGGGAGCGACTGCAAGGACTGTAGCGCCAGCTTCAAGCCATAAACCTTTGAATCATAAAGAATGACTCCGATGAGTGGACTGAATGCTGTTTGACTCAGGGAGTAAGTATTCCAGTACCTGTTCCAGCTTGATTTAAAACCTTGACATGTTTCTCATCATCCGCACGTGGTGCTCAGGGGTGCTGCCCTCCTGGATTTGGCGGCTGGGCTGTCTCATCTCCATTTCATCTCACCGCAGAGGGTGAGCCTTGGGAATATCTCCCTACTTTCACCCCCCTCCCCCCGCCACCTTTCCTCTCTCTCTCTTACTTGGCACCAGTTAAACCTCCAGAATGATTTGTCTTTGAAACCACAGAAAGCTTATTGCATGTTAACTCTCTGTTAAAAGAGAGGACTTTTATCATGGACGGCAGAGGAACAGGTAAAACTGTCAATGTCCTTTAATGTTTTGGGGAAATATTTTGTGGAGGAGGAGGAGGTGATCAGGATGGATTGGGGGGCTCGGCAGTGGGCAAGATGGGCCTATAGAAGATTGTTCTATATCTAACTAACCTAATCTAGTCTCCCTCCTCACCAAAATACCACCTATGTGTACATGAAGCAGAACCTAGACGAATACATTTGTTAACAACTCTTGCATAATAGCGTCAACAACAATACCCTAAAGATTCTGAGAGCAGTTTTCAATGGAGTGAAAGCCTGATGGTGATCTTTCAGCAAAATCTATGGGTGCTGTTCAAAGAAAAATCCCTGGCCTTGATCCTGATCCCAACTTAACCTACATTCCCTACCCCTGCCACCTTCTGGCATGAGACTGACTGGCGTAGGTGCCTCTGTTGCTTACGGAAATGTAGTACATCCCTTAGAGAGAACACTCCCTGGTCGGTGTCTCTTCTGAGATAAAGAATATATCAAACAATGCAATGCTTCTTAACCTGTGGAATATAAACCCATGCTAGGAGCCTTACACTTCTTGTAAAAGGTCCAGAAATCAATATTTGTAGTATTTGTAGACTGAAAGGACAAACTATTTCACTCAGATATGTACACTGTTGTTAAAATATAGGTATATTTTTAAAAAATATTTTTATTGATGTCATAGATGAAGGGAGAGGGAGAAAGAGATAGAAACATCAGTGATAAGAGAGAATCACTGATTGGCTGACTCCTGCACACCCTCTTCTGGGGATTGAGCCCACAACCTGGGCATATGTCCTTGACTGGAATTGAACCTGGGACCTTTAAGTCTGCAGGCTGACACTATATACACTGAGCCAAACCGGCTAAATATTTTTGTGGTGGGTAAAATACAAATTCATTTCAAAGTGTACTAAATTTATAGCAGCTTTTTTTGGTACCATATTTTAATCAACAGAGAATAAAAGTGAAGGTACAATTCTGTGAAGATTTACAAAAGTTTTTTCCTTTAGTAAAGAATCTATGCCTGAGAGGTTGGGAACCACTGCTAAAGAGGGCCTGCCTAGATAGAGAGACTTGTGATAAAACCAAACACTGTAGTTACAGTGTTTATTGGAGAGGTTCTATTACTTAATAGAAACATCATCATAAGATGAAGTCCAGGAAAAGATAAACAAGTGTATGGCTTGGCAGAAGAACTGAAACAATTTTGGAGATTGAAGAATATCAAAGTAAAAGCAATTATTGTCTTGGCAACTAAATGGTGGTAGGCTATAGTTTTAAACAACTGGGTTCGGGAATTCTTAGATACTTATCAAATTGGCAGAAGATCTCTCTGAAAGTCATTGTCTGCACTTGTGTATGAGGTTGACACCATGCAGCCTCCCTGAGTAAGACTCTGAGCCTCCCTAAGAAATAACCAGATCTTATTATTATAGGCATACGTCCAAATGCCTACAAGAACAGCTGAAGAACAGCCAGAGAGCCCATGGTTTTGGCTTCAACCCTAAATGTCTGTGACCTGGCCAGTAGGCAGCTAGAATCCATCCTCTTGTAATATTGCCACCCTTTTAAAATATAAGTTAAAATTGCAATATAATACAAATATTAATACATACCTTTAAAGTGCATTTTACCTGCATTCCATTAGTATGTGATTGCTTGACTGGTGAATTGCATGATTAGCTGATTAAAGTTGGGAGAAAGGAACATCATTCATTTATTGCTCAGCACTGCTTGCAAGACATCCCAGGAAGTACCCAGAGCCAAGAAATGATTTTGAAAATGGATGGCAAACTCCTTATTCTAGAGTTGACAGACTAAGGTGGAAGAGAAGTGGCCTTCTAATCTCATTTGAGAGATGCATTCAGCCAGATGAATTAAACGCCAACTGGGGTGGCTCTGCCCTTTGTGTGTGGGGAGTGGGTGGGAGAGGTCAGGGGTAGTCGTGCATTGAGATGGGTAAAATAGTGGGAAGCAGTAGAAAAGGTGCTTACGGCTTCTAGAATAAGGTGGCCAAAACTATTTAGTAGGCAGTCTGGGAAGAAGGAGCTAGCAAGATGAAGATGCTACCCGTGGTCCAATGCAGTGTGATGATATTCATCCAATCACAGCAACAGGGCCGGTTGATAGGCAATATGGCCTGGTCTCTTCCTTTGGTTTCCTAGCATCTTTCTGTGACATCTTAATTCCTGATGTTCCCTTTGAGAGCAACTGGCAAATTTAACCAGATCATATCTATGTAAAAATATGAATCAGGGACCATTGGTATGGAACACAATGTGCGATTTGATCTGGAAACTGCACCCTCCTAGAGCTAGCCAGGCATAACCAGAGCAGACATTCATACTCACACATCAGGAGAAAACTTTTCATGATCCTACTTTAATCAGAGACTTCTCCTTTGGAACTTTGGCAAATGTTCTACACAGAAACTTTTGATTGTGTTGACCAGGACAAAGATCTTTATCGGCGTGGGTAATACAGCGGAATAGGTGGCGAAAGGGTACTAGTGAAAAAGGAGCTCTGATGGTTATGAAGTCAAATCTGACTCAGCAGAGCTTGTGAGTCTGGATTTCTATTTCTGGTGGGCTTTGCTGTGTTTTGTTGCAAATGCACGTGCAGGGGATAGCCCTGGAGATGAGCTATGAGGAGGGCCATCAGGACAGGGGAGTTGCAGAATGGAGACAGATCTGGCTCTGTGATTGGGTTTCAGGTGTTTTCTCCCTGCAGTTGGGTTGCCAGATAAAATGCAGGATGTCCAGTGACATTTGAATTTCAAATGCTTAAATAGCAAGTTGTTTTTAGTATAAGGATGTCTCATGTGATATTTGGGACATACTTATACTTAAAAACCCCCACCTCACTGTTTATCTGAAATCCAAACTTGACTGGGTGTTCTGTATTTTTATTTGCTAGATCTAGTAACCCTGCTCTATACTGCGGTCTTAAGGGACCTCAACGTTAATTTTAAAAATGAAGATGAAAGAGCTTGGCCAGCTTGGCTGAGGGGTTTAGCGTCCACCAATGAACCAGGAGGTCATGGTTCAATTCCCAGTCAGGGCACATGCCCAGGTGGCAGGCTCGACCCCAGTGCAGGAAGCAGCCGATCAATGATTCTCATCATTGATATTTCTACCTCTCTCCCTCTCTCTTCCTCTCTGTAATCAATACAAATGTATCTTAAAAATGCAGATGAGAGCCCTGACCAATTTGGCTCAGTGGATAGAGCGTCGGCCTGCGGACTGAAGGGTCCCAGGTTCGATTCCAGTCAAGGGCATGTACCTGGGTTGCGGGCACATTCCCCAGTAGGAGGTGTGCAGGAGGCAGCCGATAGATGTTTCTAACTCTCTATCTCTCGCCCTTCCTCTCTGTAAAAAACATCAATAAAATATGTTTAAAAAATGCAGATGAGAGAAAGATAAGTGGCCCAATTCACAAAGGGAATAAGCAGGCAAAGGACCTGTAGTTTGGGCAGGATGCACGGCACGGGCAGCTGGTAGATAAATAGCACATGGGTGGAGAAGTATTTCTACAGATATTCTGCCCTCGTCATCACAAGAGGCTCCAGTCCTGAGCACTTAGTTTCAACAGCCAGCGAGGGGTCTTCACCTGAGTGTCCTGTTGGCACCTCTAACACAGCACTGCTGGTCGTGAAGGTGGACACATGGCCAGGATTTCTGTTTACCATGGCTCTTTTGGAAAGAAAGATTTGGCCAGGACCCCTGACACTTAAGGGGCTGCTACTTGGGCTACATTTTCCTGAAGGGTATAACCAAAGCAGTGGAAATTCCAATTAAAACATCAGTCTCCACACCTTCGTGTACTCCCTCACTCCGGTGAAATGGGCTGAACATGCATGAGTGGCAGCGATTCTCTTCCCACCAATCTTGTGGCCTTGACTAGCAGTAGGGCGAATGGCCTCATGGGGCCCATTGCCTTGAGCACATGTGGTTATATTGGCTCACCTGAGTCACTCAGATGGCAAATCCAGGAGAAAGCATTTAATCCGGGTCCACGGGTATTACACCTCCTAGTGCTATAACCTGATACCATATCACTAATCGTGCCATTAGTTAGGGCCAATTTCTTTTCTTTATTGTTTTTAAATATATTTTCATTGATTTCAGAGAGGTAGAGAGAGATCGAAACATCAATGATGAGAGAGAATTGTTGATTGGCTGACTCCTGCATGCCCGACACTGGGCATGAAGACCATAACCCGGGCATGTGCCCTGACCAAGAATCCAACTGTGACCTCCTGGTTCATAGGTTGACACTCAATCACTGAGCCACACTGGCCAGGGATGATCAATTTTCTTGGAGGTGGAAAGGGGGCTTTGGAGGTTTGGAAGGGGCTGTGTTCTCTTCATCTTAAAGTGTTTGGCCAAAGAACATATTCCCAACTAAACTCACCAGCTTTCCTCTCAGTCTTTCCTTAATGGCAGGATATCAGCCACATCGCCCTGGCATCTCATGTTATTCTCTTTCTCTATAACTGAGGAGTTACTTATTCAAATACACTCTCCCTCTTCAGTGCATCTTCCATGGTTCTTGCTACTAATCTCCTTCAAGCCATCATTACTTGTCATCATACTATGGACCCTTAAGTAGTCTCCTTGTATCTAATTTCTCTGCGTTTTAAGCCATCTTATTTAAACTGATTAGATAAGCTAATTTATATAGACTGCTGACTAATATTTCTTAAACACACCTCTGATTATGTACTTGACTATTTAAATCCTTCAACGATTCCCCATGTCATGCCAACTCAAGCTATGGGAGAGGAAGCCTGCAAAAGCTGGGGACCAGGTAGGGGCTGGGAGGTGAGTGAAGGGCCTACTGGAAACCTGCTGTCCTGTGTGTGGCCCTTGAGAGAACTCCTCAATGGTCATAGCTGGCAGGAAGGCCGGCAGGCTTCCTGAGCCATGGACCCACTTCCATATGATGGAAATGAAGAGTTAGAGAAATTCTGTCCAGCCCGTCTCCTTTTAAAGGAAACAAAACCCTGAAAAATGGATGGAATTCTGAATCAACAATAAAAAGGCTCCAAGGGAGCTGAAATACACAAGTAGAGGAAACTAACAAAAGACCTTTCCTGGTGGGAGAAATCTGTGTACACTTTAGGGTAAACACTCAGCAAGAAGATAATTCAGAAAATGGTTACAAAGGGAGTAAGGGGGTGAAAGCTACAAAAGCTAACTGAGGTAAACTTGGCTAAGCCTCCCTTTGTCTTAACATTTCCTGTGTTCTTAAATCTAATTGGTCATGACTTTTCCTGAAAGGTTGCAAGGGAATTCAATCTTTATGTTAGGGATTTGGGGGCTCTTTAGTAAGAGACTCTGATTACACAGAATTCTACACATTATGTGTGTGACCCGGACCATAGCTCTCCTCGGATTTACCTGAGGTTCTTACACTCATTTCCCCCAGGATTAAGGATTAAAACTGAATGGCTCTCAGTGGGGAAGGTTGGGTAATTTATCTCCTGGGTCTTGACGCTGTTATTTGTTGCCTGATTGATGATGCCTGAAATCAGAGCCGTGCTGCTGAGGAGAGCGCAGCTCTTCACGCGAGCCTTGCTATGTGCTAAGTCTCCATGGCAGTTACTGACATGAACTTCCCATAACAACTGCCGCTGGGTCAGTCGTTGGATCAAAATTATCGTTTGATCCATACAGTCCTTCAAATAGCATCACCCACATGGATTATTTTAGCCCTAAAATCTCCAAGTCACCCTTACATTCAGCATTTCAGAACACCATGGTTTAAAATAAAAGCAAAAACTAAGCTCCTTTTTAGACCACTCAAACCATTTGGTTGTCTATGACTGACAATATACAATATAAGAACAAAGCCACATGTTCTGTGCTCTAAGGGAAATTAAGCTTTTGAAAACTGGGATCAGGCTAGAATTTGTCTCAGATAAGGCTTCCCTATGTCACAAAGACAATTATCTCTAATAACAATGCCACACTTACTCTCCATTTCTTATTTCCTTAACTTTCTTATAAGGCCACTTCTAAGATAAAATTAAAAAAGTGTCTTTAAGTCTTCTTTTTAAATGAGCAAAGCAGCACAGTGTCCAGATCTGAACTGCTTCTCTACAAAGAAAACTTATTAATTTCCATGGTTGGCCGAGCCAGTATTATTTCCTAGATGAAATTCTGCTTCTTTGAGCTCTAGGGCTGCTGCCTTTTGTAGTAGATCTTGGCTGGATCCACTTCAGTTCATTGCAACATCAGGTGTCAGAAAGGAAAATCTAACAGGATATTTAAAATCTCTCTCGCCCCCAATTGCAACTTGATGCTATTTCCACTGTTCCTGTCATGAAAATAAATGAGTTGAGTCCCAGAAATGGGTTTTTATGCTTAAAATACATAGATTAATGCTCAGGATATTATTGCCAATCAGGAAAGGGAGTGGAAAGGAACAGAGACAGGAACCTCAAAGGAAAGGAAAAGACATAGTATCTTTTGTCTTTTGTTCTGAGATAGAAATAAACGCTCGCCAGTCCCGATAAGCCTCCTTTTGATCTTCCTCTGGGAAGAAGGAGAGATAAACAACTGGCTGCTTTACATTTGCTTTTAAAATCCAAAGTGAAGTCCACACCAAACCAATTATTGATGGGCATTAGTTTGGTCATAGAGCCACATCAATGACCTTCTCGTTATTACATCTCTCTGCTTTCCTAAGGAGGCCCCAAAATCCCCCTCAGCAGCCAGGAAATGGACTCAGCGATTAGAGTTCTGTTTTTCTTCTTCTTCTTTTTTTATGGTGACCCTGCGGTTATGACCGTTGGATAGAAGAGTCTAATTTATTATCATAATGTTAGGGGGTGCACATACTCCTCTTTGCATTGTAGGAAAGGTCATGGGTATAGGAAATGGGGTTTAGAATTTTCTGTGAAGTTTATGACTAGTCCAGATATAGTACATAGGCATATGTCTTTATCTTCACCATGGTCTGGGCAGCAGGAAATGGGATGCATGGTACTTGGAAATTTTGGGGCTTTACTACTAGACAGCTCAAGGTTAGGGCCTACTCAACACGACTCATTTTAAAGTTGTGATTTATTTGTCTCTCACAGATAAATCAACTATGTCCTATGAGACACTATTTTCAGAATGTTTATATTTTGATATCTAAGTACTAGAAATAATTGGCATCTTTTCTTTGATGTTTGGAATATACAGGGACTCAAATCTTGGCCCTGTTGTTGAAATATCTCTGAGAAGTTGGCCAAATTACTTAATCCCTTGAATTTGTAAAATGGGGAAATAATCTGTACTTTGTAGGGCTTTATTGCTTTTAAATTTAGAGCTAATATGTGTAAAGTATCTTGGAATACTGCCTGGCTTTTAGTAGGAACTCAGTAAAGAACAGCTCTTTTTACTAATAAAACCCAGCACCGGTCAGCTGTCAGGGTTTCAGTCCACACTTGGGTCTTGGGACTTGCTCTGTGACTTTGGCCACATCTTATCCTGTGGAACCTCAGTTGTCTTCTGTGAAAAATTAAAGAGCTGATCTAAGTGAAGAGTAAAATAAAAATAAAAATCCTGTTGGTGTTATTGCCTTTTATCAGATTTTCCAAGGGATTCAGAAAATTTCATGATTTAGGTCTCTTAAGCTCTAACTTCTGTGATTTATGAAATAAAGCTGATTGCAAGCTTATTTGGTATAACATTTTTAATTTTTGTTCCTTGTTATTAGGAAATGCTATGCAAGAGAAGGCTATCAATGAATACTAAAATTCTTCAGAGCTAAAGTTATGAAATGCATGTCTATGTTTCTTAATATTTGAAGAGCCAACAATTCTTGTATGATGAGGCAAACAGTAGAATGCTTCATTTAAAATGCAGGCATGGTCATGGAGAAGAACAAGAATTAAACAGTCTTTCATAGTAATTAGAAATTAACAGAAGTCTTATGAATTAAGTTAGTAAGATGTAAGTGGGCATTCATTATTGATTCCAAAAGACCACTATGAAGATATTTCTATACATTACAGAAAACATGAGCTAATGCTATTTTGCAGACATAGAATGCTAGTGGAATAGAGTCACTTAGGGTGTCTGGTGGGCAAAATGAAAGAGATGGTCTCAATCATGGGCTTTTAACCTGGGGGCTTTAACCTAAGAATCCAACCATTCATACACTGTTCCAAAGGGCCAGTATCCATAGGAGACCAGGTATCTGAGGGTGCCTACAGCTCTGAAATCCTGTGACTTGTGAAACACAACTCATCTCACGATTATTGAGTATATTAATTTTGCTTCTATTTACTGGTTATTAGAATATGCTGCGGGTAGCCATCTCAGAAGCTGCTGAAGCAGTGGGAAAAGTAAATTGCTAAGCTTATGAAATGCGTAGAAATCCTTCAGTGGCACAGGAGAAACAAGAGAAAACCTCTCTCCTCTAGTTATAACCGGGGACGTGGACAAGAAAGAAATTGAAGCTGCTACTGAAGGATCACCTCCTCCCAATAAAGTGTCAAAGGTTTTTATAAAGGAATAGGTGCAACGTTCAAGAATGGTATGATTGCCCAGTAGGTGAGGCTCAGTGGTTGAACGTGGACCTATGAACCAGGAGGTCACAGTTTGATTTCCGGTCAAGGGCACATGCTCAGTTTGATCCCCAGTGTGGGCCGTACAGGAGGCAGCCAATCAATTATTCTCATCATTGATGCTTCTATCTCTCTCTCTCCCTTTCTGAAATCAAACACACACACACACACACACACACACACACACACACACACACACACACACACACACACTAGAGACACCAC
>NW_006283588.1:974650-993162 GCF_000327345.1 Myotis davidii
ATACATAAAAGAATGGTAAAATTTATGCCATTTTAGGTTGAACTGACCTAAGTTTATTCTTATTCTCAGTTAATATGATTTTTAAAAACTTCTAATAGATGTGAAATCAGTGGGTACTGACAGAGTTCACTGAACTTCTATAGATTTCTACTTCCTTTTAAGTAGTAGTTGACATACAGGAGAAAATGGGTGTCTGTGTAAGGTCTAAAATTAAACACCTAAATAAGGCCTTGCAAATGGTACTGTTAAAGATTACCCTGAGCTTGAATTTCTTGGGGGAACCTAGTATCTCTGGTTTCAGTGATGCCCAGGTGAGGACTTATTGGGGATGGAAGAAGTTTGGGCTCAAAGTGAATGCCAAATGAATCCTATTACTGCAGCTTTAAGAATGCCCATCCTTGGGAACAGGCCTACATCCTTGGTAGAGCAGAGCGTAGGATTAGTTTGCAGGCTCAGAATTAAGTCTAAGAAGCTCAGTAAGTCTACAAGATATCACCTCCATAAAAAAATTAATCATAATAACATCAGCCCAACAAGAACAATAATTATGCTACATCTATATGGCGCTGTTCTTCTGAGAAAGATGTGTTTTTTATAGACATCATTTGGGGTTGCTATTTTTATAACTAATTTATAGAGTCTGGAGAGTTAGAGAGGTAATTACTTATTTTAAGACTTAAGTTCCTAGCCTTGTAAGATGCTTATGTAAATATTGTAGTAATATACTTTCAATCCCACTAACAGAGACCCCTCACAGGGTGTGGCCAGCAGATCCTCAAACCAAAATCACCGTTAGGAAAATACTGGAACAAGAGAAACTGAAGGAAGCAAATCAACAGTTACTTAATACCTAGAATGTTCCAGCCACACAGTACTGGTTATTCCTCATAGTTAATCATTTCCTGTGAGATAAAGTAGTAGTAATTCAGTAAGTGTTATTTTTGTAGTCAGATGAAATGAGGCCATACACAAAGAATTTAGATCTGGGTGTGGGACACAACAATCCTTCAATATGTGTTAGCCATTATTATAATTCCCTTTTACAGATGATGCAATTTAGATTCAATTTATTTTAGAGATTTCCCCAACTCACGCTATTAACAAGTGACAAAACAGTGACAAAATTGTCAGACTTCAGTTCACTAGGAATCTGTATTATTTTGAGCAAATTTCTGATATAGATTTGCATGGTTGTTCAAATATCAGAATATGGATGGTTTATTTCTCACTAGCTTAAATCATAACAGGAGCTAAGATCCATATCAAAAAGCACACAACAATCAGCTTCTAGAATCTTCCAGGGACTGCAAGATTCAATTGAACACACCCTGAATTACTCTCATTCTGAGTTCCTTGTCTTGTTAATTTTTGCTCCTTCTCCAACTGTTCTTCTACTGCTGTTCCTTTAAAGTAACACCTTCCCCTCCTCTGTCCTCACCCATCCACTTGTTTGTTCTACATTTCTATAATTTTATTTTTCATAGAATGTTATATGCATGGAGTCATACTGTATGTATTGCCTTTTAAAATTATGAATGGAGAATAAATTTATCCACCTTTTAGACATGAATCTCAAAAAAAATCAAATTTCATAGAATCTTATTTTGTTAAATTATATTTCTGGCTTCCTACTTTGTTCGTCTGCTTTCTTATTTTACTTCATAAAAGTAAAATATATTACAATCAGGTCAGGACCTGGTTTGGATTTATGGCTTCTGAAGCAAAATTTTAATATGCTTTTCATTTGTTTTCCATTTTCTCTGGGGAATAATGAAACAAGATGTTTTAAATTGATAAAAGAGGGATGACAATTGTCTGCAAATAAGAACCTACATCAGGGGTGGGCAACCCCTGGCACGTGTGCCAAACATGGCACGCCAGTAAATTTTGCTGGCACGCAAAATCCTCTCATAATCTCCCATTTACAATTTTTTTCTTAATATCAACTTTTTTATTTTTCAGATAAATTCAGTGTAGGTGCATCTTAGATAAATAATTTTACATAACAAGTTATCTTAAAGACCACAGACATGGATTGACGAGAGAGGGGAAGAGCAATTTCTATGCTTTTGCCTTAACTCTCCCTGCCTTCCTAGATCTGACCAGTGTTTTCGTTTAATCTACATACGCTTGTGAATCTTTGTTCTCAGTGATGAATTTTGTTAAGTCTCCTAATAGGAGTAGCCTGACGGATGAAAGTAGTAGCTCGTGCATATCTCTGAAGGCCACAAAATAAAAATCTGATGTAAAAATCTTTGTCATCAGTGATGCAGCAGCAAAAGTCCCACTGATAATATCAAACGGAGTCATAAAATTTTCTGTTGGACTATCAGTGTACATGTATACATTAAAAAATAAATGTATTTTTCATCATCATATACTGTGTTTTTGTCACTCGAATGAATTTTATTATTTCTTCAAGGTTCTTCACATACGTACACCTTAAGAGATATCAAGTAGGCGTAACATGTTCTCAAAAAATTAGGGTTGGCATGCAGAAGAATTTTGAGTCAGAGATTTTGCTGGTTTTGGCACGCACTCACAAAAAGGTTGCCCACCCCTGACCTACATCCTTATAGAAAAGATAGTTGTGGTAGGCAGATTAATACCCTAATACCCCACCCTCAATGCCCATGTTCTAATCCTATGACTGTGTTATGCTTCATGGCAAAGGAGAATTAGACTAGCAGATAGAATTGTTTGCTAATCAGCTGACCTTCCAATAGGGAGATTATCTTGGATTCTGAGGGTGGACCCAATGTAATAACAAGCGTTCTTACAAGTGGAAGAGGGAGATAGAAGAGGAGGTGGGAGTGATGTAACAGGAGAAGAACTTGATGGCTACTGTTGGTTTTGAAGGTGGAGGAAGGGGCCTGAAGCTAAGGAAGTTGGGAAGGGCAAGGGTGAGTTACTGCCTCAGCATATTAGTGAGTATCTGAAATGAAATATTTTTGAAACTTTTATTGTGGAAAATACAAAACTAGGGAAAAATAATATAATCAATTTCCATGCACCAATTATTCTGCTTCAACAATGATAAATTCATTGCCAATCCTGTTTTGCCCATATCCTACCTACTCCTTCCAAACTTGAATGATTTATTGCAAAGCAAACCTCAGACATCATATTATTTCATCCATAAACGTTTCAGAATGTATCTCTAAAAGCTAAATTTAAGTTTTTAAAAAACTTAACAATTATGCCTAAAAATTAATAATCATTTATTATTAGAGCTACTGTGTTTAAAATTCTTAACTTTCCCATAATTAAAAATTTTCTTACCTTTTTAGTAGTTAAACGTCAGAGTGGAACAAAATATTTTTATGTGACTATAGTATTTTAGCCATTGAGTCTACTGACTGAGATATTTAAGTTTAAATTCTGTTTTAGGAACAAATTTGGTTGATTACTTGGGTTACATGAAACTTTGTAATATATTTCCCAACTTTTCTGTCATTCTCTGAAAAAGTACACTTTTTTAAAAAAGAAAATTTGGATATTGGATGATATGCCCTTAGTCTACTTTATGTCACCTATTCGAGAAATGAAAATTTTCATTGTTATAATTACAGAAACTATAAAGAAAAAAAACCACACATTTAAGTTATTTAAGTATAGCAGCTCTCAGCAAACCGAGTGTATTGTTTATAGAAATTTATAAATGCAATAATCTCCAACCATACTTCCCTCAAATTCCTACAAAAGTGATGTGGTAACACCCTCGAGTTTACCAGGCTTACTGATATGTATATTACTAAGGAATCATGCCTTCAAATGGAATTTGAAGGAAGCAATGGAGGGTGGTAGCAAGGGCTGCCAATGAAATTGTGGTAGTCTAGTGCAAACGTATCAACATTCCTATCTATTTTGCTATTTTATGTTTCAAATGCCGTTCTAATCATTAGGAAAAATTTTGGTTCTTGGACTGGGAATCATGTAAAAATCAGTGCTATTTCTGGACAGAATGAAAAATACAAAATCAAAGTGAAACTACTCCAATTTACTATCTGTAGAACAGCTTTATAGTAGTGAAATTACCCTATTCCTTCTCTAATTCCTCCTTTTATTTGCTAGAAATTTGAGTTAGTCACACCCATACCCACCCACACACACCCGAGTGGCCCTGACATTTAACCTAAGATGATAGAAAATATTTAAAATGATAGGAGATAGGATATATTTGGTTCTTATTTGAATAGATATAATACATCTTAAGTTAATTAAAATAGTTGCCTATATGAAAAAATGGTTCTGAGTCACTTGGGTATCTATATAGGAAAAACAACTTATCTCAACCCCAAACTTATATCAGATTTTAAAATACCAATTCCACGAGTTGCAGCTATAGGTGTGAAAAATACATAATACAGCTTTTAGAGAAAAATTAGACTTCTTTCTGATATAATTCTGAAGCAAAGTCTCCATATATAACTTAACAAATCTACTAATGATAAAAGTAAAATGATAAATGAATTATACTAAAATTAAGAACTTCTGTTCATTACAAGTTCAGCACCATTAAGAGACTGGGAGACGATTTCCCACAATATATACAGTCAAAGAATAAGTTTGTATCCAGACTACATGAAAGAACTCCTAAAAACCAGTAAGAAAAAGACAGATAATCCTCTATGCATCCGCCAGAATGGCTAAAATGAAATAAGTGGGAAATATGAAGGGTTGGGTGTGGAGGAAATGAAACTCATGAACTGCTGGTAGGAGTGTCAATGTGTACAGTTTGGAAAACTATTTGGTAGCAGCTACCAACTGTGACAGAGCAATTCTACCAAATATATACCAAATAAACACGCACCAAATAGAAATGTTTCCACTTGTTCGCCCAAACACAAGTATTGGAAAGATCACAGCATTATCTGTAATAGCGCCAAACGGGAAACCATCCAGGTGACATCAACAGTAGAATGGACAAATAAACTGTAGTATGCGTATCAATACAACAGCATGCTACAGAGCAGGGGGAGTGTACGCTCCACAACTAAGCTCAGCAACGTGATGGATGGATCTCATGAGTGTAATTCTGAGGAAAGCCAGACACACTCAGTGCATACTGTGTGACGCTATTAGTGTGACAGCAGAAGGAACCTCCACTGTTAGAAATCAGGGACCTTCGGGATGGTAGTGACTTGTGGTAGTGATTGATTGGAAGGGGCTTAGGGTTCCCTGGCAAAGCTGGTGAGGTTTTTCTTTTCTTTTCTTTTTTTTTTTTAAATCCTCATCCAAGGATATTTTTTCCATTCATTTTCAGAGAGAGTGGAAGGGAAGGAGGAGGGGAAGAGAGAAACATCGATTGGTTGCCTCCCGCATTTGCCCCTTGAATCTACAACAGAGGTACGTTTCCTTGACCTGGAATTGAGCCCTCGACCCTTTGGGCTGCGAGCTGATGCCCTGACCACCGAGTCAATCTGGCCAAGGCTGTTTCTTGATGTCAATGCTGGTTAAATCGATGTGTTCAGTTTTTCAAATTTCCCAAGCTGTATGCCTATGCACACACTTTTCTGTACCTATATCATTCTTTATTAAAACGTTAAAATTGCTTACATGCATGCTTGGTGTGCCTATTTGGTCTGAGTCCCTTTAAAACATGCACATCATTGGCTTTGTGACAGTGGGTGTGCTGGGGTTTACTGAGCATCAGTGTCAGCCTTAGCTGCAGATCTTGAGTTTGCGGTGAATGTATATAGATTATTAGTAATCCAAGTCCTTAGCAAATGCACATTGTGTTTGCAGACATTCCTTTACTTCCTTAATTCATATCTCAAGGTTCCCACTAACGGATATCTCTTTCCTGAAACGGACCTATTGTGTTCAGTCCAGTCACGGGCATGGTCAGTTGCTCTGCACTTCCCTGGTGCTTTGTTTGTACCTCTGCTCTAGCATTTGCTCCATTACTGATGACGGGTTGCCTAGTCGTTTCTGTATCCCCTGGACTGTTAGCCCCCTCTTGTGTCACAGAGCACAGTGGCTTATACATATCTGATATGAAATAAATGTCAGGTTATCGTTAGTACTCCAGGTTTGTAGCCTTTTACATATTATTTATTTATTTTAATCCTTACCGGCAGATATTTTTTCCATTGATTTCTAGAGAGAGTAGAAGGAAGGGAGTAGGGTGGTGAGAGAGAGAGAGAGAGAGAGAGAGAGAGAGAGAGAGAGAGAGAAAGAGAGAGAGAGAGAGACATCGACATGGGAGAGACACTTGATTGGTTGCTCCAACTGAGATATGTGCCCTTGACCAGGACTCGAACCCGAGGCCCTTCAGTCTGCAGGTGGAAGCTTTAACCACTGAGCAAAACAGCCAGGGCACGGGTTTGTAGCCTTTTAAAGCCAGGCACTGCTAAAAATCAAACCTAAGTGTGACCTTCAGATATGTTTAAGTGCATTTTTCATAAGCTTCTTAATAAAACTTTAGAAAACTAGACAACAACGAAGGTACTGCTGGCTCTGCACTGGAGGAACGCGCTGGGGAAGAGCAGGCTTTGCTTCTGCTGGCTCTGCTGCTGATGCTTCGAAACACACAGACCGGCATCTGCCCCAGTGACACCTGCTACAGGCGCAGCCCGACTGAGCATTTTATCGACACAATCATGTCAAGAATTATGGCTTACTTATGAACGTCAGAATCCAACCTTTCTCAACTGTGTTTTTCACTCTTATTCTGCATGAAAGATTATGCTTTCACATGGCAAGAGTCTAGAGTTTTAAAAAGGTTTAGGCAGCCCTGACCGGTTTGGCTTAGTGGATGGAGCATCGCCCTACAGACTGAAGGGTCCCGGGTTCGATTCCAGTCAGGGGCATGTACCTTGGTTGTGGACACATCCCCAGTAGGGGGTGTGCAGGAGGCAGCTGATCGATGTTTCTCTCTTATCGATGTTTCTAACTCTCTATTCCTCTCCTTTCCTCTCTGTAAAAAAACCAATAAAATATTTAAAAAAATAAGTAAAAAAAAATAAATAAATAATAAGGTTTAGGCCAGATAAGAGAAGAATTATAAATTAAAGATAAGGAATAGGCTTGAAATAAGTTGTAGCAGAATGCATGTAATCGGTGCGCTTTCCTAAAGTTCTTCACTCATTGTTCAAATGACATTAAGAAACGTTTATATAAATACCTATTAATTATCCATTTATCCATCCATCCCTTCATTTACCCATCCACTCATCTATCCATCCACTCACCCATTCATCCAGCTTTATTTCTAAAAATTTACCTTGTTAAAAAGAAAGTCATGTAATTATCTTAGACGGAAAGAACCAAAAGAAGTATTTTGATATTCTTCAAAAGACAAATAATTCTTATGTTTTTCCCTCTCTCTTTTGTACAATCATGCTCCACAGAATTCCTTAATGATAAATTATTTTTAGATGCAAAGGTTTAAACTGTATCACCTAAAGGTGTGTGTGTGTGTGTGTGTGTGTGTGTGTATATATATGTGTGTGTGTGTGTGTATATATATGTGTGTGTATATATATAAAAGTGCTTAATTTTACAGTGGAAACATAAACTAAGCTTGAAAATTCTTCTTCAATAACTATTAAAGATTAACTAAATAAATGCTTTGTTATTTTCCAAGTGTGCAATAATGTAAGCCTGTGCCCTAAACTGTCCTTCAACATGACTAGACTGAAAAAGTTTTTATGTGGCTTTCAGAATTCAAATAGAAGTTTCCTTTGATTTCCAAGGCTTTTCTTTATGTAGCCGTAGCCAGGGGTCTATAGTAGAGGGTCCCAGGAGCTTACACAAGGGTGTAATCTTAGGCTCATTATTTAAACAGAGGGAGTCTCACTTTAAGTGTTGAAAACAATCTTCCGAGTGCCTCAGTAAAGGTTAACTATGGTAATCATGAACCCCAAACTATGCACTTATGGGGGCCACTGTCCAATAAACCATGAGTAGACAGAAGACAGTTTTGGCAATGACTTTCACTGAGAAGAATCAAGTTGAATTTAAGAGTTCCTAAAGTGAATGTTACAGGACTGGTCATTAAAGCAACTCAATCATATGTAAATACCTGCAATACCATTTTTATTTATTGTACAATTCATCTCAATTCTTAGCAGACTTATTATTTGCAATACTGATCAAGAATCCTCTTAAAAATACAATAATCAGATGAAATGAAATTGCTAAGAATAGAACATCTGCTGCCTTCAAACAATGAAAATGGAGTTGCTCAATATGGGAAAATCTAAAATTTTACTGTCAGACATAAAATATAGATGAGAATCAATGTTTGTTTTCTCATTCAGAATTTCTACTTATTTATAGGTAGCTCCTATTTTTGCTATTGAAGATGCAATATGTAGGGTGTCCCCCAAAATGTACATACACACTTTGAGTAATGATAAAGGCAGTGTTTATTAAAATACATTTCATCTTCAAAATTGAGCTATCAGCTATTAAAGTGTGTACACATTTTTTAGAACACCCTTTTTACTTACAAATTTATCAGAAATAAGGTCCCGTTTAGCTGAAATATATTAATGTCTGGTATGAAATTTCATAGGGGCACACATAATTAATGGGAACAACAGAAAGTTTTAAAAGGTAAGATGTAACTGAAATGATTTTTTGGAAGGAGTGGTGTAGAGAGAAGGAAATACTCCAGTTTGGTGATTTCCTACCTTTTTCATCTCTTTCATCATGTGCCTTTTTGCCAGGTAGTCCTTAATCTCATTTATACATTAATCTAATAAAAGTAAGCAAAGGTAAGATCCCACCACTGCTTGCCCATTCAAGGACTCCACCACTCCTTCCTTTCCTCCCCCATTAACAACGTTTCTCTTTCTTCTAAGTCATTACCATCAGCATAAAAACCCTCATTTGAATCCACTTCCCCCTCTAGATATTTCAATTCATCTACTTGTTTCCTTTTACTCTGAAATTCCTTGAGAGTCTTCACACTCAATTGTCTTCAATTCCACTCCTTTCTTTCTCTATGAACCCACCCCAATTAGGCTTTAACATTCATCATTCACCAGAACTGCTTATCTGGGAGTCATTATTGACTCTCCTGTTACCAAATCTAATGTTTAGTTCTCAAGTCTTGTCTTCTTGACCAATCAGCACTATTTGATAAGTTAATCACTTTCAATCATTCCTGAGAACTCTGGAAAACTCAAGCACCTTTGACATCTTATCTAATTAAATCCCTCTTTGGTGAACTCATACAGTCTTATGACCTTGATACCATCCACACGCTAATAACTCCCAAATGTATATCTCTGGTCCACACTTCTCCCCCGAATTCCACCCAACTATACATATACTTGGATGTCTAATAGGCATTTAAAATTCAATTACTGAACTAATAATGAACTTTGCTTTCCCCTTGAAAACCTGCCTTAGACGTACTCGTCTTGGTTTCTGACAACTCCATTTTTCCAAAATATCTTCTAATCATTCTTGCCTCCCTCCTTTCTCTGATGTTCTGTACCCTTTCCATCAGTAAATCCTGTTGTTTCAACCTTCAAAATATTTCCACAGCTGAGCCCTTCTCACCAACTCCACTGCTGTCAACCTAGTCCAAGCCGATAGTATCTCCTGCCTGGATCATTCCAATAGCTTCCTGGTTTCCTTGCCTCCACTCTTGTCCTTTCAGAGTCTGTTATCAGTGTGGCAGTCAGAGTATTCCTATTAAATCTTAAGTAAACTAACACGACTCCACTGATACCCCTCCTCTGGCTTTCTACCTTAGTCTAAAACCCGAAGTCCTTCTAATGCCCTACCAGGTTCTCCCTTCCGCCACCGCTCTGACCTTCTCTCCCACTGTTCTTCCCTTATCCCTCTTCCCACATTGGCCTCCTTGATGGTTCTTAAAGAGGAACCTCAGGGATCAAAGGGACCTGAAGCTTGTTCCCACTCCAAGGCCTTGGGGCTTAGTGTTTTCTCTGCTTAGAAACTCTTTTCCCAGAGCCATAGGGCTGCTGCCATACCCTTCGTGTCTTTACTTAAATGCCACCATCTCAGGGATTCCTTCTCTGACCACCTTATTTCCAATGTCACTCACATCTTCTCCTCACCACCTCTGTACTGTTTCCTTTTCTCTACTCTACTTTTTTCCCTGTAGCACTTATTACCTTCCAACAGAATTATATATACATTATACATACATACATACATACATATATATATATTTACTTGTTTTTCTATTGTTTGCCTCTCACCTATAGAATGTAAGCTTTATGACAGCAGAGATTTTGTCTGTTTTAATCATTGATGTGTCCCCAGAGCCTAAGACTATTTGGCACATAATAGGTGCTCAATAAATATTTGTTGAATGAAAGGGCTTCTTTAACCTCTCTGCTTTTCTCACTAGAATATAAGTTCCTTTGGGGCGAGGATCCTGTCCTATTCATCTTTCTGTCATCAGAGTTTAATATGGTATTTGGCAAAGAGTAGGTGGTCATTAATATTTGTTGAAGTGAACTGTTGAAGAAAAAGCACACTCTATAATTCTTTGAGTATTGCATTTCAGTCTGGACAGGAGGATGGTAGAGAACTACATAGATGTTATAGAGGAGGGACAGAGAAAGTCAGTGAACCAACAAACACACAGGTAGTAAATTTTACATTCCATAAAAATGTAGGCAGAATTTGGGAAACAAGTGGAAGCTAGAGAGAATCTGGACTTTTACTATCAAGAGAACAGGAGTGAGAAAATTCATCATAATCACTGGGAATCCTTGAGGCATTAACCACTGCTTTCTCTTCAGGAGAGCCGCTAACATTTGTGGAATATTTATTATGTGCCAGACTTTTTGATGCAACTTCCAGTGGTGGCTCACTAGTGTTCTCTTGGCCTCTCAACCCTCTAGCTCCAGCCTGAATAGTTGTGTTTCTCTATACGGTGACGCCTTCTTATATAAGAAGTACAACCATAGAAGTTAATAATGTATTTTTTTTTATCTTGCCCTCCTTCCTTCCTCCTCCTTCTTTTTAATGGAAAAGTATTCCTAAAATTAGAATAGTTGCTTTGGGAGTTTAGGTTGCTATATAGAATCCAGGATAATGATTTTAAGCAGGGAGGTCCATGCAACAGAGGCAGTTTTAAACGGCCAAACCAGTTTTTAAAGCTGCTCCTTTAGAAGTACATTCCAATGAAAAGCAAAGTCATGATAAGCGTGTAATTTAGATTAGTAGTACTTCTGGGAAGTGGGAGGGACCGTCTTAGAGAGCTCACTTAATTTCTTAAGCTGGAGGGTGAGTACCAGGGTGCCCATTTTATTTCTTTTCCTATATTTCTATGAAATACATATCCTTATGAAATATTTTTAAAAACTGCTCTTCTGGACCAAGACGCTTCTCAAATAACCATTTAAAGATTTTTTAGTGTACATTTGATTTAAACTCACCAAAGGCACTTCAATAGCATAACAATTTTCCGTGATAAAATAACTGCGGCGAGCTTTTATGTGAGAGACATTCGCCCCTAAAGGCAACGATAGCCTCTTTCTGTGAAGGTTACGTACAGATTCATTTTGCTCGTTTATGTCTAAGTCACTTGTGTTAAACTCTAAATATTCTCCTCTTAGCACCAACATGATTAAAACTCCAGCCAAGAAAGAAAAAAACCTATTACATTCAAAGAACTCTAGTGATAATATTCAGGTAGGTCCTAACCACTAAACGTAACTACAATTAAGTAAAAATGCATTCAGATCCAAATGAGGAAAGAAATTGGCATGGAGGCAAAAGAAGATGAGACTCTTGGCCTTTGCTTTCCTGCAGCTCTCAGCTCCATCAGGGAGGAGAGAAGCCCTGCATAGGCTAGGGGTGCTTGGAGACTTTGGAGCAGTGGCTGTCCAATAGAAATATGACATAGCCACCTTTGTAGTTTTTAATTTTCTAATAGCCACTTTCTTTCTTTATTTAAAAAAACTATTCACTTACTTATTTTTAATTAATTCTCACCCAAGGATATTTTTTTCCACTGATTTTTAGACAGTGAAGGGATGGGGAGAGACACAGAGAGAGAAACATCAATGCAAGAGAGACACATCAATTGGCTGCCTCTTGCACAGGGGTGGGCAAACTTTTTGACTCGAGGGCCACAATGGGTTCTTAAACTGGACCGGAGGGCCGGAACAAAAGCATGGATGGAATGTTTGTGTGAACTAATATAAATTCAAAGTAAACATCATTACATAAAAGGGTACGGTCTTTTTTTTTTTTTTTTAGTTTTATTCATTTCAAACGGGCCGGATCCGGCCCGCGGGCTGTAGTTTGCCCACAGCTGCTCTTGCACATGCCCCAGCTGGGGCAGGGATTGAGCCTGCAAACAAGATATGTGCCCTTGACTGAAATGGAGCCTGGGACCCTACAGTCTGTGGGCCGACACTCTGTCCACTGAGCCAACCCGGCTAGGGCCCATTAAAGAAACATCAAAAGAAGAGATAAAATTAATTTTAAGAATATAGTTTATTCAACCCAATTTGTCCAATGTATCATCATCTCAATGGGTATTCAATATAAAGATGATTCATACTTATAAATATATTTCACATTCCTTATCTCACAGTAAGTCTTTGAAATCTGCTGAGTATTTTATACTTCAAAAAGTGGATCCAAGTTTTGTGAAATCTACTGTTATTCAATTTTGGGTGATGCCCTCTTTAAGAAAAAGATAACAACATTACTAATACAAAATTAGGTACAAAAGTGAATAATGATTTAGAATAAAAAAAAAGACATCACAAGGAATTCCTGGAGATTGGAAGATTCAGGTCTTCTGATATCTCTCTTGGCAATTTACCAGATACACTTACATAGCGTGTTCTCTGATTCCAACCTGGCTTCTCCTCCCCACCTTGAACACTGCGGCTCCTGGCACTCACCCAGCCTACGTCAGGGTCTCTGAAGTGTGTTTCATTAGTGTTATGAGCTGAATTGTGACTCCTCAAATTCATAGGTTGAAGTCTCAACCTCTAGTACCTCAGATGGTAACTGTATTTGGAGATAATCTTTAAAGAGGAGATTGAGTTAAAATGAGGACCTTTGGGTGGGCCCTCATCCAATAGGACTGGTCTCCTTAGAAGAAATGGAAGAGACACCAGGGACACAGAGGCAAGACCATGCGAGGCCAAAGCAGTGACGAGGTGGCTACAAGCCAAGGAGAGAGACCTCAGGAGAGACCAACCCTGCTGGCACTTTGATCTTGGATTGCAGGCTCCAGAACCATAAGAAAATAAATTTCTTGGGGTATTTTGTGATGGCAGCCTGGGCAAACTAATGCAATTAGCTTCTTGATAAAACTTCCTCTGCAGATAGCCTTCCTTCTTTCCTGCTTCATACTCTTGCTCAACTCCACCCTCCTCCTCTTTCTGTTCCAGTTCAGCCCAACTAGAGTTTTCTCTCCATCTTCAAATCTTCAAGTGGAAAGACTTCTCCAGCTCAGAGCACACTAATCATTATTCATTTGGCAATTGAATATGAGTTTCCTCGTGACTGCTCTTATATTATTATCACATAGTGTTACTCTTCAACATATCATCTTTTCTCCATCACTAAGTTAGTCCTTTGAAGACCATTAGGGACAATATCTTATATCAGATTCAAATGTTAGGAAAATTTCTTGAATGATCTTTTTTTGAATTAGGAGAGAGAAGCCCATTTAGGGCTATGGATGGTAAAGAAAAAAAAAAGGCTTTAAAAATGTTATTTCCAAAGGTAAAAGATAATTGAGTCCACCCTACCAACTATTTAGCGCTACATCTGCATTAAAAAGATATAAACAGCATAACAACAGTTATGGCTGAAGTCCCCTACTCCTTCCCACTGCTTCCTTCTCACCAGTGGGTCAGAGGAATTTATCTTTGTTTCTGCTGTAGCAACTCAATCCCCGTGGTTGCCTTCTGTTTTCCTACTGCTTACACCAGCAACGGGAAGTTCCTAAGAATATCTTCCAAAAAGCTTTGGCCAGAACTTGAAGGAAGTGAGTACTTTCAAGGGTGAGAGGATGATTCAACCTCTTTGAGGGCTTCTTGGTATCCCTTCTGAAACTGCTGAAAAGAATGCCAACAAGTTGTAATTACCACGGTGCTTCCCTGGGAGGTGGAAACCTGCCAGGGCTCATTGGAATTCAACCAACAATTCATTTTAAATAAGTCATCGAAGGAAATGAGCATCTATTTGGGTCTTTTATAAAGGGAATATCTGTGGCCCCGAAAAGGTCCGCAAGCGTGCTTGATACAGAGTTTCATAAACCATGCTTCTTATCAGCAGTGTTTGTGCAGGCTTCAATGTGCACTACATATAATTTAGTAATTCACTAGAGAGTTGATGACAGAGAGTGGCCAACACTTGGTCTCAGAATAAGAGCAAACTTCTCAGTTCACAAACATCTGCATTATCTACCCACAGAGAAATGCACACTTGCTCTCTGAGTAAGAAAACATATCTGGGTTCAAAATCATTATCCAATGCCATATTTTTCCAGTGAGCCAAGGTCCCCTAGGGGGTACACCATGCCCCTCCTCGGGAAAGCCAGAGGACTGCGTTTGCAATCAGACCGGCTTCCAAGGCCCGCGGGCCAACTGCTGTGTGGAATGATTCAACACCAGCTTCGGAATCTTCCCTGGGCGCTGAGTGGGTAGCCATGAATCATCTTTCCCCCCGTGCACTTCTCATTACGGATCTCCTCAGAACGTTGCATGAAAATAAAACCTTGCATTTTTGTAAAGAATGCTTTTCCTGATGGCATCACAGTCCTGGAGTAAAAGCAGGCGCCGGTGAGCTGTGTATGCTGGAACTGGATAAGTTCCAAAAATGTCCATAAGTTTGCAAATGCTATTTCGGGTCTGAGTCTCCACACCTGATCTGGGAGGGTGGCACTGGCAGACGTGGGCAGTGCTGGCTAAAGCACCAGGACTCTGTTCTGGGGATTAACTTCATCCCCTTCATAGCCAACTCGAAGGAGCATCTTGAAATGTCCTGTTTTTTTGTTATGGATAAAAAAGCAAACCTAGGAAAATCAATCTATCTTTTTTAAAAAATGCTACACAAACACTAAGAAAAATACCGAGTGTAGTTTTACCCTTTGATATAGCTATTTCTCATTTATTTGGCCAAAAGTGATACAGGAATATTGTATCATGTGGGGGAAAATAGCTAAACCCTCGAAGTCTTTGGGTTCTAATCCCACACAGCCCCAATTTGCTACCGAGTTTTGGAGTTGCTGGGCACCCTGGGACACCCACTGAAACGAACAGTTTTCGTCAGTAATTGGAGATGGCAATCATTCTGTTGTAAGATCAAAAGAAGGCAAGGTATCTCATCAAACATGTTCTTACAAGTAGCAGCAGCTACAGTGGCATTTTTGAGCCTTCATAGATAAATGAATGGCTCTTGTCAGTGGTGAACAGTCAAACTGAAGCGACTGTGAAGGCAGCTTGTTATTAGAACCACGTTCCATGATGAGTATTTGATGGAAATGAGGATACTTAATTTAGGAAAGAAGATTCATAAAAATCTAGTAATTTCTCTGTGTGATTGAAGGACATCTATGAAAAAGAATTAAACCTGCTTTTGCTTGTGCGAGCTTGAAGTACAGAATAGGGCCACTCAGACACAGTTATCAGACCAACTCAGGGGATTATGTTCTAACACAGCTCCATAGAGATGATGCCACTGCACCAAATACCATGGCCTTCCCTGGAGGAGTCCAAATGGATGCATGATGACCACATGGCAGAAACACTGTGATTCTATTACATCATTATTCATTTTCTCCTAGAGTTCAAGGGTCATTAAAAACAAATAAGCAAAGGTATCATTGCTGAGATACAGGCTACAGCTTTTTCATTTGCCAATTGAGGATATTTGAATTGCCATTTATTACTATCACCGTTTAAAAAATAAAGAATATTTTAAGATGAGAATAGAAAAGAAATAATGCAAAAATGAATAGTTCTTGAATAATCAATTCATAAATTCAGCTCTCTGAAATATAGACCATTTATGTAAATTAAAACACAACAAACAATACTACACATTCTACATTGATATACACACACACCACACACACACCACACACACATACACCACGGATGGTAGAAGAAATGTCAACTCATGAGAGTAGTTACCTCTGGACAGGGAGAGAAGAATAGGACTTAGTAAGACAAGAAAGAAATATTGGAAGAAAATAAAAGATTGAAGAAATCTGGAAGCTAATGTCAGTGTAGAAACTCACAATTGGGAATATGATCTGAAGTAACAATTTTTAAAAGAGTGAGAGCAAAGGGACAAAGCAAAAAATGGTCACTTCCCAAATCACTTCGATAGCTCTACCGTTTGTCTTGAATTGGTACTGATGTGGCACTGGTTTTAGATGTTAGCTCTCCCAATGAATTCATCAAAAGCTCAGATAAAGTTACAACTCCTTGTCATGGCATTTAGATGATGAAGTTCAACCAACATTTACAACTAATAGTAATTTACAGCTTATAATGGACTGTCCCAGATAAAGTCATCTCTGGCCCAGGTTCTCCAAACAAGGTGTTGTTTTTTTTTTTTTTAAATTCCTGAGAACATCATTGAAACATCACTTCCTTTTGGGAACTTTCTTTCCTGTTCCACTAGCCCAGACTTACTACTACTGCCTTTTATGTGTTTTCGTTCAAAATTATATATATACTTTTATTAAGTAGTGCTTATTTTATATTAAAATTATTCTTATTTTATGTTAAAAATAATTCCTATTTTACATTAAAATTATTTTTATGTATGTCATCCACACAAGACAGGGAGGGAGGATGTTATTCCTGTGAGTTTTTGGATGATAACATAGAGGTCAGGGAAATGAATAAAATCACAAAGCTGGTAAGTTATAGAGCCTGAGTCTGAAACTACGTCTTCTGTCTCCAACTCACTCCTTTTCCACTCTGCAGCACCACTTTCCATAGCATGCTGTGATGCTCAATTTCGCTAAACATGACAAGTGTCATTATTTCTGTTTATTAAAATGATGGTAATTACACTTTTAATGAAAGTAAGAATGACTCTCACGGCCTGTATTTATTGTTTAAATTATGCCAGACAATGCTCTAAGAGATTTAGATGTATTAATTCATTCAATCCTCATTGCAATCCTGTAAGTACTATTATTATCTTTATTTTACAGGTAAGGAAATTGAGGTGCTGAATAGTTAGATAATATTCTTGAAGTCACCCAGCTAAAGAGTAGCAGAACTGAAATTCATGTCCAGGTGGTCTGGCTTTGGAACCCATAATGTGAGTGAAACTAGATTTAAACACTAGTGTTTTCTCTTCCGTGGAACTTTGGGCATGAACACTGTCTTCAAGATTGGGTTCAGTTTTGATGCAATGTATATAAGGCATGGTTTGGCTCTGTTTCTCCATTGATAGCCTCAACTATAATTATATAGCACAAAAGAGTTGATCCAGATGACTGAATACATTGGGTTTCATATGGATAGTTATTATGGTACAAGTAGGGTTTTTATTTTTGGATTGTTTTCTCTCCTACTTCAAATAATAAAGCAAACTGACAATTGAGGAGAAAAAAGAAAATAAAATCAAGCCAACAACTTGTTTCTGACTTGTTTGGGATTGCATTCAAGGCCGCAGGAATCATTCAGAGTTGTATTTCAGAAAGTTCAAAGTAGCTACTCTCTTTTGAAAAAAATTTGAGATGAAAAAAATTTATAAAATATGGTATGTCAAGATGTTATGTTAAAGAATTTTTCACTTGTAGAACATTTAAAAAGAGAAATAAAAAAAAAACTCACTACAGTTTGCATTGTAAAACCACCTGAGTACAAAACTCAAATAAAAACAAAAGTATGAATAAAAACAAATATTTTATAAATATTTTATGCCCTGTGATAATAATCAATTAAGAACTTTACTTATTAAGGAAGTAAATTTAGAAAATCAATATTTAACAATTATGAGAACCCTAAAATATAGCTGAGAATATGTACAAGAGGAAATACTTCTAATTTCTAATATATCACAATGAAATTCACACTATTATAATGATTTAAATACTATTGTAGTTTAATAATTAAGAAACAATAATTTATGTCACTGAGATTAATTTGTCTCAAAAATCCCCAGAATATGTTCTAGACATTCTTGTATATACTTTACAATACTGAATTCTTCATCTCTGATAGTTTCCCTAAAATACATCTTGAATGCTGTATATAAAATATTTATCCCTGGACACTTTGGACAAATGACCTTAGTCTTTATTCTCCAGACTTTCTTAAGTTACCTTCTTTATTTTATACCTGCACTAGAGGCCTGGTGCACGAATTCGTGTACCAGTGGGGTCTCTCAGCCTGGCCTGCAGGATTGGTCCGAAACTGGCTCTCCAACATCCCCCGAGGTGACCCGGATTGCAAGAGGGTGCAGGCCAGGCCAGGGGACCCCACCAGTGCATGATCGGGGCTGGGGAGGGATGTGGGAGGTTGGCCAGCCAGGGAAGGACCACGGGAAGGCTCCAGGGATGTTCAGCTCATCTCGCTCAG
>NW_006283588.1:993214-997278 GCF_000327345.1 Myotis davidii
TATATCCTACCCTGCCTGTCTTCTTCATTTCTCTCTGGGCTTCTATATTTTTCTCTCAATTTTATGGATTCATTCATTCATTCATACATTTACTTATTCATCCATTCAATATTCATTTCACTTCTCAGACCATGGCTTTCTTTTTATTAAAATTGAAGTTCCCCCTTTTAACATATTACATTTCTTTTCTGTTTCAAGGAAAACTTGAGATATTAGTGTTAGTCTTTCATGAAAAAATAAATAGTAGGATAGCGAGATTCACCTCTGTGCCTCTTCTGAACACACATTTCACACACTTTACCTCCCTTTACCCTTTCTTAAACCCAGGTTAGTGTGGACTTCATAGTATTTAGGCTATGTTCACTTAGATACTGTTTAATTACTAGTTTCTATGTTTTTCATTTTAGATTGTAAAATGATAGAAGGAACTCAGCCAATAATCGAAAGCCAATAATCCCCATGCTTACCTCTTTTTACATTTTTATTAATCGAAAGCCAATGATCCCCATGCTTACCTCTTTTTACATTTTTATTTGAATGATTTTTTTTCCAAACCATCTCTGGGTTCTCCCCAGCCAAGAGAGCGGATATAGAATTTGACTAGGAAATTACAAACAGGAAAGAGAAATGAGAGGTGACAAGATGTATCCAAATTTCTTTTTTTACTTTTGGAATTATGTTGGGGATGAGTATTACTATCTTGGGACAATTCCCAAAATGAAATGAAGATCAAATTATCTACAGAAAACAAGTTGAACAAATCTGGAGGTTGTATCTACAGTGAGTTGGCTGTTTATACAGTGAACAAAAGTGACTTGATACAGTGGACTCAAGTCCCATCCTCTTTTCTTGACATTTTTAGTCTAAGAATATCTTTCCCCTCCTTCTATACTTAGTTATAAACAATAGGCTTCTACTTTTGAAGGCAAGTGTTCCTCAGAGTTATGGACAGAAGAGGAAATGCCTTTTAAAATAGCTTTGCGATAGGGCTCTTGTGTCTTAAATGAAATAAACCTTTGGGAAACAAAACAAAAACAGTTGGAAAATAACATGATAAGAAAATAGCTCTGTAGTTTTGTGTTAATTTTAAATCCACCCTCTTCACTTATTAATGGTTTGTGCTGACTCACTTCCCTGCCTCCGCTGTTGCCATTCAAGTCTTGCACATACATCTTGGGTCTTTGGTGTATTTTGGGTCAACAGTATCACTGTAGCACTCCTATCACAGTAGTGGCTCTGAAGACAGGCTTGAGGCTTGGAGGGGGCAAAAATGCTCACGCCAGAAAGATTCCTGTTAGGGAAAATGCTGCTGTCAAGCCAGAGATATTTCTGAAATCTTCATTTGGTTAGCGTATGCCAAGGATGAGGACAAATGGGCCCCGGGACTGATACACTCAGCTGGGTATGCTAAAACCGAGGGTCTGTGTGGGGTGGGGGGTTGGTAAGCAGAGGGCCTGTGGGTAGTGCTAACCTTCCACAGGAGGAAGAGCTCAAGGCCATACAAAGCTCACTTACTTTCACTTATTTGAAGGTCAGGTGATGAGGCCCTGGAAGGTTAAATAAACTATTTCCCTTAGGCCTTAAAGATAGCTTTAGCATTCTCTTGATAAGTATGGATAAAGGTAAAGTTCAAATTCCAGATTAAAACTTTCTGCCTAGAAATAAATAAATAAATAAATTACTGTAGATGTAGATAGTTTGAGGGTAATTTCAAGCCATTTATCTATCTATCTATCTATCTATCTATCTATCTATCTATCCATCCATCCACATACAGTGTGGAGCAAAAGTAGGTTTATATTGGAAATAATACAATTCAATTTAATACATATATATTTATTGATTTCAGAGAGAAAGGGAGAGGGGAGAGAGAAACATCAATGGTGAGAGAGAATCATTGATCAGCTGCCTCCTACACGCCCCACACTGGGGATGGAACCTGAAAACCAGGCAAGTGCCTTGACCGGAAATCGAACCATGACCTTCCGGTTTACAGGTGAACGCTCCATCACTGAGCCATGCCAGCTAGGCCAATTCAATTTTTTAAAAACTTATTTATATTTTTATTTTTATTGAATTTATTAGGGTGACATTGGTTAATAAAATTATATAGGTTTCAGGTGTACAAGTCTATAATACATCATCTATATATTGTACTGTGGGTTTACCACCCAAGTCAAGTCTCCTTCCATCACCACTGATATCCCCTTTGCCCTCTTCTACCTACCCCTTTCCCTCTGGTAATCACCATACAGTAATTACTAAATAATAATACAAGAATAAACTCTGTTTTGCGTACTCACAGCTGTAAACCTACTTTTGCCCCGCCCTGCATATGCGCTCACACTCACAGGTTTTTAAAAGCAATAAAATATTTTATTAAGTTAAATTCATGGCTATTTCATTTCATTATGAGTGGGATACTTTACAAGTGAAATAAATCACTGCAATGAAATGCTGGACTTTAATGATCTGAAAACATAACATCTTTTTAAATGGTCACTAGATATTTCACAGATTTCACCAATTACTTGTCACACTCTGGCTGGAAATTCTGAGCCATTCCATTCATTTATTAGCTCAGCCAGGGAACTGTTTTAAAAATTTATGAAAATGCTATGGTCAAATTCCTTCGCTGCCTTGACATAAGACTAGGTGGAGAGAATGCTTTTCAATCGGTTAGTGGTTATAAACACCTGACTTGTATTTTGCACCATAACTATAATATGACTATGACACTAATTGGCTTGGTTCTTAGCACCTTCTTGATCATACTGCCTGAATTTGGCCAGTCTTGCAATGGAGCATTTTGTGATCACATGTTAAAATGAAACTGTTATAGACCAGATGGCATTATTGGGTGGTCACACTAGGAAAAAAAAATGCGCTGAAAGTTTTAATTTTCTCTAGGAAAACAAGAATTCATTTCAGCCTGTAATGCAGTCACACATACATCATTTGACTCTCTAAGAATAGTTAGTACTGACCCCTCAGAAGGGACCCCAAAAGTGGTGTCTTGTACCCCAGAGAGTATTCAGTAATAATCTTTGGAGTCTGGGGAGAAAATATTACTAACTTCTATTTATACTTTATTTATTTATTTATTAAAGGAGAATAAAATTTGGCTTTGTTGATATTTAATATTTATCCAAAGTCTACTGAGAGAAGATTATGAGTGTCATGGCTTGCATGGGTTGACAGAATCACAATTATTCATTTGCTTTCAGCATATCCATACATATTGCAATTGGCCTTTGGATGAACATAAGCAAGCTTAAGAGACCTTAAAGATATATTATCTTATTTGAAAAAAAAATTGACTGAAAATGATGGTAATAAGTCAATACAAAATAAAGAACAAGTTGATATTTCTTCTACTGAAAGTTTTTCTATCTTTAATATAAACTCTTCATGTGTTGATAAGTAAACCAGATTTGGCAAAACGTCTGCCTTCATCTCACTCTGCTATGAAATTATCAAGAGGACTATCAAAATACTGATACACATTCTTTATTCTTCAAAGTGAACCTTCACTGACGTAGGGGAAAATTGTGCTTTGAGATACCAGATAAGGATAGAAAAAAGTCAGCAAAACTAGCAAGAAATTTTAAACCTATGTATCCAAAATGTATTCTCCTGATTTCTTCCATGACCTTATGTTATGGAATACTCAATTTAATGTTTAATGCTAATTGTTTAGAAGCAATACTTAAAAGATTTTACTAATAGCCAATGAGCTAAAGGCACATTGAGAAACACTTACTCTTTTTTTACAATACAGTAGTTTGATAGTAAACACTGATAGAAATATAGAGAATAAAAACTGAGAGAAAATGCACAATAAACATAGTTTTAAACTTAAGAAACAAGTTTTATAACAAACTATGTAGTATAAAAATTTAGCAAATATAGTTAAATGAAAGTACAGATGCTTCTAATAGGCTTCAGCTTGTAGTATTTGCTAAATTTTGTGTCAATGATGGAATATGAACAACTACCTTTCCACTTTCTTATGAGCCATTAAAGGAAAGAAAAACCAATGAGATGATTTTCACAATAATAAA
>NW_006283588.1:999681-1013537 GCF_000327345.1 Myotis davidii
GAAATTGTGGGTGTTGTTGGGGTAAGAGGACAGCCCACAAAAGAGATGCCATTTTATGCAAAACAGCTGAAGCGTTTGTTCAAAGTCCCATAATAACATCGATTTTTAAAAAATATATTTCTATTGTTTTCAGAGAGGAAGGGAGAGAGAGAGAGCAAGATAGAAACATCAATGATGAGAGAGAATCATTGATCAGCTGCCCCCTGCATGCCCCACACTGGGAACCAAGCCCTCAACCAGGTATGTGCCCTGATTGCAAACTGAACCGTGACCTCCTGGTTCATAGGTAGATGCTTAACCACTGAGCAACACTGGCTGGGCTGCAGGGAACTTTTAAGATATTGACTTATTTCTAAAACTAATTGGAAGCTACTATATTGATTACCAACAAATAATAGTCATGATTGCTAAATAACATAATAACAAAACATGATTTGGTAGGGAAATGTCAATTTCTTTTTTCTAGTTCCTTGTACTTTAAACCATTATAGCATGATAGCTGTAAAATAGAAATAAAAAGTAGGGTGGCACTAGAAAGAAAATCATGAGAAAGAAAACAAGGGAAATCCTAAACTGAGGAGTGGAGGACTATTTCTAAATCTACATGAAGTCCTGGCAGGTAAAATAATCCTATGTATTGTGCATGTCAGCATTCTAGAATGAAAACTGCACACATTGCAGGAACTCACACATTGTTATTTTACCAAAATGAAGCCGAGGTTAAATACATCATAACCAGCCCAGCCGTTGTGGCTCAGCAGTTGAGCGTCAACCCAGGAACCAAGGTCACCAGTTCAATTCCAGGTCAGGGTACAAGCCTGGGTTGAGGGCTGGATCCCAAATAGGGGTGTGCAGGAAGCAGCAGGTCAATGTTTCTCTTTTATCATTGATATTCCTATCTCTCTATCACTCTCCTTTCCTCTCTTTCTAAAACATCAATGAAAACTATTTTAAAAATCATAACCAGGACTTCAATACACCATAGAGAAGTCATTCCTACAAACAGGTGGTACCAGGCTGGATAGACAAGAAACAACCAATGACCTCAGTTTAAATGAACTGTGGTATACATATGTAAATACTCTGTGCAGAATTTAAGTTTACATTAAAAAGACTTCCATCGCACTAAACAACAACATTTATTGATTGGCATTCTTTTAATTTGGGTCATATAAGATGACCATCCATGGTGGCCCTCCAAGCTCCCAGAGTGGCCTCTATTCCGGTCAGTATCCCCGATCCTCTCCCAGACTAAGTTCGGTCACTCTGTTAATACAGATTCAATGGCACCCTGCTTGTCTTTGGAACACTCAGTGATTGCCCTTTCTCCTCTTGAACTAGAAGTACCCTGAGGGCAGGGATTGTGTCTGTATTGTTTACTGCTATTCTCTAGTGCCTCACACTGCTTGACATGAAAAAAATGAATGAATGAATGAATGAATGAATGAATTCATTTGTTCACTTCCTAAGACCATACTTTTTGCTTATCTCAGTTTATGAGGATTTGGTTTTGGTATTGCTTTTGGCATTTATTTTGTGAAAGAAGACTAATTTAGAAAATGTTAATTATAATGTGATATTTTAATGTCAAAAAACATGACTATACTTTCTTTTTGAATTTTTAAGTTTGTTTAATGCCATGGGAGTTTAACTACTATAATTTACTTGTCATGTCACAATGAAAAATAACATTTACATACTTAATTTTATTAATTTATTGTCTTTCTCTTCTGTCTCACTCAGAGACAAGGTGAAAGACTTACTAAACATTCTGCATAATAACATCAACATTAAAAATGCCCCGGGAATGAACTTATATCTACTGGGAAAACCGAATTTTCTTTAGAAATTATTATTGGCTATATGTAGCTCAGTCAAGTAAAGTAACTACACATAAGCACATATGTTTTACCTGTACCTACTGCATGCACGCTCACAGTTGTGTACCCCACACCTTCAAGGATTTTGTTCCAATCTTTGATATACTTTGTATCCTTGAAATATGTAGACCTAACAACATATATTTCTATTAAGACCCATGCACAAAATTTGGCCTGCCTGGCCTGCACCCTCTTTCAATCCGGGAACCTCTCAGGGGAAGTCTGACTGCCGGTTTAGGCCCAATCCCGCAGGGATCCCTGCAGTCAGACATCTCTCTCACAATCTGGGACTACTGGCTCCTAACTGCTCGCCTGCCTGCCTGCCTGATCACCTCTAACTGCTTGCCTGCCTGCCTGATTGGCCCTAACCACCTCTGCCTCGGCCCCCGCCATTGCAGCTTCATCTGGAAGGATGTCCGGAAGGTTGTTCGGCTGTCCGGTCTAATAAGCATATTATGCTTTTATTATTATAGAAATTTCAATATAAAGATGAAGAAATAAAACCTTGGCATTTGGTTCAATATGGATGGATCTCAAGGGTAACATGCTAAGTGAGATAAGTCAGAGAAAGACAAATACCATATGATCTCAGTTATATGTGAAATTTAAAAACAACAATAAAAACTGAAGTTCATAGAAACAGAGAACAGAGTGGTGGTTGAAGTGGGTGGGTGAGCGGTGGTGACGTAAGGCAAAGATACAAATTTCCAGTTATTAAATACTTAAATCCTGAGATGTAATGTACAGCATAGTGATTGTAGTTAATATTTCTGCATTGCATACTTAAAAGTTGCCAGGAGAGATTTTAAAAGTTCACATCACAAGAAAATGGTGTATGGTGATGGATGTTAATGAGACTTCTTATGGTGACCATTTCACAATATATACAAATATTGATTCATTATGCTGTGCATCTGAAATTAATGTAATGTTATATGTCAATTATACCTCAATAATAAAAATAATAAGGATTGAATGAGAATGTCTCTGAATTTATCAGAGACTTCTTGGATTTTTAGAAACCCAGTAAGTTACAATAAAGCTATTGGAAAGTTATCAGTTTTGAACCCGGACATACTATTTTAAAGGACATGGTATCTTTAAAAAACACCTAATAAGTTAAGGTGGCTTCTCCTATGAATCACATTGGAAAGTTGAAGGGCTTCCGGGTCCAGTGAAGAGAAACCCCAAGGCAGATTCCCTTTCCCTCCTTGATTCCCCTTCAATAATGAAATTTCACCTGCTGGGAGCACTGGCTATGCATTGCAGGTCTGCAGTAATCCAACCGCACAAGAAAACCTAAAATCAATGTTTAATGAAAATTTGGTCTTTTTTAAAAATCCTGACTGGTGGATATTTTTCCCATTGATTTTTAGAAAAAGTGGAAGAAGGGAGGGAGGAAGGGGAGGAGAGAGGGAGGGAGGAGGGGAGGGAGAGAGAGAGAGAGAGAGAGAGAGAGAGAGACTCTGCATGATTGCTTCCCTTATCCGCCTCAACCAGGGCCAGGGATTGAACTGTAAGCGAGGTTTGTGCCCTCGACTAGGAATCAAACCAGAGATCCTTTGGTCTGCGGGCTGATGCCCTTATCACTGATCCAACTTAATGCAGAGTAAGTACTTTTTTGTTTATTATATCTTCTTTGTAAGATAATATATTCTAAATAAAATATCCTTGGGCTTCCTTCCCCACCAAATGAAGATTTCTACTACCACAATGAGCAACCTGCTCGCTGATGTAGAAAGTGGGGAAACATTATTAGCTAGGAAATACACAAAATGGCAAAAGAAAATGGCAAATATGCAAGTAAGGATCCTTCTAACTATGGGGAGCATCCTTACAAGATCAATTGAGTGGTTTTTGGTTTTAATAGTTCTTTGGGAAAGCTGCTCTTCACATTTTCAGAACGCAGAGGGAAGCCCTAGAAACAGCTCTCCGATTTGCTTTGCTTGATGGGCCTCGCAGCCCTATGGCCTGTGGTGGCCTGTGGGGATGGCTGGTGTCTCAGGCTTCTCCTATCTGTTGTTGGAACTGGACTATTGTCAAGTCTACTGAAGAGCCCTTGTTTCTGTAGCCCAAGAGGAGATGGGAGGGCAATAGTCCTGCAGGCACACACCCGCCCAGGCGGCGTTTTCTTCTCCAGGAACATGGAAAGGACACTCATGGGGAAAGGTGTAGGGAGACAAACTGATTGCCACTTCCGAGGGGGGAGAATTTGATCCCTTTGTGCTCTTATCTACACCCACTTCCAACTTGACGGCTTTACCTCTGCTGGGTTTCAGAGGTGGTAAAAGGAGAGGAGGAAACCCTTGGTGTGAGTGCTGGTGGCCATGAATGAGTGTCAGTGGATGGGTCTCAGGGAGACAGCTCTGATAACAGCCTTAGTTCCTGATTGGATGTCAGATACGCGGACCCCGCACAGCAGATGCACACAGCACTCGGTCAGTCACACAACCATCCAGAAAGAGTGCACCAACACATGTGCTCTTGTTCATTCATTCGCTCATGCATTCCCGTGCAAATCATGTGTGAGTGCTGCCCTGTGCCGGGCACTGTTCTAAACACAAGGGTTATAGCAATGAGCAAAACAGCCCCAAATCTGCCCTTTGGAAGCTTAGGTACATCCGAATGGAGCCTACACTCTCTACATCCTTATGACATGCTGAAACTGCCAGGCCATGTCCCAGAAGTCTTATAATACAAATGATTTTAATTAAAGAAATATTCATATACGAACATTTCTGCCTTAGTTTTAGGGGGAGAGGAGAGAATTTAAATATTAAATGTTTAATAAAATTAAATCCCAAAGATCTGTATAATTACATTCCATTATATATGTATGCCACCAAAAATATTACCATTGCAGTGCTGTGGAAGGTGGGACAAAATTTGAGGAAAATTCAGAATCTAGATTTTCTTAGAATTCTATATTGATTATAAAATATCAAACAGTCTTAGAAACCATGAGTAGGTTTGACTTGTATTCTGTCTCATTACACATAAACAAGAGCACAAGCTCACGAGTCAATCGGCCTATTTTTCTGTCCACTTCTACAATCAGGTCCCCGCAGGTCCCCCAGAGGGGCTGCTCACCTCCGTGTATTGCCACCAGGTCCCTGATGAGGCTCCAAGGGGTAGCAGCTGCCTCTGCCCTGGCCCCCGCCTCCACCCAGGCTGTCTCCTGAGAAAGATGTCTCCCATGACTTTCCCCACGACAGGCCCTCCCTGTTCCCATCTCCTCTGCACACTGTCCAAGGGGACCTCCCACATGGTCCTCTCCTGTAATGGCTTCCTGCTCCAGAAGGTCCCAAACTGTACATTTTAATATGGTGAATTTTATGTTTTGCGTAGTTTACCACAAAAAAATAAAATTAAATGGCTGATATTGGTCCTGGGAGTGGGGTATCAGTGAAGGCTTTTTTGAACTAGGTGGGCTTCTGACCACAAAGAAGATGTAAATGTTGAATTTTCAGTAAAGAAAGATAAGGATGACCCGGATAAAGATGGACATTTGAGTGGAGTAACTGTGGAACAAGCGGAGTTCATGTGGAAAAGCGAAGGAAAGTCTCTAATTCTACAGTTCTGCTCTAAGCAAGATTTGCTTTAAATCACTAAGTGTATTTTCATCAGAAACCAAATCCTCCCACATTGTTAAATATAAATCACAATAAGTGAACACATAAAATAGGATGGTATACTCTTTCGATTTTATAATCAGATATTATTGCCTTATCACCCTTGAGAAAAAAAAAGGCATATATATTCCTTGTGATCACTCACACTTCATCAATTTTTATAACATTTGTTTTACAAATACTGTGTTCCTGTGGCGGAGAGAGGTGGGGACACACACAGCATATTTATTTTTTCTCTATCCAGAGCGAATCCATACATCATTGCATTAGGAGCTAATTTGTCTTTGATTTATTATTGCAGCAAAGTGCAACTTGAAATATCCAGCGTTTGAAACAGGGATTGTTAATTGTTTGCATGGAGATCAATAGCTGTGAGAGGTACGAATGGCCCTGCAGCCGCATAGCCTCAGCCCAGAATGTCAGCAAGACAGGCCTGGGGCTGAGTGATGAAAGGCAACCCCACATAAGAAGGTGTTGGCTGACTGCATTTTAAACTTAATGGTGTAGATTTGGGCCAAGGAGCCCTGGAAGGTACTCCTGTGTACAATACGGTGAAGGGACTATCTTTGGAGTCTTCAGTTCCTAGTCACTTTAAACTCACTGGGGCTTCTCTGCCCTAAACGAAGGTCATCACCTTTCACAAGTTCTCCCTGAAAACTAAACAAAAAGCTATTGTGTCACCACCTCAGTCTCTCCGTGGGGGACGTTAGACACCACTGACCTGGATGATTGCTTGCTGGCAGCACACCCAAATAGAGACGTGGAGACTGGGAAGAGACCTCAACATCTGGCTGACCACCAGAATCCTCACTCAGTGACCCAGCTACTCACGGGCCAAAATGACTTCCAAAGGTTTTCCATTTCTTGATGTCAAGGGAAGCATTGCCAAGTAGAAGTTAAACTTCGCTGTTGCTCTAAGACAGCCGTGGGCAAACTACGGCCCGCGGGCCAGATCCGGCCCCTTTGAAATGAATAAAACTAAAAAAAAAAAAGACCGTACCCTTTTATGTAATGATGTTTACTTTGAATTTATATTAGTTCACACAAACACTCCATCCATGCTTTTGTTCCGGCCCTCCGGTCCAGTTTAAGAACCCATTGTGGCCCTCGAGTCAAAAAGTTTGTCCACCCCTGCTCTAAGAGATTGAAATTCTGATATCAAAGAAGGTCTTTGTGTTATTATCATCAATTGGTATTTACTTGGAAGCCCTTGGCATGCATGCTACTGTGCAAGAGAATATATCCCAGAGAGATTTTCATCCTCAAAAACATATTTTTATTAAGTCTCTTGATCACCTACCTTTTCAATCATAAATAAGACAAGGGATAAGGGAGGCTCCATATCTTTAATTCTTCTAGATTATGGTAAAAAAAGGTAAATCTGAAAAAGTGGTTAGTGTACACTATCCTATATTGGATCTTGAGCTACTGTGCTAAGTGTTTTGAGAGGAACATTACAGTCCACACTAGTATTTTGTTGAATATATGGATGGCATTTTATGTAGGTTAGACACATCTTTTAAAAGGCAAGTAAGATTTTCATTTTTGTCTGATCCTGTGAGTCCTGGCCATCTGATTACTCCTTCACCAGAAGTTTCCAAATTTTACTTGCGAAAATGTCAAAACTGTCTCTGAGCACCACTTGGGGATTCCAGAACTCTTGCTTCTCACTAGTTCCCCTGTTGCTTCTGCGGCTTGTTTCCTGTGACACTGTCCTTCCACACCATTCTGCGTTTTAGGTACTAGAACATTCTGTGAGTCTTCATTCTCTGTTATAAGAAGATGCTTAGGATGTGGAATCAAAGAAACCTGGCTGAAATCCTAGTTCTGTCAGTTACTAGTTCTGTGACCTTCCGCAGTCTTCTTATATATTTGTGCCTCAACTTCTTCACTTGCGAAATAGGAAGGGTAACACTATAGGTGTGTTAAAGGATAATGTGAAAACCCTGGCAGGTGTGCTAAGTGGTTAGAACACCAGCCTGTGTACCAAAGGGTTGCAGGTTCAATTCCTGGTCAAGGGCACAATTCTGGGCTGCAGGTTTGATCTCTGGACCCAGCAGGGGCGCGTGCGGGAGGCAATCACTGTGTCTCTCTTACATTGATGTTTCTCTCTCTCTCTCTCTCTCCCCCCCCCTCCACCTTCTACTCTCTCTAAAAATTAATGGAAAAACTATCCTCAGATGAGGATTAGGAAAAAAAAGAAAGGATGACGTGAAAGACTATATATAAACCACTCATTACAGAGCAGCACACCTAGTAGGAACTCAATAAAACTTGTTCCCCTGGCCCATAGAACTGGCCATGTCACCCCAGTCCCTCAGTTGGTGCCAAATACCTTGGGCAGCATTTGTGCACCATAAGGCAGTTGTGCTTTCTTCTTTTTTTAAATATATATATATATATATATATGTGCTTTCTTTATAGAATAGTGAATGCTCATCCTATATAATAAAAGGCTAATATGCAAATCAACCAAACAGTGGAACGACCGGTACTGTGATGCACACTGACCACCAGGGGGCAGGCGCTCAACACAGGAGCTGCCTATAGGGGGAGCACTGCTCAGCCAGAAGCTGGGCTCACAGCTGGCGGTGGCGGGAGCCTCTTCCACCTCCGTGGCAGTTGGACATCTCTCAAGGGCTCCTGGATTGCGAGAGGGCGCAGGCTGGGCTGAGGGACCCCCTCCTCAAGTGCACGAATTTCATGCACCAGGCCTCTAGTTTAAAATAACACAATAATCTGTTTACTTGTGCGAAGACTTGCTTTTTGTGTTATATCTATTTTGATCATTCCCTTTCTATTTTTCTGCAATGCAACAAGAATTAAAAATTTGGAAGAAAATTGATTTCCAATGATATTCATCAAATATGGTGAAAAGTGCACATAAATAAGACTAACTTTAACTTAATGTTCTAAACTAAACTATCAACATTAATTGGTCTAGAAATATTTCTTTGTACACATTTTTGCTTAGGAAACTTTAAGAAGAATTACTTGGTTGGCTAACACCTTTGGAATGTCAATTTCTAATAAACAACAAGTACTCTATTTTACTGGCCTGCTAGGAATACATATATATGAAAGTAGAACATTGTAATTTGAAAAAATTATTTTAGCCTTAAAGTCTTTAAAACTGGCTTCAACTGTTCCTACTTTATATTGCTTTTAATTTTTCAGTGGTTAATACATTTCAGTAAAACGTGGAGAGTTTTAAATTACACAGTAAAACAGAAGCAAATCAAAAGATTTCCTAAAAATGTGAAGAATGTCTGAAATCTACTCTAATAAAAAAGAAAATGTACCGAGAGTATGTTTAAGAAGCTGTTTCTTTTTGCACTTATTTTATCCTGAATTGCCCTGATCAACTTATGTGATTTTTGGAATGACTATAGGCCCTTAGGGCATATAGAATATCTGACCCAAAAACAGCTTTTTAAAAATAAAAACATTTGGGATCCTTTGATTATAATAAAGTAGCATTTCACATAAACTGTTGCCATTTAATATCTGACGGTTATAGAGTATCATCAGGGCTGCTCACCAGTTCTCCTGTTACTAGCCCTCCTTGAAGACAGCTGCGTCCATATGGCTTGCTTTGGCTAATAGACCATTGCTAAGCAGAAGTCTTTAAGGGCTAGTGAGCAATTCACCAGTCCCACCACTATGGGAAAACTGTAGGAAAAATGATGCTTGCTTATGATATATGTGCATCCAGGGTGAGTGGGATATGAAGACAAGAAATGTGGGAGAGTCTGGAAAAAGAGTGGTCAGGGAAGCTTATGGAGACATGCAGTGCCGTGCACGAGTGTTTAAACTGTACTCCAAAAGCAATGGAGAAACTTCTGAAGGTTTTGAGCAGAGGAATAAAGTGACCAGAACTGGGTCCCAGTAGATCCTGGAGAAGTTTTGAGATTCATGCTAGAAAAAGCCCAATCAAAAGGACCTTGGCATTAAGGGCGGTTCTGATGACAGCTCAGGAAGGAAAGAGGAGAAGCAGGGCTCCATCAGACACTAGTCTGCTGGCCCCTGGCTATTGGACTTCCTACCTTCCAGAACTGTGACAAATAACTGTTGTTTAAACAAATAACAATTACAACATATTAACTTAAAAAGACAAATAAAAGAAAGAAAAAGGTTACTTAGATCCAGGTGAACATTAAGAGAATGACTCATTTACTCTTCTAAGGCTGCTGAAATTCTTTGGGGAAATGAAAAAAAATTAAGTTTGTTTGTTCGATAGAGCAACCATAAAGTTCTTATAAACACAGTGATTCTTCTATAAAAGTGAATATCTATTGGTTTTTGAGACATTAGCAGATGGAATCTATTTTCTAGAGGTTCTCATAGCCTATGAACAGATTTTACTCCTGTTGGTCAGAAGAGCTTATCCATAAAATAAACGACCGTGAACTCTCATTAATTTTTTGGCTTCTTGGCGGCTGTTGGAGGAATGTAAAATTCTTTGCAAAGTGAGAACAAATGGTGCAGACTCATCTGTTTATTAAGGGCTTGAGAGCCTAAGAAGCATCTGAGAGCTACAAACATCAGTGACATTAATTTCAGAAAAATATCTGTGACTGTTCATGGGCATGGCAGACTTAGACAGGTTTTGACATGTGTATTCATGTCCGGCAGGACTTAGACATGGGGTGGGGAGCTTTAAGTGGTGGTCAAAGGAGACTTCTATTCTGGGAAGGTACTGATTTGTTTTTCCTGCACTGCCCACTTCCTTCCTCAAGGAGTTACTTCCTCCTAAACAATATTTCCTCGTTCCCCAATATTATCACAGGACAGCATGCTCAGCAAGGGCGAGATATGGCAGTATCTACAGAGCCAAGTGCTTACAGATTTTCTCTCTTCTCACTATCTCTATTGTAGCTGCTCCTCCCAGGGCCAAAGGTCAAGTCATCCATCCCATACTATTATTATACTTTAAATAAATTAAGCACCAAAGACAAAGCTAAAAAAACAAAGTTGGAAACTTCCTTAGGAATTTTCTAGGTAATTGTGGAAGATGGGCTCTTGGAGTAGAGACCCCACCATTCTTTGCTTTGCTAGGTTTTCCATAAGTTTTCCTGTCTATATCAGGAAATGGAAGGCCAATTTGAAGAATTCCTGAAGAGCCCAGACACTTCACCTCAACTAACGAAAGTCTGTTGCATGAGGCGGAAATGTCTGTTTCTTCTATGCCTCTGTGTGATTTTAAGTAGAAAGCTGATATTCTTATGCAAAGGTGAGAGTTCTTGCCTTTTAGAAAATCCTATTTCTTTTTCAAAGTGGCTCTTGACAGAGAGCAAGTCCTCCTGGATTGCTGAAGGAGCCCAGGATGCCCTCAAAGGCTTCATTCTCCAGGCACTCCAACCAATGTAATCATCACATTTACATTTGAAGATTTCCCAGACAAGGTAAGTCAAGAGTTCAGGAAGGAATGTGAACCACCAGGCTGGCACTACAACGAAAGAGGGCAAACAACCCATTCACCCTCTTCCTCCTGAAAAAGGAATTTCTGACCTCACCTCTGGTTAGAAGGAAGCTAAGAACAACTCCAAATCGAATGTATAGCACATAGAAGGGGAGGTGAGTATGCCCAAGAGTTTATTTTTGGCAAAAATAACAAAAACAGTAGAGATTTTATTTTTTTTCCACAGTTGAAAAAATTATTTTTTTCAGAAATTGATTAATCAAGTAACCCTCTTGGTTGATATTATTCTTGGTTTATATTTGAGGTTTCTCTTAAGAATTAGAGGTGCTTTCATATATTTTTTTCATATTCTGGTAGAGACAGAGCAATCAGTGCTGCATACATAACCGTGAATAGCACAAACGCTCATATAGAACTTAATAATTTAGAGTGATCTGCCCTATCATTTCATGTAATGCTAATAAATGCTGCTGGACTGGACAACATTGACTTAGGGAACAGCTACCCTTTCCCATAGTTGACCTACATGGTCAGATTGAATGGTCAAGCTTCAGTTCTGGACATGGGACTTTCTCTTTCCAGACGGCCAGTTTGTCCTGTGGGGGAGATGCTAACGGCATCTCTTGGGAATCACAAGTACAGGGCAATCGTAGCTCTTAGATTTTCCAGGATGGTCTCTCTCTCTATAACATTCTCTATAGTCAAACCATGTGACCAGTTTCGTTTCCGAAAACACTTTATGGAGGCTACTCTTGTCACAAATGTAACTCTGAGTTCCCCTGACTCTTTTTTTATTTTTTTAAATATATTTTATTGATTTTTTACAGAGAGGAAGGGAGAGATAGAGAGCTAGAAACATCAATGAGAGAGAAACATCGATCAGCTGCCTCCTGCACATCTCCTACTGGGGATGTGCCCGCAACCCAGGTACATGCCCTTGACTGGAATAGAACCTGGGACCTTTCGGTCCGCAGGCCGACGCTCTATCCACCGAGCCAAACCAGTTTCGGCATCTTTGTGGTTTTGATAACCTTGGAAAGTGCTTGGATTTTGATCTGAGGGCAGCTTCTGTTCTACTTTAGTAGAATGTCCTGGGTATAGATTTAAATGATTCTGAGCTTTCCTCAAGTGGTTCATATCAGAGTCTTGGGTACCCTTGAACTCTTACTGGGAGGTAGTAATCTCCATGAATAAATGTAGCAAAAAACTGGACACAAATGAGAAATAGTTCATTAGTACTCTGTGCAGAATAATGGAGAATGGGGATGGGACTGACTACAGAGCTTCATCTGAATTCTCTGTTTACTACAATAATAATATTAATAAAAACACCTCATCTTACATATAGTTCTACATATAGTCTTACATGGTGATTAGTTAACAAGACCTGGACCACCATATCATTATTGCTACTTCTCTCCTATTCAGATACCAGGAGGCCACATCTTCTCTTATGCCCTTCTCCCCTTTTATTTAAGCACAAATTCATATCATCTCAGAGATCATGTGGCAGAACCTATAGGCCTGAAAAGCTTGGAACAGATATTTTAGTGGATTTCCTAGATGATAAAGTTGAGGCTGGGAGAAGTCTGCAATTTGCCTAATATCACACAGTAATGGCAGAGCAATGTGCACAATTATTCTCTTGAGTATGTACATCACTGTTTGTGAAACAACAACAACAACAAACACACTTGAAGATACAGGCTCAATGGTCATACTGAGTTCCCCAACATCAATACACACTTTCAGGGGGATCCACCTACGTGTTGTAAGACATGACAAACATTAAAGTTTTTTGAATATTTTATATCATTTAATCATAACTATAGACAATTTATTATGACATAAGCAATTGTTCTGCTTCTCATCTCACTTTTAGGTGTCACATATAAAAGTATAAATTACAAAAAAAAGAAACTGTTTTACACAATTGGTTTGATGGCTTTCATATTTCATTGAGTGAACTTTGGCCTGAATATTTCAGCATTTATGTAGCTGGTGTTTAGGCTGAACTTAGTCTTAAGTGTGACAAAGTACTTCACCAAATGTGTCGACCCTGTTCCCTTTCCTTCCATTTTTTAATCAATAATTGGAATAACTGTAATATTTCATATAGCTGTTAAGAACATGACAAGAGATTATGTATTCAGGGTAGGCACTTTGTAAACCCTAAATCTATATAAAAACATGAATAATTATTATTGTTGCAACAAAACTGAAGTGGCCGTAGTAACTTTATTTATTAAGTTCTTCATCTAATATTATTAGGGCTCCCCCCCTTTTAGTTTGTATATTTGGCAAGAGAGGGTTATGAAATATATTTTATGTCTTCTATTATGACGCACTATTCCTTTTTAGGAGTTTCCTCTTTATATAAACAAGAAATACACAATTATCCAAGAACATCTAGATAAAATTAAAAAGAAAAAAATCTGCAAATTACATACTTAATAAAGGATCTTTATCTATATATAACAATGCAAGACTTGGTAATAAAAAGGAATAACCCAATTAAAAATGGGCAAAAGACCTGGATAGACATTTCTTCAGGGAAGACATACGCATGGCCAATAGAGATAATAAGATGCTCACTATCACTAGCCATGCATATAGAATGGGAAATGCAAATCAAAACCACAGAAAGATGCCATCTCATACCTGCTAGGACAGCTATAAACAAAAAGTCAGACGGTAACGATTGTTGGTGAGGAAGTGGAGGAATTGGAACTCTATACTCTGCTGGTGGTAAAGTAAAATGGTACAACTGCTTTGGAAAATAGCCTGGCAGTTCTTCAGAAGGTTAAATATAGAGTTATCCTATGACCCAGCATTCCACTTCCAGGTATATATCCAAGAGAAATGAAAATATATGTACACCCAACAACTTGTATATGAATGTTCATAACAGCATTATTCGTA
>NW_006283588.1:1013676-1013923 GCF_000327345.1 Myotis davidii
TTGGCAATAAAAACAAATAACATGCTAACACATGCTGCTACAAAATTATGACACTTGAAAATATTACACTAAGGGAAATAAGTCAGTCATAAAGGACCATATTTTGTATAATTTCATTATATGAAATACTGAAAATAGGCAAATCCTTAGAAATAGAAAGTAGATCACGGAGTAGTAGTTGCCTAGAATTAGGACAAGGGGTCAAGGGAAGGGGAGAAGGGGACTTAGGGGATTATGGAAAGTGATT
>NW_006283588.1:1014060-1031203 GCF_000327345.1 Myotis davidii
TTCAGAAGGTTAAATATAGAGTTATCCTATGACCCAGCATTCCACTTCCAGGTATATATCCAAGAGAAATGAAAATATATGTACACCCAACAACTTGTATATGAATGTTCATAACAGCATTATTCGTAATAGCCAGAAGTAAAAACAACCCAAACTGATCCATCAACTAATAAAAAAAATGTGGAATATATATATATATATATATATATATGAATATTATTTGGCAATAAAAACAAATAACATGCTAACACATGCTGCTACAAAATTATGACACTTGAAAATATTACACTAAGGGAAATAAGTCAGTCATAAAGGACCATATTTTGTATAATTTCATTATATGAAATACTGAAAATAGGCAAATCCTTAGAAATAGAAAGTAGATCAGTGAGTAGTAGTTGCCTAGAATTAGGACAAGGGGTCAAGGGAAGGGGAGAAGGGGACTTAGGGGATTATGGAAAGTGATTGCTAATGGGTACAGAGTTTTCTAGATGATGAAATGTTCTATAATTGTGCAACTCTGTGAACATACTCAAAATGATTGAATTATATACTTTATATGGGTGAATTAAATAGTATGTGAATTATGTTGAAAGAGAGAGATAATTATTTTTCTTGGATTCTAAATTTTACATGAAATTTCCTCAAGTGAAAGTGGATAACTTTACAAAATGCTAAGAAACTCTCTACCTCCAAGCTAATGAAGAGAACCTGGCCCCTAAAAACTTAATGATAAATTCTGAAAGTTTTCATTTCATTCAAATTGGTGACCTGCAGTTTTGGGGGAACATTTACATCTTGGAGCAGATGGATTAGCAAAATGAATTTGGTCCCACGTGGATCAAAGACCCTAATGGCCAAAAGCTTTGATGTTGTCAAACAACATGTTGGATAAAAAGAAAACAGATGTACAGACACTGCTGACAAAGCTTTGATCTCCTCCGTGGTGGCTGCCTGCTCATAAAGGACACTGGGAACTTTGTTGCTCTTCCTAATGAGCCTTCCCTGCTTTATTAGGTTCACTGATTTCATGCACACCAAACTGGCGGGGAACAGCACTGCTTTCTAAGAAAGGACTTTGATGTTTGACTAATACTAGCCAATAAACCATTCCTTGCACTCTCAGCCAGTAAATAGTGATTATAGGATATCTTCAAAAATGCTACGCTCAGTCTCTGCTGGTGTGAAACAGGGTGGCAGCCAAGAGTCAAGAACACCTTGGAATTCCTAATCAGATTCATGCAACAATTTGCTTTTGAGTATATATGTATATCAGGGCTTGACAGTTGGGGAGTTGAGGGGAGCTAGGCTGCCTAAATGAAGTTAAGTACAGGTGGCCTCAGTCCTCAGAGAGACAGCACTGTTAGGGTTACTTTGTGAAGCAATACCACGCCAAAGGGTTTTAGGTATTTGCCACTTTGCCTGTGGTGTGGAGAAGGGAACGGTGGGTCACTGTGTCACAAACACACATGTATCACCAAAGAGCACTAGCCTTGGAATCAAAGGAATTTGGAGTCAAAGGAATTTGGTCACGATCCCAGATTCACCATTGACTAGTGTGTGTTTTTAAAAATATGTTTTTATTGATTTCAGAGAGAGAAAGGGGGCGGGTGAGAGAGAGATAGAAACATTGTTGAGAGAAACATTGATAGGCTGCCTCCTGCATGTCCCCTCCTGGGCAATCAAGCCTGCAACCCGGGCATGTGTCCTCACTGGGAATTGAACCCTCATCTCTTGGCTCATGGGATGATGCTCAACCACTGAGCTTCACTGGCCAGGTGACTACTGTATATTTTGGGCAAATTACTTAACCTAACTCTTTGTTTAATGAGATGATCTCTAGAGTGTCTATTTCTATATATTTTAAGTTTAAAAAGAAGATACAGATCCGTTATTATTTCCCAATTTACAAAGAGAATATATGTTACTTACAGAAAACACAGATAAGCAAAGAGTTGGAAAATTCTTTTACTTTTATTAGTCCATGGTTCTTCATAATCTCGTACACAAAGTCAAAGATTGTTAGAGCAGAGAGACAGGGCAGCAGTTATATGGTCCAACCCTCTTATTAAACAGATGAGGGACTGAGATATGACTTGTCCAAGGTGACACAACATACATTACTGAGCACATCACTGTGCTCAAGTAGTTTCAAATGTCTTGTCCTCTAATCGTTAGCAAATGGCATGTTTTGATCTTCACCTTGAAAGATTTCTATGAAAGTATAAACTTTAAACCATAATTTTCCTATGTAGGTGTGTGTGGCTGTATTTTCTTTACAAAGGGAATCTCTAGATGTTTTTTATAGGTTGCTGGAGCCAGCTGTTGGTGTCTCCAGAAAACAAATAACCCAAGGATCCCTGCGCATCTGGCACATCCAATTTAGCGCCCTGTGTTCAATTTTGTTCACTCTAAGACTGTCACAATGGCCCTTCTTGGGTTCTTAGTTCTTTGGTCAAGGTGGTGGCAGCTGTTCTCCAATTGAAGAGGTAGCCCCATTTCACTTGGCCATTGGCGTCTGCAGCAGACACAGGATGAGGTCAGTGACAAATCAATATCATGAGAGGAAGTAGCCTTACTGGGAGGGGGAATATAGACAGCCTTGGACCTATGAATGCTGAAGTTGGGTGGGGATGATGTGTGGGGACAATTTAGGATTCTCTTCCTCTACTCAGTCACACACACAAAGTAAGTATGGAGTCATTCTTTGCCATTCCAACCTGATGACTCAACTGAAGTCTCAGAGTGTGAAGAGAACTGTGGCTGAAAGGTTGCCTGCCATCACCCACATTCATTTCAGGTGACATTAATGTTGCCTTGGCAGTTGCAGAAATATCATATTGCATTAGACAGAGTTTTTAGAAATAGCTATTTATCTTCTTATGTTGTCTCCTTCTGTGATAGGTGGAACTTTTTTTTAATGTATCGGAAATAATTTTCCACTTGTTGGTCTGTTTGTTTGCTTCTCCTGAAGGAGCATCACTATTTATGGAAGAAATAGTGGCATAATACATAAAAATTAAGTATTAAAAATATAGTACTTATTCACACTTTGGACCACTGTTAAATAGACATTTCACAACTCTGGCTTATATTTGTTTACAATGGTGGGTCATTGTTATCCTCATGCAGACACTCATATTTTTATCTGAGAGAAATTTCAACACATTATTAGTACATTTGCTGGTTTCCTAACGGTTAATTTTTTTCTGAAAAAAAAGAGAAATTTTAAACCTGGATATTATTTTTAAAATACTTTATTTGAATCATGGAGTATATTCATAAAAGAGAATTTGCATAGGGTAAGAATTTACTTCATCGAAAATTCAAATATAGGTCCTATTATCTCACCATCAGCTATGTACCTCATCTTCTAGCACACTGCTTCAGTTTCAATAAAATATTTAAGCACATGAATGAAAGGGGAATAATTTAACCTGTCATCTGGATATTTTGTCAATGCAATGTTTTTATACTCGGATACGCCTGAATTGTTCATTTTCATCCAGCTGTTTGGTATTAAATAAATAAAACCTTCATCTGTCATACATCCTTAGAGTAAGAGTCTTGATGAGGATCTGGTTGCAGAGAGATGAATTCTATTGGTTTACTGTCTCTCAGGCTAATAAAATACCACTGAATGCCTTGGAAGTCTCAACCATTCACAAGCTATAACAAGTAAATGTTTTCTTTTGATTTTGTCTTTCTTATTTTAAAAATAATGGGGAATAGCCCTAGCTAGTTTGGCTCAGTGGATAGAGCGTCAGCTTGCAGACCAAAGGGTCCTGGTTTCCATTTCAGTCAAGGGCATGTACTTCGGTTGCAAGCTCCTTCCTTGTCTGGGCATTGGTCAGAGCGCGTGCAGGAGGCAACGAATGATGTGTTTCTCTCACATCGATATTCCTCTCTGTCTTTCCATCTCTCTTCCACTCTCTCCAAAAATCAACGGAAAAATATCCTTGGGTGAGGATTAAAGAAAACAAATAATGGGGTATATTCAAGTCAGTTTACAACCTTGGATCATGCTATAGTTATTTTTAATACAATGTATGTATTTGTATTAAAAAAAACACACCAATTGATAAAGACATGCAAGTAACTCTAAGCTAGATACTGGTCCCTGACCCATTAGTGGAAGCTAAATGCTGGTTCCAATAAAACATATAGTAAGTAGCTGGGTAATTCAGAACAGGTCTCTTCAAGCTTATTTCCTGCTTACATAAGCATCCTACTCTAATTCTAATTAGCATCCCCAAACCAGCCTTAATTAGTACTTACATTTTGGCTATTTATGTAATTTAAGAGAACACCCTCATCTTATGAAGGAAAGTCCTGTCTATATGGAAACCTGAGGGCAATGTTAAAAACAAAGTGAGCTGTTTCTTAGCACTACCATCTTAGAGCAAACGAGCGTAGCCAGGAGAAGCTCTGGTAAGTGGCAGAATACCTTTGCTCATTCCTTTCCTAAACATCTGTCTTAAGTTCCACTTAAAATAAAACAATGGTGCATGTAAGTTACATTTATCAAATGAACGCTGGAGAGTGTAAAGATTAAAATTTGAAGCCACACTAAATCACAAAAGGCACACGAATGCTGAAAAGTTGCATTTTGTTGGGCTGGTTTGGCATGGGGTCCTGGCAAAGAGAAGAAAGAGTTGTCTTCAAAAAGAAAACCAAAACAATTCTTTGTAAATAATGTGATTTTAAATGAAGACAAACCAGAAACTATTTTGAAACCCTTAGCAATGGTATGGGTAGTCAAGACTGAATTCTGGGGCTTGTAACCTTGACCAGCCTTGTCTGTTAGGTTTTGTTCTCATTCTACTTCTTTCTGAAAAGGAAAGAGAAGAGAAGCTCATTTCCAGTGAAGGAAAAGCTCATTCCCACCACTGCAGTCAGTAGTTTACCTAAGTTGTCCCATTTAAATGTCATTACCATTTTATACATCAGGTAATACTCTGCCTAATTGTGAGGTGAACACCAAAATGGAGATTTAGAAAAGTTAAATATTTGGCCAGGCCATTCACAATGAACTACTGAGACAGAATTGGAACCCAGTTCTCATGTACGCCAAAGCCCATGCTCTTGGCCCCCCAGCAAGATGCCTTTACACATGTTGGAGCTTCTGAAAGTTGGTCTGAACCCACATGGCAGGGATAACACGTAAGGTTCTGGGTGGAGGTCAGGAGCTCATGAGACAGCGAGGCAAGCTACCCTGGGCTGGGCCTTCGCAAGGGAACGGTGAGCGGGGTGTCCTGCTCCTCCACATTCCTGAGGCGTAGAGACATGATCTGCAGGCTCCTGCTACTGAGGACCGTTGACCTGGAAGCACCTGAGTCACCTGTACTGTGCGGATAGGACAATACGTAACGTACCTGCTTGTCTTCAAAGTGCCAATTGCCCTGGTCTATTCATTTTAAAAGATAAGATTTAGCAACCCTACTACAATAAAAGAGGAGTAATTTGTGTACTTTTAACATTTGCTGCACAGTATCAGCCAGATATTTCCCTAAAGAAAAAATCAACTTGTTTAGAGCATGAAACTGAATTGAATAAAGGTGTAAAATACATTTTATTAACTGTCAACTTATGTATAACAGCCATTATCTTCTGGGTATTTTTATTGACATAGGGCCTTATTCGGTTATTTAAATAATGAAAGTAAGTTTAAGTTTGCTTGCAATTTTGTAAGTATATCCTTACTGAAATGAAAATCTGAAAGGGAGTCAGCGAAAGGAATGGGTATAGTTTAATTATTACTCCAATTTTAGAGATGAAGTATCTAATGTCTTTTTGACAATGGAGTGCCATTTAACGGGTCAAGGAAAACAGTGGCCTTACCTAAATTTACAAAATGAGGTCACAGCTGGGTCTAAAGTGGTACTTGTTTTCATTTGAGATATATCAGGAAAATGTGGAGAGAACACATTGCATTCCCCTCAAGTCTTAAGGCCAAAAGGAAATTTGTATACCCAATATCTCTAATTTTTATCATTTTTCATCTTTGCAGAAAGACATTTGTTCAGTGTGATATTCTAAATCTGTGTATAAAAATAGCTATTCTGGAGCTAATTTGTGTCAATTTTCTTGTGAAGTAGAGATAGATGAGATAGTGAAAGGCAGACCTTCACTAAACTTAAATTTAACAATAATGAATCCATAGGCTACCTAGTTGTTTTTTTTTTTTTTTGAGATGAAAGATAATGAAATCTTCTGTTAGAAATCATCCTCTTGAAGGATATTCCTAACAAATGGAGCCAGAAGGCTCATCACCCACCCGCCAGGTCACAATAATAAGTTAATTTGGACAAATTGCCACACATACACTCAGCCTTGGAGACCTTTAATTTCTAACAGCTTTAAAAGCATCCGTTAAAGCAAAATTGAGGGGAAGGGACTATAAATAGCTGATAGTTTTCAGAAGGAGTGTTTGAAGACTAGAGCCTTTGGTACTTATTACACAAAGCGCTAATAGTAGGAAGCAGGAAGAAGCAGTAAAAGGCAAAGTGAAATTTTAAAAGAGCTGCAATTAAGATATTATCCATTTTCTGAAGTTAATATAAAACCCATTTTTGAAATTCTGAATAATTTATTTATGGTAAATCTAAAATACATCCAGTGAACACAAAACATTTAAAACCATGCAAAATAGAAGATATTATTAATTTACTTAAGGATAAAAAGAATGCTGAAGGCAGAATCTATTGTGCTGTTTTGGCAGCATAAATTGTTGCAAGATCAAGGTATAGAAATATCTCTTTGAGTATAATCTTTTAAAGTCTCATTCTCTCTTCCAATACTTATGGTTACAGATTCTTGATTTTCTATAAATTTAAAGGATTATATTTTTTAAGTATAATTCTTTTTAATAATCTTAGTTCAAGATGGTTGTCTGACATCAATGAATAGTGTTATTGTACCTTAACTAATGGAAGATGTGATTAAAAGATTCTGTCTGCTCCTCTTTGTAAACTAATATTAAAAACAGAATTAAAATTTAAGATCCCTAGCCCACCAATTAAGCTATCAACCTTGTCGTACAGTTACTTCACTCATATCCATTGGAAATTACCTACAAAACTGTCTACCATGAACAAAAGAAAAATAGTAATTCATCTGAGTGCATTACACCGTAGATTCTTGGGTTCTTTAAAGAAACTATCAAACTCTGACACTATTCCTAAAACAACTCTGACATAGGTAAGTCCTATTGAATTGCTTTGGATATGGATCCAAAAGAATAAATTTGCTATATTTTGAATAAATATTGTGCAGGGCTTACTACATTTTGTTATGAGTTTATTGAAATAATTACAACTTGAGATCAACATTACAAGATCATCTCTATCTCAAAGGGTTTGCTACTTTGCCCAGAGGATCTGCGAGGTGCTGGAAAGACAAAGATGTTCCTGGCTTCTAGGAACCAGTAGGAAAGAGGAGACATGGTTGGTCCTAAAAATAATTTGACCTTTGTAAACTCAGACAGAGCTTTCAGTGGTTCTCAACCTTCCTAATGCCGCGATCCTTTAATACAGTTCCTTATGTTGTGGTGATCCCCAACCATAAAATTATTTTCGTTGCTACTTCATAACTGTAATGTTGCTACTATTATGAATCGTCATGTAAATATCTGATATGCAGATGTATTTTCATTGTTACAAATTGAACATAATTAAAGCATAGTGATTAATCACAAAAACTACATGTAATTATATATGTGTTTTCCGATGGTCTTAGGTGACCCCTGTGAAAGGGTCGTTTGACCCCCAAAGGGGTCGCGACCCACAGGTTGAGAACCGCTGTTTTAGATGGTTTCAAGGTCCCTTCCAACTCTAATCTTTTATGATTTTATAAAGATTATTCTCGTACAGAAGTCCTGAAATCCCATCAGTTGTTTTGCTTGCTCTTGGAAGGGCCAGCAGCAGAGGGGACAAAACCATGTACAAAGCTCCAGGGGTGTGTGTGCATATATTGTGCAAGGAGAGGATTAAATTTTCTGTTGCTCACTGTGTCATCCTCTCCGTCACCCCTGCTCCCCGCCCAACCCCCTTTTTTTTGGCCCTTTTGACCACACTGGAGAAGTATTTGTAGTATCCTCATAGTAGAGCACACAAAGTCACACATCTCTTTCTGGGTTGTAATTAATTATTTTAAAATAGCACAGACCTAATACACATGTTGAAAGAATAGATGAGTGAACAGGTAAAAGCATTACTCCAACATTCTTTGGGATAAGTTAATAACTACTGGGTAGCTCTATGCTCATCAACAGTTAGGTTTGCATTTATTCTTTTTTTTTTTTTTACCCCAAATCAAGTACCTTGTATGCTTGTGTGTGTATATAAATATGTGTATGTTAACATTTCTATATTGTAGACATATGTATTTCATCTTTGTAAAGGCAACCTACAAATATATCGATATATTGACTGTGACCATATAAAACTAAAATCTAGCAACTTACTAAACGAACTTGATCATTTTCCCTTACCCCCTGTTATACCGGAAGCTTGGCTAAGCCACACAAAACCACCAGGTCCATTCGAAAAAGGTGCCCTCTCAGAAGACACTGCCCCCTAGGTGTGTGGCTTAGCGAGGGATCAACACCTTTGAACGAATCAGAAAAAGGCTGCCCATTCTCAGGGGAGCAGCCCCCCTCCAGGCTTTGGAGCTCCGAGGACAGGCTGACTTCAGCTGCCTTGGCCGGGAGCCCTCGAGCAGGGCAGATCCTGCCTAACCCTGGCCTGGGTTCCAGCAGTTGGCAACAGCCATCAGCCTTGTCCTGGAATCTTATAAAAGTCATTCCTCCCCGGTGATGTACATGCTCTCGGAGGGGCAGTTCCAGGAGGGTGTGTACTTAACAATCAGAAGCCGAGCGAGCCTGTGCTGAGCCTACTGTGTGCACTGCAGTCTGCTGAGCGTGTGAGTGAAGTGAAGACAGGTCCCTGCTTTCAGAACGTGGTCTAACTGGGCAGTCGGAACAAAACCAGGCCATGTGGTGTGATCTGGAAGTCTGGCTCGGAAGACACAACCACTTGGTTTTCCTCTTTCCTGTTTTATATAAAAAGGAGAGCGGGTGGGAGGATGTTGAGTGTATACACCTTGGATAATAGGTTCCTTATCATCTACAAAGAACCACTAACAAAATGTTATATCTAGTGCTTACTGTGAAGAAACAAGGGTGGTGGTTATAGGCGCATGGCTGGGGAGGTGTCCTAGATTAAGCATTGAAGGTCATATTGCAATAATATTAAATCACTGGGGAAGACCGGGGTGACTACTCCAGGATTGGGGTGCTGCATAGGCAAAAGCTCAAAGATGGGAATTGCTAAAAGATGATGTGGAACAGTGGAAAGTCCCAGGTAACTGGAGCAGGGCGTCGAAGTTGGGTTATACGGGAGAGGCAAGCAGGGTCTGTCATTCCATCCTCCCCGATGGACCACAAGCCCGTAAATTGCCAAATGATCCCCGGGGATCTGAATTGGATTGGTAGCTGCAGGGAGCCTTCCTCAGGGTGTAATGTTTGGGGACCGAATCCAGGGTCCCAGCCAACATTACACCGCAGTCTACACACCCAGTGAAGCAATTAATCAGCACACACACACACACACACACACACACGGACTTCAAGAGGGAAAGGATCCTGATATGTAATCTCAGGCCTGGGCCACACTCTCCGACTTCAAAGGCGAAGCCATGGAGGGGCCGTCTGAGAAACGGGAACCCTTCCAGAAGAAGAGTGTTGGAATACTGACCGCGGCAGCGCTGTAACCCGGAGAGAAATACTCTCCTCACACAACAGAACAACTTACCAAGGGGCTTGAAGTCGGTCGGAGAGAAAGCAGAGTTTGGGACGCGAGCCAAGGGACCACATTTCTGTAATGCTTGTTCTGGTGCCAGTGATAAACACGAGTGCATCCCTTCAGCCCTCGGCCCGGGGAGAGCTCTCCAAGTGGCGGCCGGGCTCTCTAAACATAAATAATCTTAATCTTCAAATGCACAGTAGACACATGGGAACATGATTAGGGGGACTTTTTTTCTTGGCTCTTTATGGAAACTTCCAAAAGGAATGAACGTCAGCCTGTGATGGGAGTTTAACTTCAAGTGGGTGTCTCTGGAGACCTGGGCATGTCTCTCTACAGCTCACCAGACTGGACTTGCTTTTCCCATAATAGCGCTCTCTAAGCCACAGAAGCTGCAGAAGAAGGAAGGGGCTTAACCGGATTCAAGGGTGCAGAAAGGGCTGGCAGTTCAAAGGAACATGAGAACAACCTTCATTTGTGTCATGTGATGGTCACGTGGACTAGTTCACCTAGTCCTCCCTAAGATGTTTTTTATTTTGGTGGGGGAAAAGAAAGCAATAATCACATGTGTGTGTGTGTGTGTGTGTGTGTGTGTGTGTATATATATATATATAATTTTTTAAGCAACCTGGATTAGCTGAGGTATTAATGACCAATTTCTATTCAAATTTTAAAATTTGAATAGGATTTAATTGGAAAATATCTTCAATTGGGGAAAACCCCTAAATGTGTAAAACCTCAACCTTTCCTGGAGGTACAAGTTACCAGCACGGTTTATTAGGCTGCTTCTCACTGTCACACTGTCAGCAGGTGGGTGTGGTTCAGCATGCAAAGTATTCAGTTTTGAATAGTTTTGAGGAGTTTTGGCTCTCTCTTCTAATCAGATTCAGAAGGTTGAGAAAGAGAGGGCAAGAAAGGCCAAAGACGGGGTTGAGAGAAAAGGGAAATAAATCTATGAGGAGAGAGAGGGAGGCAGCAAGGGAGCTTTTCTACATATAAGTTATTCTCCCATGGACTCAATGTCTGGTGGAGAAATACCCTTCTTCAATAATGGGGACTTTGGAAGGTCAAATTGTAGATCTGCGTTCTCCCTGTAGGGACACTTCTCAACTGAAATAAAAGCAGATGCTTAAAAAATTACCCAAAGAGGTGAGAAGTGCCTTCAATTAACAGTTAAGAAAAGGCCACTTAGGAAGGAATTAATATGCAGATGTTTACTGTAAACACCTTCAGTGTGAACAAGCGGAGGCAACATCTCACAGGCACACGAGATTTCCTTTGCGAGAATTCCCAACCTGATCTGAGGCACATCCCCCTACCCCTCTATTTCTTATTCCATGGTTTCTGGTTTTCAAGCTCATTATGCCTTTTTGTATGTTTTTATAATCTAGATCAAGTTCAACTGTAGACCCTAAAAGGAAGATAGCTCAAAATTAATAGTTTGGTAAGAGTCTTGATGAATGTATGAACGTAGCGGAGAAAACATAAGGAAAGCTGCTCCCCCTCCTGCTCTCCTCCCCCTCTAAATGGCAATGTAACACTTGGAAGAGGAGCTTTCAGTTTTTTCAACAGGGACAAAGGGCCCTGGCTGAGGCTGTCCCTTTTGCCATGACCCTCCAGTTGGTGAGCTATTCTTCCATGAAGACCCTGCTGCGTTGTTAGGAAGTAAGAGGCGTTAGCACACCACTCACTATCTTTCAGGGGCCAATTAGCCAGTTTGGAATATCCAGACCCCGGGCTCCTTTCATTTCGCTTTTAGCAGCCTGCCTTTTGGTCATTTACTATGCTTCATTAAGAGGGGGAAAGCTCAGATCTGTCCATTTGGTTCACCCTTAGGAGCTCTGACGAGAGCCTTTCTTGGGGAAGGCAATTGAAGTCATTGTAGGGAGTTGGGGGATTATCCATGGATCAGGATTATCTAACCCAGTGATTTTCAACTCTTTTAACTAGAAGGGGTCCTTTTTACACATTAACAACAACAACAACTATGCACCCCAACATGACAGTAATTGTACTGTCAGCATCTGTTGAGTAAGGCAAGATGTGCTCATATGGAAGAAAGCCCAGTTCATCTTGTCTTTTTGGTCTTCAAACACATTCTGTTCCTCTGCCAATTCCTCTTGGAAAGACATCTTTCCTAGGGCAGCACTACTCTGAATTCCTTGTGGTCCAGATGCAAGTATAGTAATGAAGGCTTACAGATGAAGCCTGGTATCTATCATCAGTTGGAAACCCTTGTTGAAACACACAAGTACAGATTGTTGAGATGTTTTGGAATAATAAATACCAAACACCAAGGGAAAAGAAAAAACAACAACCAACAGCTCCCCTTCCATTTCATTAAAGGTGTATCTATTTGGGAAGGCTTAAATTTGAAGATGGCTAATGATTTTCTTGCTATCTGATGACTCAGTATGTGTGAATTAGAAGAAATTGAAATCAACTGTGAGGTGCAGCTGCAGATAATAAATAGTATGACCCTAACATTTTTTAATTAAAAAATTTTTAGTGTTGACATTATTGCAAGAGCTCCTGTCCCTCCCCCCACCCTTGGCCTACCTTCACCCTTCCCCACCTATCCTTCCTTTACCAAATTATTTTCTGTGTCCATGGTATGCATATACTAGTATTTTCTTTAGCTATTTCCTTCACCTTCTTTATCCAGTCACTCCCTAACGTGTTTTTAGCAATGCTTTTGCCTATTTAGTGAATGGGACTCAAGTTTGAATTTCAGAGTAGAAGGCATCAGAAACAATTACAAAGACTTGCATGGTATTAACAGAGAGAACTTTTTCCTCCCCGGAGCTATGAATGTTGTTTCTCTTTGTTTAGTGTTTTAAAAATTGTTCTCAGGCCCAGATAGCATGGCTCAGTGGTTGAGCATCGACCTATGAACCAGGAGGTCAGGGTTCGATTCCTGGTCAGGGCACATGCCCAGGTTATGGGCTTGATACCCAGTAGGAGGCATGCAGGAGGCAGCCAATCAATGATTCTCTCATCAGTGATGTTTATATCTCTCTTTGCCTCTCCCTTCCTCTCTGAAATCAATAAAAATATATTTTAAAAAACTGTTTTCAGTATTTGGGCTCCACTGTCTCTAAACAGATAACTTTATCTTCATCATCAAGAAAATTAAGGTGATCAGGTATAAAGTACTTCAAGTTATTTGTAACATCTGCATTATTGGGGCCAAAAAAAAAAAAAAGCTGGCTCTTGTCTTTTCATGTATTTTTCTTGGACTTTCTCATTCTTTTCCTACTTGCTGATGACTCCCAAATTGGTATTTTTCTACTCTACCTTCTCTCCCACATTTAGATTCTGATATGAATCTAAATGTGGCCACACACACCTGGATGGCCACAACGACCTCATGCTCACCATTTCCTTCCTAAATTGTTTCTCTTCCAAAATTCCTCACCTGAGGGAACCACCATTCCTCCAAGCGTCCAGGGTAGGAGCCTGGTAGTAAACCTAGAATTCTCTTTTTCCGACATTCCCCATTCCCAGCGAATCCACAGGTATTAAGTAATTTATTTTAAAAAGATTTCTCAAATCTACTTCCTACCTTTTAGCTCAGCTATCCTTCCTTTATTCAGGCTCTCATAACCCTTCCTCTGTATGCTTACAATGGCTCTTCAAGACTCTCCATTGCCTAAAAATAAGGTCCTTGCCTGTTAATATAACATTCGAGACTTTTCATCACCTTCCGTTTCCACTTTCACCTGCCACTCTCTGGTCCACTTTACCAAACTGCACATACCAAGCGATGCTTTTATTCCTTTTACTTGAAATCTCCTCCCTACCGCTCGTCACCTGATTAACTGTAATCCACCTCCTCTGAACCTTATGACCAAGCAATGTGCCTCTCCTCTGTGATTGTACGATACCTGTGCATACCTGTTTCTCATTCCCTGTATATTATATTGTGACTATCTGTTAATTCATAATCCCTCCACACCTTTAATGGTTCTAGTCAAGAAGGAAGAACTCGGTCTTCACTGAGACAAGATTTTTGTTTGCTTTTAGGAAAAACGATGGAGATTTGTTTGCTGCATCTCCGTTAAGAGCTAAGCTCTATTTTTCTCCCCCTGAATGAGGGCAGGATTGTCACTTGCTTGTAACCAACAGAATGTGGCTGTGTGACTTCTCAAGTTAGGGCAGAAGAGGAGGTGCTGCTTCCCCTCACACCCTGGGACATTTGTTTTGGGAGCCGCAGTAGGATGTCTGACTGCCTTGAGGTTGCTGTGCTGGGAGGAAGCCCAGGCCTTAGGAAGGGGCCATGTGTAGATGCTCTGTTGGGCCTCAGCGGAGGTGGCAGCTGACAGCCAGCATCAACCTCCAGACATGAGTGAAGAAGCCTTAGGTAGCTCCAGCTCCAGCTCCAGCTGTGGAGCTACCCAGCCTTGGAAACCTCCCCGCGGAGGCCCCTGTGCACCCTGCCTCCTGACCCACACACAACATGAGCATCATAAGGGGTTGTTTTACATCACTGGGTGCTGGGGTGGCTTTGCTGCAATGGCAACCACAACACACCCCCACAGCAGCAATCCGCTCATTAGGCGTGTTTGGTGCTCCTCGCTTACCGCTCTCTCCCCTCCATCCTTTCATCGTGCTCATGGGCATCACTCCCTCAATAAGCTGCCCTCCTGAATGAACGCCTAATCATTGCCTCAGGGACTTGTCTTCTTCCCCTGACGGAATCAAAGTGAGGCTCCTGCCAGCCTCCAGCATCAGAAATTATGCAGATGGATGTGAAACATCCTCAAATGCTTAAAACGACACTTTGAACAGGCTATGGGTCTGTTTAAATCTTGGACCAGGGACGGTGGTCCTGAGGAAGCCCAATTAGGAGGAAAGGCAGTGGGCTGGCTTAAGGAAGCCGGCAATGCTTTTGTCTACAACTGAGATTTTTAGAGGCCATTTACAAAGATGACAGATTAAAGGAAGGAATTGGGGTTAAAGATATGTTTTCATTTACGGAATAGTTTTCATTTGGAGAAAAAATAATCTTGTTTCTAGAAGTCTGAAAGCATATCTTTTAAATATCTTAGACCTTTTTCTTTATAGAATGCTAGGTAACTAGTTAGAAAAAAAAATCTGACTAAAAAGAATTTAGATAGTAATAGTGACACCTTTAGTGTAGCGTGCAGTTATTAATGCTCCAACACATACAGTGTCCTTCCTTTTTTGTTTTAAACTTCACCCGAGGGTATTTTCCCATTGACTTTTAGACAGAATGGAAGAGAGGAGGAACAGAGCGAGAGAAACACTGATTGGTTGCACGTGCCCTGACCAGGGCCGGGGATCAAGCCTACATATGCCCTTGACTGGAATCGCGCCTGAGACCCTTCAGTCCGCAGGCCAAGGCTCTATCCACTGAGCCAAACCGGCTAAGGCCAGTGTCCTTCCTTTTATTGGGTAGACTGGGTCACATGGCAGCATGTGCGTGAGTCACTCATGTGCGTGAGTCTCGTCTGATATCGAAGAATCTGATACTCAGAAAGCACTTGAAAATAGCCGCCCTTGACTGAAATCGCGCCTGGGACCCTTCAGTCCGCAGGCCAAGGCTCTATCCACTGAGCCAAACTGGCTAAGGCCAGTGTCCTTCCTTTTATTGGGTAGACTGGGTCACATGGCAGCATGTGCGTGAGTCACTCATGTGCGTGAGTCTCGTCTGATATCGAAGAATCTGATACTCAGAAAGCACTTGAAAATAGCGAGCACTCAGAAACCTTGCTGACAGAAGAGTATACAGATGGCAGTCACATCAGTCCAGTCTCCGGCGGGCTCATAATAAAGATACCACAAAAGTATGGTACATCCAATGACTTTTCACTCGGCCGCATTCCATCCTCCACCACTTGCTTGCATACCACTGCCTCCCTCACGGCTTTATCACATTTATCTGAATTCCTACTATCTGGAGGTAGTGTGTCCGGGTTCAGCACAGTGCCTGAGACATATTTATAATATTTGTTGAGTAAATAAAGCCGTGCATTGGGCCCATGCATCCCATCACTGAGATCATAAATACTGTTCATACCTGCTTTGTTGTCAGTACAGGGCCCCACCTAGAAGTGACCCTGGATTGCAAAACTCTAACGTACAAAACCCAGACTGAGTGTCTCTCTCAAACGCAGGCAGACACAGACTCCTCTGTTAACAAGCATACCATCCAGATATCCGTGTCCCTGACCATGTGGCAAGGCATTTCACTGACTGCCCAGAAGGAAGCAGGCTGCCTTTAATGAGTATTTAGCGCACGGGCACTGACAACAGGGACAAGAGGCACAATGCTGCTGAAATGACAGCACGGCCTCATGACGCGGTTGGGTGCCAAGCCAGAGTCAGTTCCAGTTGCTCCATTAGCAGGCAGGACTTCAGGCAGCGCCAGACATTGCTCTCTGCTGATGCAATCTGGCACAGCTGTTAGTAGGTCAGGATTACAATTGCAAAGCGAGGGCTGCCAATACTTTGTCCAGCAGGATCCGACTCTAGACAATATAATACCTTTCAAAGAGTGACACGCTGTATGCAAATATATTAATACAGCACTTGGAACGTTCCATTCAATCCCCACACAACCTCATGTGGTGTGGTGCGAGTGTTACTAGCATACCCATTTCACAGATGACGACACAAAGGCACAGAGAGGTTATGTAATCTATCCATAGTTAATACACATTGTAAGAGGCAGAATGCAATTCAAACCCCATCAGTCAGTCTCCAAGATCCCCGTTCTTAATTGCCACACAATGCTGGTTCTCATAAGCACTATGGCTGGCTGCCCCAATGCCATGCAAATGCCTGGCTTTGAAGATAATATTAGAAGAATGCTCAAACAAGTACAGAAAATAGAGGTGTTTACCTTTAAGACGGATTATCACAGACTTAAGGCTCACAATGTTAGAATATTTTTCAAACCAAACTATGCATTAATTTATTAACATTGTAACCAGCCCATAGTACTACCCAGAGCTGCTCAAAGCACCATTCTGGTTTGCATCTATTTTTTGTGGACTATTGTTTATGGCAAATGTAGCAAGTGACATGTAGATGTTTTGCTGTAGTTTTGCAGTCATTTGAGACCATTCCTCTGCTCACTAGACCCCTTAGTTATGAAGCAAAGGGCAAACCATTCGACACTGAAGCTGCAGGAAAGCAGGGACCTGGGTTGTCTTGGTCATCCTATCTAATAAAAGAGAAACATGGTAATTGGCATACCACCGCTACCCTTCCTATTGGCTAATCAGGGAGATATGCAAATTAACTGTCAGCCAAGATGGCGGCCGGCAGCCAGGCAGCTTGAAACTAACATGAGGCTTGCTTGCTTCAGTGAC
>NW_006283588.1:1031473-1033109 GCF_000327345.1 Myotis davidii
GCCTGACCAGGGGCTGCACCTAGGGATTGGGCCTGCCCTCTGCCACCCAGGAGCAGGCCTAAGCCAGCAGGTTGTTATCTCCCGAGGGGTCCCAGACTGCGAGAGGGCACAGGCCGGGCTGAGGGACCCCCCTCCCCCCTGAGTGCACAAATTTTTGTGCACTGGGCCTCTAGTCTATAATAATAAAAGGGTAATACACTAATTAGACTGGACGTCCTTCCGGACAAAGCTGGGGCTTTAGGGAAGCCAGCCCGTGTGCTAGAGGGAAGCTGGTGCCAGCAGCTGGGGGAAGGAAGGCCTACTCTTGTATGAATTTTGTGCATCAGGCCTCTAATCTATATAAATAAAAGCCTAAGCAACTGTTAGGGCCGAATGACTGGAACGACTGGTCGACCAGGCGCTATGACGTGCACTGACCACCAGGGGACAGACGCTCAATGCAGAAGCTGCTTCCTGGTGGTCAGTGTGTTCCCACAGCAGGAGCGCCGCTCAGCCAGAAGCCAGGCTCACAGCGAGTGCAGCTGCTGCTGCCTCCACGGTGGAGGCAGGCGTAGCGGGGGCCCCCTGGGTGAGTGGGAACGGCATGGCACCTGCCCTGGCTCGGGCTCGGGCTCGGGCTCGGGCTTGGGCTTGGGCTTGGGCTTGGGCTCGGGCTCCTCCCTGGCCACCTGCTGCTTAGCACACTGCTACATCCATCATACCCCATAAGCCTGTAGTTACAATCTCTGGAGAACTGTTGAAGCACGGACTCTTGGAGTAACCAGGACGAGCCTGATATTGCCGCCGGGCTCCTGGAACTCTGCCTTGGGCATCGAAATCAAATTTCATCCCTTACCGATTGCCCCGGAGCTACAGAGGAAGGCAGCAATACAACAGTGGCCACAAGGTGGAGACTGACAATCGGTGTAAAAGTTCAAGAGAGATGGATCTGAAGGGGTGGGGGCATGGGCAGCAGAGCACCTCTGCCCCCCAAGATCCCCAACTTTGTATTGTTCCTTGAGAGTGTCTCTTATCTGGCTCTGATTGGTGGAAAGCATCCAGCATGGCCCAAGGTGTTCACTGGGGACCGCTTGGCCAGCAAGGCATGACCCTGGCTGCAGAAGGGACATTTGGAAATATCTTTTCAGGAAGTTGTGGGGAGGGGGCCAGATTCCCCATGAGACTTCCTGGATGCTCATGGGGACATGGAAACTCCTTGGGTACATGGGTGCAGGTTCCTGATTTCCTTTCAATGTGCACAAATCCATGCACCAGGCCACTACTTGGTTATATTTGCACAGAGCAGTGTCTTGGTAGGTCACTGAAGCACTTCTCACAACGTGTTGCCTGGAACTTCCTTCCTGTTGTCTCCTTTTTCCCCTCCTCCCAGTCCTTTTTCCTGGACCAGTGGCATCCTTACCTAATTGTTCACATACTCTCTTATACTGCCACCATTTGCAGCAGTCTCTGCACCTCCTAGTCCTAATGGTGACCTGGTCAACCCTTGGCACACCTCTTCTCTTGCTTCCATACCCCATTACGTATGTTGCAGGAAGAGATACTCTCTCTGAGCTGCCATTTCCCAATCATAATTCTCCCACCTCTTTTGAAGTTGTGGCCATCCATCTATATAAATTGAATCTCCTATTGCTCCTCA
>NW_006283588.1:1037302-1039746 GCF_000327345.1 Myotis davidii
CTGGGTGAGTGGGAACGGCATGGCACCTGCCCTGGCTCGGGCTCGGGCTCGGGCTCGGGCTTGGGCTTGGGCTTGGGCTTGGGCTCGGGCTCCTCCCTGGCCACCTGCTGCTTAGCACACTGCTACATCCATCATACCCCATAAGCCTGTAGTTACAATCTCTGGAGAACTGTTGAAGCACGGACTCTTGGAGTAACCAGGACGAGCCTGATATTGCCGCCGGGCTCCTGGAACTCTGCCTTGGGCATCGAAATCAAATTTCATCCCTTACCGATTGCCCCGGAGCTACAGAGGAAGGCAGCAATACAACAGTGGCCACAAGGTGGAGACTGACAATCGGTGTAAAAGTTCAAGAGAGATGGATCTGAAGGGGTGGGGGCATGGGCAGCAGAGCACCTCTGCCCCCCAAGATCCCCAACTTTGTATTGTTCACCTTAGAGTGTCTCTTATCTGGCTCTGATTGGTGGAAAGCATCCAGCATGGCCCAAGGTGTTCACTGGGGACCGCTTGGCCAGCAAGGCATGACCCTGGCTGCAGAACGGACATTTGGAAATATCTTTTCAGGAAGTTGTGGGGAGGGGGCCAGATTCCCCATGAGACTTCCTGGATGCTCACGGGGGCATGGAAACTCCTTGGGCACATGGGTGCAGGTTCCTGATTTCCTTTCAATGTGCACAAATCCATGCGGGCTCGGGCTCGGGCTCGGGCTTGGGCTTGGGCTTGGGCTTGGGCTCGGGCTCCTCCCTGGCCACCTGCTGCTTCATGCACTACTTTGTGCTGTGTGGGATCAATGCAGAGAGTGGGCTGGAGCCCAACAAGCTGGTGGGTAAGGCAGGGCTGTGGTGGTGGGGCCTTGGGCATCGAGATCAAATTTCATCCCTTACCGATTGCCCCGGAGCTACAGAGGAAGGCAGCAATACAACAGTGGCCACAAGGTGGAGACTGACAATCGGTGTAAAAGTTCAAGAGAGATAGATCTGAAGGGGTGGGGGCATGGGCAGCAGAGCACCTCTGCCCCCCAAGATCCCCAACTTTGTATTGTTCACCTTAGAGTGTCTCTTATCTGGCTCTGATTGGTGGAAAGCATCCAGCATGGCCCAAGGTGTTCACTGGGGACCGCTTGGCCAGCAAGGCATGACCCTGGCTGCAGAAGGGACATTTGGAAATATCTTTTCAGGAAGTTGTGGGGAGGGGGCCAGATTCCCCATGAGACTTCCTGGATGCTCATGGGGACATGGAAACTCCTTGGGTACATGGGTGCAGGTTCCTGATTTCCTTTCAATGTGCACAAATCCATGCACCAGGCCACTACTTGGTTATATTTGCACAGAGCAGTGTCTTGGTAGGTCACTGAAGCACTTCTCACAACGTGTTGCCTGGAACTTCCTTCCTGTTGTCTCCTTTTTCCCCTCCTCCCAGTCCTTTTTCCTGGACCAGTGGCATCCTTACCTAATTGTTCACATACTCTCTTATACTGCCACCATTTGCAGCAGTCTCTGCACCTCCTAGTCCTAATGGTGACCTGGTCAACCCTTGGCACACCTCTTCTCTTGCTTCCATACCCCATTACGTATGTTGCAGGAAGAGATACTCTCTCTGAGCTGCCATTTCCCAATCATAATTCTCCCACCTCTTTTGAAGTTGTGGCCATCCATCTATATAAATTGAATCTCCTATTGCTCCTCCTTCTTCATTGAAGATTCTAGCTCTTGGTTCATATACCTCCCTTTCACTCCACCTCCGACAGCCTCACCAGAGGAGGCAGCCCATACATTCTGTGACCTTGAAATTCCAAGACCATCACTGGGTCACAGTCTGATTCATTTTGTTTCCTAGAGTGCTTCATTCAGAACTCTTCCACTGATACCTCATTTTGATTTCAGCCTCCCATCCTCCTTAAATCCCCCCAATCCCCCCCCCCACACACACACAGCTGGGCAATGGCTGAGCCACTCATTCATTCCTGGCATGCACCTTCGATAGAATCCTGGCTTCTCATTGCCTTCAACCAGAAAAACCTCCACACCGAATCAAAGCTGCAGTTCACCCGTTCTTCATTCAAGCTCCTGATCCTTGGTGGGCCTCTTTTACGCATTCTTGGACTTCTCTCTCTCTCCATTCCTTGGCCATTCCTGAGTCTAAACCTTCCTCATACATCTCAAGCTATCTGTTTTTAGTAGACTGCATTGTCTGAACTGCACTAAGAAAGTGCAGATTATCAGTGCTGATCTATCTCCACTCCTCAGACACTCCTTGTTAAGTTATTTATTGCCACAGCAATCTCTACCCCATTCCTGCCAGTCTAAGGGTAGGAGTGCCCTCCTCCTAGCTAAGACTCCTCTTTATTTGTGCCTTTCACTCTGTCTTCTGAATTATGGCTTCAACAATTTTCTTATCCCTTTCTCAGAATGTCAACTTCTATTTCCTTTCCTTCCTCCCTCCCT
>NW_006283588.1:1040215-1042935 GCF_000327345.1 Myotis davidii
ATTTATTCACTCAACATGTTCTCCTCCAATGATTTCTACACTTATGAAGTTGTAGACTGGTAAAATTCTAAACTATATGGGCACAAGATTGGATTACTAATTGTAAAAAATATATATATTGATGAGAGAAAGAGAGACAGGAATATAAATTTGTTGTTCCACTTATTTATCCATTCTTTGGTTGACTCTTGTATTTTCCCTGACCGGGAAAATACATCAAACTCACAATCTTGATGTATCAGGATGATGCTCTAACCAACTGAACCACACAGCCAGGGCTGTATTGATAATTTTTATTATCTGAAGTAAATGCATAGTTCACTTCACCCCAAATTAACTTCAATTATTTTTTTTAAAAATATATTTTATTGATTTTTTTACAGAGAGGAAGGGAGAGAGATAGAGAGTTAGAAACATCGATCAGCTGCCTCCTGCACACTCCCCACTGGGGAGGTGCCCGCAACCCAGGTACATGCCCTTGACTGGAATTGAACCCGGAACCTTTCACTCCACAGGCCGACGCTCTATCCACTGAGCCAAACCGGTTTTGGCTAACTTCAATTATTACCATAATTTCATAAAGGTGAGGATACTTTAATAACAACAAAAAAGTAAGCAGGGCAGAATAAAGGGGAAGAATAATACAGTATTAAGCTGAATACATTTAATATTATACAAATCTGAGTGCATTGCTGTGTTATTCTGCTTGGGCTGCCATAACAGAATACCAGACTGCTGCAGGCCATTGGAAATTTCATCCTGGATTGGTTCTAATCTGCAGGTCAGGATTTGAGAAACACAGCTCTAAACATTGTAAATATCACATATGCAGCCTCTAAAAAAATTATCTATTTTATTTATTTATTGGTTTAGGTCTTGTTGATGTACTTGGTAACATAGTATTTAAATTTTGGTCCTGCACAAATGTGTTATCCTTTAAAAAATATTCACTGAGCACCAAGCCATGTAAGTAGAATGCAATTGAATCCTGTCAGCTGTGGTGCCATGGAAAGAAAGTTGTGCTTAAAATAATAAGCTCTGGGTTTTAGCCACCTCACTGAGCTTAAGTTTATTCATCTTTAAAATGGAGATAATATGTTTCCTTAATCTGTTTGAAAGGATTTCATAAGGGTGATTTATACTCAAGTATTTTTTTTTAATCCTCACCAGGGGATATTTTTCCATTGATTTTTAGAAAGAGTGGAAGAGAGAGGGAAAGACAGAGAGAAATATTGATGTGAGAGAAACACATTGATTGGTTGCCACCTGCATTGCGGCCCGACCAGGTCCTGGGCCAGGGAGGAGACTGCAACTGAGGTACGTGCCCTTGATTAGAATCAAACCCAAGACTCTGGTCCACAGGCTGATGCTCTGCCCACTGAACCAAACTGGCTAGGGCCGAAGTATTTTTTAAATGTGCGACTATACAAATAAAGGCACATAATAATTATTAGATATAACATAGTTGGGTTAAAATATTGAAACATGCAAGAATAGATAAAAAAAGCAATTCTTAATAATGCCCAATTCTATTTTATAAAGTTATTAGACTAGTAGATCAGGGAAATGGCATGCCTTTTGCTATCAGCGAAGCATTTTACAAAGTTTTAGTAAAGTTCTTTACTAAATGGGCACCAAAACACTGGATAGAGTCATATTTTGGCTGAGCAACTGACTTTTAAAAGGATTGATAATTGAATGAATATGGACCTGGAGTGAGATCTTTATTTTGTCATTGATTTTGTCCTAGTAACATGTTGATTGAATTAAAATAGAAAATCCTTGATTAAAAGTTCCAAGTGGCATGCTTATAATGTCTATGGGTGTCACAAAGCTAAAATGCAGAACTGGTATATGAAGAGATAAAGATTCGGAATTATCTCAGTAGGTTGGAATGATGGGTAAGGAAGGTGTATGTAAAATGAAGAAGATAAGATTTGGCTGGGATATATGCCAATCCTATATTTAGTCTTAAAAAACAACCCAACAAACCTCTGCTGCACAAGAGAAAAGACCTGAGGATTCTAGTTCATGTTAAAATGATCTCTGACTTATAAGTAATCATAAGCTTAATACGGACCATCAATATGGTGAAGGTAATAAAAAGACAAACAAGAAATATGTTGCAATTGCACATTGATTTTATCACACGACCTAGAATAAGGAAGGAAGGAACCCTACCACATCCTACCTTGTCCAGAGCAGATGCTGAGCACCTTGCTTATGACTGAAGACGGCTGTTAACAAACTAGAAAGCTTCAAGAAGAGACTATTAAGGATCTTGAAACCCTTCCCAGTAAGAGCATGCTGAAATAATTAAGGAGATAGACCTTGGGAATAAAAAAAAATATTTCTTGTTTGCTTTCAAATATTTGAAGGTTCATTATGTAGAGAAGTGAGCAAACATTTTATAAGATGCTTCAAAGAGCTGTCCTATTACCATAGTCTGTTAGCGTCTCTGACCGAACAGGAATGGCACAAGTAAGGGAGGGAGAAGAGTGCCTGGATTGTAGTCACACTTCTCTTGAGGACCAGGATGCATTTATAAAAAGCTAGAGGGAGAGAGGAAACCAAGATGGTGGCATAGGTTAATGCCGGAGATTGCTGCCTTGAACAACCAAATCAAAATACACCTAAAAGACGGAATGGACATCATCCAGAACCACAGGAAGGCTGGCTGAGTGGAAATTCTACAACTAGGAGGAAAGGGAATATCATAC
>NW_006283588.1:1044153-1045856 GCF_000327345.1 Myotis davidii
CTATTCTTGGGGGGGGAAAGGGGGTGGGAGATGCGGGAAGAGACTGGACAAAAATCGTGCACCTATGGATGAGGACAGTGGGTGGGGAGTGAGGGCGGATGGTGGGACGGGAACTGGGAGGAGGGGTGTTATGGGGGGGAAAGAGGAACAAATGTAATAATCTGAACAATAAAGATTTAATTAAAAAACAAAAGCTAGAGGCCCAGTGCACAAAAATTCGTGCACGTGTGTGTGTGTGTGTGGGGGGTGGCGTGTCCCCCTCAGCCCAGCTTGTGCCCTCCTGTGTTCTGGGAGCCGTCAGAGGATGTCCGACTGATGGCTTAGGCCAGCTCCAAAGGCACCCCCCCCATCACCTGCCGTTGCCGCCGGAGGCCTCCCTCTGTGGGAGGTGACTGGACCTGCTGATCAGGGCACTATACTGGCCAGCAAGCAGCTAGCCCTGGCCCCCAATTGCCCCTCCACTATTACTGGTCACCACCACCCCCTCCCCCATCACTGTCCCCTCCCTCTGCCTGGTGGTACGTGCTTTAGTTGGCCTGGTGTCTCCTGCGCGCTGGCCCTGCCCCCTACTGACCCGTTGTTCTGCTGTTCAGTTGATTTGCATATTACGCTTTTATTATATAGAATAGTAAGTATGATCAAGAACCAAAACCAGAAAGCTAATCTCACCCTGCATAGACTACATGAGTTCACTGCTAAACTATCATGCACAGCTTAAAATACATTATAATGACACTACAAAAAGTTCACATGAAGTTATAGGACTGAAGGAAGTGGGAAACTATCATATGATCAATCTATTCCCCAAACCTTGCAGTCATAGGACAGAACTTGGGGTGACTCCTAGAAAGTTGTAGTAATAGTTTCAGGTTAAACAGAGCTGAGCTATTTTTAAAAAATAATGTTTTTATTGATTTTAGAGAGAGAGGAAGGGAGAGGGAGAGAGAAACATCAATGTAAGAGAGAAATATTGATTGGCTGCCTCCTGCATGCCCCCTACTGGGGATCGAGTCCACAATTGGGACATGTGCCCTGACCAGGAATCGAACTGGCAACCTTTTGGTGCATGGGACAATGCTCAACCAACTGAGCCACCCGGCCAGGTCTGCATGAATTTTAGAGATATTTAATTTGTGTGTTCACTTACCTCATGGTTGTAGACCTAAAATGGGTTTTGAAGGAATAGGTGGTTATTTGGGATTTTCCTAATTTCTTGGCATGGACGTTGGAGTCATCATGCCTTTTGCAAACTGTCCTTGGACGCTCATTGTAACGTGAATCTGCTCCAATGTGGTTGCCTTTGTCTGTGACTGGGTCTCTTCTAGAACAATCCATATTTTTGTGTCTGTGTGATGTTGATGTATATGTATGATCAAAGCTAAAATCAGACTAAAAACACAACTACAAACATTTTGGAATATTTACTATTGAGTTTTTACCTTTTCTGGGTTCCTTACTACCTGATATTAAACCTGAAAGACGTAGTACATCACATAACCTCTTTTAACTGAAAATAGCAACTGCATGGAAATATCCTTATCTGAGGAGGCCCTGGTGTGATGGCCTGAAATGTGCTTAAAGGAGGAGGAAACCAGTGACTCTGGGTCCGTGTCAGATGCTAACATTTCCCCTCTCCTCCAATGCCATCCTGCATTATGAAGTTGGCAGTCTGGAAACAACAACAACAAAGGCAGCAACTGCTT
>NW_006283588.1:1046582-1067682 GCF_000327345.1 Myotis davidii
TATCTATCTCTATCTCTATCCCTATCTCTATCTCTATCTCTATCTCTATCTCTATATCTATATCTATATATTGTGATTTCATATGATGGGGCAGTGACATGACTAAAAATCACGTAGCATTTAACAAAATATTTAGAATTCATTTAACAAATACATAGAAAGCAGAGTAGCTCTGGTTAAGGGCACAGACCTTGGAGGTGGATGGTCTAGACAGGAGTGGGCAAACTTTTTGACTCGAGGGCCACAATGGGTTCTTAAACTGGACCGGAGGGCCGGAACAAAAGCATGGATGGAGTGTTTGTGTGAACTAATACAAATTCAAAGTAAACATCATTACATAAAAGGGTACGGTCTTTTTTTTCAATAGTTTTATTCATTTCAAATGGGCCGGATCCAGCCCGCGGGCCGTAGTTTGCCCACGGCTGGTCTAGAGTCAAGTCCTGACTCCCTTATATACCGTATGATCTTGGAAGAGTTATACCAGCTGGGGCGAGGTTAGAACATCACTGTTAATTTATCTACTATAAAATGTATTTTTGTCAGAACTAGTGATGCATGTATGAAAAGCTTACAGCAGTACTGCTATATAATAGCTCAATAAGTGACATTATTAATTATAATGAAGGCATAGATGACTCCTGTCCATCTTTGTATCCCAACTCTCAATGACTGGATAAGCACTCAGCAAATATTTCTGAGTATATGAGAGAGGAAATAGTAAATGAACAGTCTCAGGGGTTGAAACCACAGCCTCCACTTTAGCCAAGACAGCTTTCTCCTTGTTTCCCAAACTGGCCTGGCCACTGTTTTCACTGTCGTGTGTGTGTGTGTGTGTGTGTGTGTGTGTGTTCAATATATTTTTATTGGTTTCAGAGAGGAAAGGACAGGGAGAGAGAGATGGAAACATCAATGATGAGAGAGAATCCTTGATCGGCTGCCTCCTGCACGCCCCACACTGGGGATCAAGCCCGCAACCAAGGTACATGCCCCTGACTGGAATAAAACCTGGGACCCTTCAGTCCACAGGCTGACGCTCTATCCACAGAGCCAAAGCAGCTAGGGCATCTCTGTGCTCTTTACCAGGATTCACAATATTCCCTCCTCTCTGCTACCTTGCCTACTCTTGCCTGAAAATTTTAACCCATAATTTATTAACCCATGATCACTTTTCAGACACCTCCAGGTCTAGCTTCCTGGTAATGCCCACAGCACTGAACACTGATGTCCTCCATGGTCATTTTTGCGGCACATGCCAAGTACCTATGGGAAGTACTCAATTGATATTTGTTAAATGGAAGAATATCTTTTGTTGTTTAATGCGCATGTCTTGAAAGTAGAGCCCATTTCCTATCTATACATTTTCATTACAACACAGCATAGCACTGAACAAATACTTAGGCACCTAGCATATTTGTGTTTGAAGGACGTTTAGAGATAACGGAATTGAACCTCATCTCCACAGATGAAGAACATGAGGATTACATGCATAAGTTACTGACTTGCTGAAGTCTCTCAGCGCTGGTTTAGTTCCAGAATATGGAATACAAATCAGACCTCTTCACTCATGGTTTTTGGTTAAATGGATGAAAAAAAAATAGTCCTAATGGAGGTTTATAAGTGATCATACGTATTTATTACTATATAACTCAAGCTTTCAAAATTCCTAAGGCCACAAACAAGGGTTTAGCCTAAATTATTGAAAGACCAATGGATCTTCTAATCACAGATTTTTAAACTAGCTTAACTCATTAAGAGGCAAGGACATGCTCTGTAGAGATGGCCAGAGGTGATTTGCAATAAATAGTGACTCCTAGTAACACATTGTTTAGTGTGTGATATTCTTTAAACATGCTTTCCAGTCCCTGACCCTATTATTTGCAGACTGTGCTGTCTTGTTTGTATTGGAAGATATGATCAGGGGCCAAGTTCCACCCTGTACGATAGCACTGCAATCGGGATGTCACAAAACAGTTGTCTTGCATCACAAAACTAAGGAGAATTTTCTCTGTGGAGAACTTTCTCTCTAATCCTGTTGCATAGTTCCCAGGACCACATATGCTTACCTTAAAAAAAAAAAAAAAGGCAAAAAGTCTTGCCCTGGCCGGTTTGGCTCAGTGGATAGAGCGTCGGCCTGCAGACTGAAGGGTCCCAGGTTTGATTCCAGTCAAGGGCATGTACGTTGGTTGCGGGCACATCCCCAGTGGCGGGTGTGCAGAAGGTGGCTGATCGATGTTTCTCTTTCATCGATGTTTCTAACTCTCTATCCCTCTCCCTTCCTCTCTGTAAAAAATCTATAAAATGTATTAAAAAAAAAGGCTGACACGCCCATCAAGCCAGTGAACAGCGCTAAAGCTCTGGCGGGATGACTGTATGTGATATAATCTACTTTATATGTTTTAGTCATCACATGGATGTCTGCTCTGGTTAAAATGCAGATATTGTTTCCTGATAAAATATTGAAATGTTTGCTGTATTCAGCATTAAAAAAATTATTTTGTGGACTATCCTGATTATATCAAAAGCGTTAACTGCATACAGGATATGATGCAGACTTTGTTTATGTCAGCTACAGGGGAAAAAAAAGGGAGGACTAGAAACTGTGGGAGTGCTGTATGCTGAAGGTAGAATGCACTCCTAATCCTAACCAGCTGTCCTTCCTTGAATGCAGGGGAACGTAATAGCAATCGCTCTCTCTTCTCATGTGTTCAGTGAGCAGCAAGCTCTGTGTGCGTTTTTACCAAAACAAGGGCAGAGCCGTCTCCTAGCTACACAAGTGTCTCAGAAAATACAAGAGGGAAATACCCAAAAGTCAACTTGAAATAAAATATATACAAGCACTAACAACACATTTCTCCAAGCCTGTTAAATGTCAGGGAGCCACAGTTAAGTAATTACTTAAACACAACAAGTTCCAATTCACTTACACCACTTTAGAGTGGCTACTACCTCAACTTGAATCACCCGGCAAATCACAAGTGCAAGGCTGATGGACGCACAACATTCCAGAACCTGCACATAAAGAGCCTCCAAACGCTTCAGATCTTTCAGCTCCTCCTCCTTCACATGTTTCTTCAGGGGCAAAGTGTAAATCCTTGACTTCACAAAGAAAACTTTAGTCTGACTTTCTTGAAGTAATAGGTCAAGAAAATACAGAAAAGCACAAGAAAGAAATAATATTCTTACTTTTGTGTTTACAGAAATACACTATGGAAAAGCATGGAGACAGGAGGGGATTTTTGTTAGTTTCTAAAAGTGGTGACCCATATCTGTCCCCTTAATTTATCACCTACTTCTTGGTTTTTGCTTCAGTCCTATAAGGTTATAGGGACATCATGGATTTGCATTCAGGAGAATTGAGTTCACATCCACATTTAAAATCTTACTGGTTTTGTGATTTTTGACAAGTTACTTAACATTTTCAGTTGTGTTCTCTCATTTGTCAATGGGGAAAATGACACCTGCCTTAAATGGTTGCTTCAGCCCTCAAGGAGATGTAATGTATTAGGTCCTCAATGAAAATTAGTTTCTATCTCTTCTGATATTTCATTTCATATCTGGGCAGGAGACAGTCTATAGCTAGGTTTTAAAATTTTCATTTTGCAACTAAAGAAATGATGAGAAAATGAAAAAATTAAAATTATTATTACAAAATGTCCACTCAATCACTCCAGTAGTCCTTGGCAAGAAAAATTATGAATACAGGGGCAGAATTAAGCAAAAAATAAAATAAAATAAAAAGAGAGAACCCATGGACATGGACAACAGTGTGGTGTGGTGACTGCAGAGGGGGGAGGAGAAAGGGGTTGAGGTGGAAGAGGGCATAGAGAGGATAAATGGTGATGGTGAACAATAAAATTAAATTTAAAACAAAAGAAAAAGACAAAAGCATGAATACAAAAGGTCTTGGCCACGCCAATACCATCCAACATGAAAACTTATGCCCCCTGACCATGTACTGCTGTGAATCATAATGAATCACAATGATCTGAATTGAATGCAGTTAAAAAATCTTAATTTTAAAAATTTTATAGAAACATGTGAACACAGGGCTAGGGCTGCCCTAAGACCTTAGAGGGGTGTGGGCAAGTGAGGGACCCTGAAGGTTCATTAGCTTCATTATAAATCCTCCTGACTGTGGGGTGTAGAGGATCAGTGCCTTAATTTTTATTATTAAAAATAAAACAATAGATACTACAATGTTTGAAAATTTCAAAACTTCCCCAAACACATCATATTTCCTTTATTTCTCTCCCACCTGTCCTACTTGAATTGGCATGCAAACTTGTTTATTCTGAGTAAGCGATGGGAATGCTGACTTATTTGAACTGGTGTGTGTGTGTGTGTGTGTGTGTGGTGTGCTGTTTGAAAAAAAAGTACTGGTATGCTATGTGGGTGCATACCAGTGCTATATACAAGTACAAGAGAGGTTTCTTCTGTTCAAGTAGATTCCTATCTAATTGGGTGGAGAAGACTAACCCATGAAATAGCAACAAAGACATGCAATAGATAGAACAGCGTAGAATTAATTATGGGCATTTCAACAATCAGTAAGTGCTACCCGACTTTAGACGAGACGGACACCAGTAAAGGTTGACATTGTTCCGAATGCTACAAAAGCAAGATGACTGCTTTTGGATGAAGGGATCATGCTACATTTGTTGACGAACGGGAGCAAACTGGAGGAGAGGCAAACACCCTGTGTTAGTGGAACGTGAGAAGGCAACATGACTAAGGAGAGTGCAGCTAGATCACAGGACCTGCACACGCAGGCAGAGGGGTGTTGATTTTATGTGTCTGGAAATTGCATGACATTGAGCAAAAACAGCGACAGAGTGAAGATGGCAGTGGCGTACAGGATGGATGGAAGTGGCAAGTGTTAGAGTTCTACGGACATGCTTAAGAGGCCCTGACTTAACCTAGGTGAGAGTAATGACAGCCTGTGGGGTAGTGGTGGACGTCTAGAGAGGAAGAGCCAGACACAGAGAGAAGTTAACCTTGGAATTGTTGAATTTCATCTGATGTTGCAAGCCCTCCAAATTTACATATCCAATAGACAGTTGGAGATACAGGATTAGAGTTTAAAGGTGAAGAGAGGACAGAAAAAGATAGATATACAGATGATAGATACTAGTAGATAGATAGATAGATAGATTGATGAAAAAGACTCAGTTGATGCTGAATGCATACATGTATAACTATCATATCACTTATATACAGGGTGTCTCAAAAATGTATGTACACTTTAACAGCTGATAGCTCAATTTTGAAAATAAAATGTATTTTAATAAACACTGCCTTTATAATTATTCAAAGTGTATGTACCCATTTTTTGGGACACTCTATAAATGGTAGTTTGAGCCTTTGGAATTATCAAAATAGAGGTAAGACTACAATCTGGAAATAATTTATGAATAAAACAATACATGTGATATACAAAAGAGGGGGTACTCCTTCAAACAGCTCCTGAATGTTTGATTCAGAAAAAAAAATCTGAGGTAGATGTTTTGCCTCAATCTCCTTATACTTATTTTTTCTTTTAGTTGGTCCAATAGAAAATGTACTTGTATAATATAATATAAAGTATTCACATATGTATAGCTTCATTTAGAAATATGTATGTGTGCATTTTGGTTTTGGCCTCAAAGATGAACTTTTATACTAAAGGGAGACAGAAACAATAAACAAACATCTATAACATTCTGGGGTAAATGAATTGTACTTGGTTAATAGGAGAATGTGATTTTTTAAAAATGTGATTTTAATTCAGCCAAGGTGACATGTTAGCAGAGCCCTGAGTGAAGTGAGGGAGAGAGTCGTGCGACAATCTGGAAAAAGAGTTTTCAGGATGAGGGAACAGCAGTTTCCTGGGAACAGAGAGGCCAGAGTGCATGGCATGGAGTGAACTGGGGAGAACAGAAGATGAAGCAGGAGAGGTAGGAAGGCCCCAGGTCAGGTAAGGACGTCTTGGCTATAGAAGGGATTTTATTCTAAGTGTGAGGGAAAGATATTGAAGGCTTTGGAGTTGAGGAGTGACAGGACATGATTTATGTTTAAAAACGTTACTCCGGTTGCCAAGTTTGGGATAAATTACAGGAGGGCGGCGGGGTGGAAGTAGGGAGGCCGGTTGCGAGAATCCAGGTTCGAGATGATGGTGGCTTGGGCCAGGGTGGTAGCAGTGAGGGTGGTGACAAGTGGTTGGGTTCTAGATGAATTTTGCAGGTAGAGCGATACAATTGGTTGGTGGAAGGAATGTGGAGAATGAAAGAAGAGAGGAGCTAAAGATAACTGCCATGAACTGAGATGAAAAGACAGGTTTTGTGGGAAAGTGAAGGAGCTCAAATTTGGACACGTTAAGTGATGTTTGGCAAGTTATTTAACCTCTGTGGACATCTTTCATTTGTAAAACACGGATAACAGAATCTGCTTCACAGGGTCATATGAGGAGTAAATAATGCAACAAAAGCTCTAGCAGAGGCTGGCACTGAATGTTAGGTGTCTAGCTAAAATGAAATATGAGGAAGTTGAGGAAAAACTTCAATCTTACATTCTTTCTGAGTCTTAAAAAAAAGGCTTAAAAAAATCCTTGCTACAATTTCTTCCACAGCCCCTCTTTGAGATATGGGTGTTACTGGTGTTGTGGGAGAGAATGTTAGTTCTAAATGTAAATTTTGTCATGTGTGCTAAATATAGTAATTTTGACAGTGATTATGATTGAATAAGTAAATTAGGAATAGTAATGATGGTTATTAGAGAGAAGTTCTAATTGAAATCAGGAGACTTCAAAGAAGAGATGGGGGTTTATATTTTGGAGAAAAGAGAAGAGACTTAAAGAATTGCTTGAAGGGCACATATTCCATGAGAAATGATAACAAGCATTAACATCAGGAGGGAAATTGACAAACCAGTGATTATGAAGAAAACCACCTCAATGTTTTACCAAGTATGGCTTGTGTCCCTTCCGGACTTTACATTCTGAAGAAATGGTTTGTGGTCAACTTGGTAAAATAAAAAGAGGTCATTTAACTAAGAAAATTGAAAATTTGTCAATATTTCCAGACAATTATGAGGAGCTGATTGTGTCCCCATTTTACTTTTTATTTATTTATCAATATACTTTTTAATTTATTTCAGGGAGGAAAGGAGAGGAAGAGAGAGAAACATCAATGATGAGAGAGAATCATTGATTGGCTGCCTCCTGGACGCCCCACTGGGGATTGAGCCTGCAACCTGGGCATGTGCCCTGGCTGGGGATCAAACTGTGACCTCCTTGTTCACAGGTCAACATTCAACCACTGAGCCACACCGACAGGGCTGTGCCCCCATTTAAGAAATGACCTCTGAGATCTTCACAACACAAAGAAGTGCATGGTTCCCAGCTTATCAGTATGATAAGAAAGATTCCTAGGTAGATGGGTGAATACAAGCCCGGAGGCCATCATATCCACACTCTGCAGCCCGAGCTTCAAAACTGAGTGACCATCAATAGCTGAGTATCTCTCTGAGAAAAGGTCAAGTAAGGATGCTATTTTTAAACATGCACATCATTCTAAAGCATGATGTTTTGCTTGCAAGAGACATTTTAAACAAAAGTGTTGCTACTTACTCAAATACTAAAGTAAAATAAAAATAAAATTTATGCTTATTTTTCAAATTAACATTTTCTATGCTTGAAGATAATCATTTGCTGCTTAAGGAAAGAGTTGCTTTTCAATGGCACTCAAATAGTTGGTCCCTACGCTAGGCTTTCACACTTGGTTCTAGGGAACCTTTGGTTTTTTCTGGAAGCTTTCACACATATCTGAATACAGGTTACTGTGAAGGTGTTAGCTCTGAATCATACACGTTTTGCTTCCTCTAATTTTCAGATACTCTCCTTCCATATTCTATTCTCATCCCTACCTCAGCTGTATTCGGACCCAAAATAGGCTGAAATTAGGCATACATCAACTTGATGTTTATCATTACCTTTAAATGGATACTTAATTATATTTTAGCTTGACCCATATAAAAAAACCACACTAAAATGAGGGAAATATTATTTATTATTTATATCCTTCATTCCAAACCTTACTCATCTAATCTTTGGTTAATTCTATTACTAATTAAAAAACTTTTTATGATATATTTATATATGAGATATATTATACAAATTTATGTGTATTTATATAAGTATACATGTAGACGAATATATTTATATGACTATACATATATATAAATTTGACTTTAATATCTATATAATTTACATTTCTATGTTTTTTTAAGTAAATATTCTATGACTTTTATGGCATTTGAAAACTTCTCTTTTCTATCATAGGCATTCCTTTATTAGTATACCATTGGCACGAGTGTAATTCATATTGAACAATGTGGCTATATAAGATGTACATGAAATTCCATCCTTGGATGAATTATTCTATCATAGAGAAATTGCTACACATATGTACATGGAGGTATAGACAACAGTATTCCTAACAGCAAGTGCATGTGGTAAAGAGACATAATTGGAAACATTCTAAATGCCTCTCAATAGGAGAATGAATAATAAATTGTGGCATATTTATATAACTGCAGTAAGAAGGAATGATCTTTCTGTTTCAACATGAATAAATCTCAAAAATATAATTTTGAGCAAGTGAGTTGTAGAAGGATATCTGTAGTATGGTACTACTTAAAGCTTTTAAATGTGCAAAACAATAATTAATATTGGTTTAGCTTACTTAAATATGTAATATGAGTGCAAAACTGGGAATGATTAAGCACTAAATTCTGGACTGAAGAATTCCAAGGGAGTTGGGGAGGAGGGGGAGGGAGGGAATGTGATCCAGTAGGGGCACACTGTAATTTTAAATTTTAAAAACAGTAATTTTAATACTTTATTACTTAAATTGGTGGTTGACACATGGGTTTCTTATATGTCTAAAATATTAATAAAGATAACGCTGCTATTAATCAATTGATAATATATCTAAAGATATTTTTGGAGAAAAGAATTTTGGAAAGCAAAAACGCCAATTTTAAATGTTATCTGAACTGTGTCGAATCAAAACCAATGAGTATGTTATGAAAACATCAACTTAAGCCACACGAGACACTGGGATCAAATGTCCCAGGGTCCAACTGCATGGGCCATTAGCTATAGCAACATCACCTTCATCTTACAAAAGCAATTAGCCCATGCTTCCGTCTTCAAAGCGAGCAAGGATTACCTACTCTTACAAAGTTATTAAAAGCACTTGGCTTTTGACCCTTACAGCTCAATTGGTAGGTGGTATGGGGTCAGCTTTTTTCTATCTTAATAAAAGATGCCAAATGTCATTTTCCTGGAGTTCCTTTAGAAACGGAGACGTTACCTAAGTTATTGCGATTCAAAACCAGGCACTTTTGTGTGAAGACAAGTGGACAGCTCCAGTAATGGTGTTTCACTGATCAGTTAAAAGACTTTAGGTCCGAATAGGGAAGAAAATATGGAACCAAGGAAAGCAAGCATGCACACATGGGACAAATGATGCACTATGAGCTTCTTAAAGTCAGCCTCTAACTTTAAGCACAAAACGGGTAAAGGAAAAGAGCAGTCACAAAAGCAGTTTGAGAGGCAGGGCATGTGTGGGTTGGTGGTAGGGATTAATGAGGATGAAAGGCCACAAGGATTCACTCAGGGAACACTTTATGCAGCAAAGTGGGAGTGATACTCAGGGTCACAGAAATAAAAACATTTTCTACAAAGTGGCTTCGGAAGAATGGGAGCTTGGAATGTGTGTGGTGTGGCCAGGAAGGTGGGTGCACGGTTTGGACACCCTTGTCTTTGCTCCCCAAGGGGCAGCACCAGCAGGCATGGTTTACCCTCAGCCCCTGTTAATGCCCTTTCTTTCCTTTTTAAAAGAGTTAAATGTTTATTTTTTTTTCTTTTCCCAGTCTATTTACACTTGGCCCTGATGTACCAGCTAATCCTTGGGGTATGCACATAGTGGCAGGTCACAGACTGTTATTATTGTCTTAAATGGTGCAAAGTGCATTTAGAATAGATTTTCAGGCCCTGCTTGGAAATCATTTTTCTAGAGTTTACCCTCTATGTTTATCTTCAGTTGTGCAATGACTATGCTGTGCCAAAGAGCTTTGGCTGGAAACACAGTCTTGGATTCTAAATCACTGGTTTATACCTTTATCTTCCCTTTTTACCCAAAGGAAAAACTAAAAAAAAAAAAAAAAAAGAGAGAGAGAGAAAAAGAAAGGAGTTCGATTTTATAAGTTGTTATACATAAATTGGAATTAGGTACTGAATGTACATTTCACAAATTGACAAAATTAAAGTACAAAATGTCCAGGGTTATTCTCACAGTACTGCTGTATGTGCCATCCGCCTACCAAAGGCACGAGTAAGGCACACACTCTGGGTTGTCTGGTCATCCCTCTACATTCTTCCACCTGGTGCTCCTTGCCGGGGCATGTTTGGTGGATGTCTGGTGGAATGTGGTCTGTACTCTGGCATAAAGGAAAGGGTCTCAGTTTCTCCTTGTGACTCAGTGGCACAGTACTCTACTAGGCTGTTGGGTTTGGTTCTTAAATAAGCTCCCTGTAGAGTTCTAATATGATTAATAATTCTTAGAATATGAAAATCAACCCATGAGAAATAAAACTCAAGATGGCCTGATTATATTTATTCCCACACTGCTTTGGGTTTGGCCCATTCCTTCCCCTCCTCCCCGCTATTGGATTGTCATCTCATTTGTCCATCCATGAGCTATATACATGAGTTAACATGCATATGCTCAGTTAATTTGGCTGGAATTCACTAAATGAAATTCTAGCTTTTTGTAATAGCACCAAGGAAAGTTTCTATTGCAGCCTAAAATTACATGTTCAAACTTGTTTAAATCAGAGAAAAATCATAGTCCAAAGACTGTCTTATCAGAGTTGAAAAACAATACGTTTGCTGGCATCCTTTCGACTTGAGTGGGTTTCATTTAAAAAGTTTTATTTTAGCCCTAGCCAGTTTGGCTCTGTGGACAGAGTGTCAGCCTGCAGACTAACGGGTCCTGGGTTCGATTCTGGCCAAGGGCACATGCCTGGGTTGCAGGCTCGATCCTTCCTAGTAAAGGGCCTGCAGGAGGCAGCCAACCAATGATTTTCTCTCATCATTGATGTTTATATCTTTCTATCTCTCTCCCTTCCTCTCTGAAATCAATAAAAACATATATATTAAAAAAGTTTTATTTTAAATGTAGCATATTATAAAGGTAGATTAGGAATGTTCTTACTCATCTAGTTTAGTTCTTCTTCTTTTTTTCCCCAGATGTTTATGTTGGTGAAAACCAATAATACTGTCTAGACCTCTAGGATATAGTAATCAAGCATGAATGGAAAACATTCAGAGGTCACACTTCAATCTGGACCTACAACATCCTGCTATTCAAAACCATATTAGAGATGTTGGATCATGATAAACTGAACCACACTGAATAGCTGAGTCAGGATTTGAGAGTTGTCTGCAAAAAGCTAAATGTGTCACAAAAAAGCCTACAAGATAAAACAAAGTCTAGACATCATTAACTGTGTTGTATCCCCACCTCCACCCCAAGTTGTCAACAACCAGAGGCTACTTTGTGATGTTTACATCAGCATTCTGTAAGTCAGGAATCCTCAATCTTTGATGAAGAGAAGGTCCTTGAAGTCATGGCATCTTGATGGGTGTATGTGTGTGTTTGTGTGTGTGAGTGTGTGTGTGTGTGTGTGTGTGTGTGTTTAACTGATAGATGTGCTCATGCTAGTAATAAATCCTCTAAAGAGACAGAGAAAGTGATAATGTAGTGTCAGGATGTTCACCAAGCAATAATATGCCATGTTTTTTACTGTCTTGGTGATTTTCATTAATTTGTTTTTATTGAGTGTTTTAGTTCTTGAATTAAAAAAATGTGCTGATTGGATAATATTGCTATAGAGGATCAAAACTGACAACCCTTTGTATGACACTGAATTCAACATTAAGGTATTTTTATTGTCAAATAATGAGTTCGGGCCTGGCTGGTGTGGCTCAGTGGTTGAGCACTGACCTATGAACCAGGAGCTCATGGTTCGATTCCTGGTCAGGGCACATTCCAGGGCTGCCGGCTTGATCTACAGTAGGGAGCGTGATGTTTCTATCTCTCTCTCCTTCTCCCTTCCTCTCTGAAATCAATAAAAATATATTTAAAAAATAATGAGTTCAGGTAAGTATCTTGGCAAATCATAAAATGAACTTCTTCTCGCTCAGCACTTCCTGGCTGCCACTCTCACACCCCCTGGAACTTTCTATCTGGAATACATTTAAGTTACAGTTAATATGAGGTATGGGTCAATGACTGTCTCAAATAGTGCAAACCTTACTACTTACTGGGCATACTGAAGTAAAATCAGTGTGGGGTACTGCATGTTTTTATTTCTATTCAGCGGAGGCAGCAACCAGGTAAGTCAGTCCAGTTACTAGTGTAAGAATTTTCTCAAATTGAGGAATGTCCAATAACTTACCTGGCTGAACATACCAATGATACCGTGAATAAAAGTTCAATCCAAAATACCTATATTTACTTACACATACCCCACTACTGTCATATTCTCATAGTGGCATAGAAGCTCTTTGCCAGGACTCAAATGTTTTTATTTCCGTGATCAACAGTGGAAAATAGACACCTACTGCTAGGTGTCAGATTTAGTTCATATTACAAAAAATGTTTTTAGTTTAATTACACACCTAGACTTTGGCTGTGGCTGAGAAGTGCAACAGTAGCACTACACAGTCATGTATTTGATCAGTCAGGGGATAGATAACTTTGTTCTTTGGGTAACTTTGGTTAAGTCTTTAATGATAATTCCAAACAAATGCATCGAAAATAGCAGTGGTTATTCAAAAGCAACGGGGGAAGAGCACAGAAGGATTGGTGCAAGGTCGTCGTCGTCATTATCATCATCATCATCATCATCATCATCATCACACAAACAGTGCCAGCACGTGGCACATCCTCTTTCTTCAAGAATCACAGGTTATACAAGACATACAGATGGCCAACAGGCACATGAAAAGATGTTCAACATCACTAATTATCAGGGAAATGCAAATCAAGACCATGATGAGATGTCACCCATTGGAGTGACTATTACGAAAAAGACAAGCAATAACAAGTGTTGGTATGGATGTGGAGAAAAGGGAAACCGTGCACTGCTGGTGAGAATGGACATTGGTGGAGCCACTGTGGAAAACTGTGGAGGTTCCTCAAAAAATTAAAACTAGATCTACCAGATGATCCAGCAATTCCACTTCTGGGTATTTATCCAAAGAAAACAAAACCACGCATTCAAAAGATATATGCACCTCCATGCTCACTGCAGCATTATTTACCATAGCCAAGATAGGGAAAAAACTGAATGTCCACGGACAGATGAATAGATAGAGAAAATGTTGTATATAGATACAATGAAATATTATTCAGCTATAAATTAAGAGTGAAATTTTTCCATTTGCATCAGCATGGATGGACCTTGAGGGCATTATGCTAAGTGAAATAAGTCAGACAGAGAAAGACAAATGCCATATGACCTCCCTTATATGTGGAATTCTAAAAAATAACACAAAACAAAACAAGCTCATAGATACAGAGAACAGATTGGTGGTTGCCAGAGTTGGGGGTGAGGTGGGCCAAATGGGTGAAGGGAGCTACAAACGTCTGTTATAAATTAAAAATTCATGGGGATATAAAGTACAGCATGGTGAATCTATATATATAAAAGCCTAAGCTGGTAGCTATCATGCTCAATGACCACCAGGGGGCAGACACTCAACGCAGGAGCTGCCAAGCAGCAACTTTGCAGAGTGCCCTCTCGCAATCTGGGACCCCTTGGGAGATATTGGACTGCAGGTTTCAGCCTGATCCCCGCAGGCCAGACCAAGGGACCCCACCTGCCAGAGGGACCCCGCTCACTCTGCAAACACCCTTCAAGCCCTAGAGCTGCTCCAGGTGCAGCCGGCCAGGGAGGGACCGTGGGAGGTTGGCTCCAGGGCATGCCTGGCCCGATTTGCCCAGTCCTGTCCTGCTGGCCACCTTCTAATTAATTTACTTGCAATGTGCATGAATCTGTGCACCAGGCCTTTAGTATGGTTAATTATATTGTATTTCATATTGGAAAGTTGTTAAGAGAGCAAATCTTAAAAGTCCTCATCACACACAAAAAAAGAATTTTGTAACTGTGTATGGTAATGGATGTTAACTACACTTATTGTGGGGATCATTTTGCAATACATACAAATATCGAATCATTATGTTGTACACCTGAAACTAATATAACATTGTATGTCAATTACACCTCAATTTAAAAAAGAAAAACACTTTGGGACAGCCTGGATGGACCTGGAAAATATTATGCTAAGTGAAATAAGCCAATCTGAGGAAGACAAATATCACATGATCTCACTTATTTGTGGAATCTAATGAACAACATGAATTGACCAACAAAATAAGACCCTAAGCATGGACACATGGAACAGACTTGATGTGGGGTTGGGGGACGAGAAGAGATAAGCCAAAGTACCTATATACTTATAGGCATAGCCAGTGGACACGGGCAATAGGGTAGTGAAGACCTGAGGGGGGGAGGGTAGGAGCTGGGAGGAGGATGATTAAGGGGGGGAGGAATGGGAGATATCTGAAATACTATCAACAATAAAACATATATTTAAAAATAAAATAAAAAGAATGACAAATTATTATTAAAAGTGACCAGAATCAGAAATTGGAAAACACAAAGACAAGTTTAACTTCAATCTCGGCCCTAGTAATTCCTCTGGAATAGAGAACTTCCAGGAATGCGCTTCTAAATCCACTTTTGGCTTCATAACACAGCTTCAGATCCTTAGCAGACCTGTGACTAATTCATATGCCCCTCCTACCACGCCTTTGACTTTGGACACATCTCATTATTTGTGTATAATAACCTTTGACAAAATATGCAGACTGCTCATACACACTATTTGAGGAAAGTTATAGAGGTCTTGCTCCAGAAAGGGAGCCAGGCAAAATATCCCTCTCCAGTGGCAACCTTGGCATTTCGCATACTTTTTCCCATACCAGCACGGGGCCACGTGCCTGGAACCTCAGCGTGCTGGTGCTGCTGATCTTTCCCATGTTTGGCTGCATCTATACAGCAATTTTCAAAGCAGGTTCCAACTCGCTTGGGATGACTTTCAGATATTGTAGATCTAGCCTGACAAACTCATATGCAAGACTGATTCCTTTATTAATGTGCAAAAACAGTTATTCTCAAGTCATTTCATTTTGGAGTTCAAGGTCTGCACGCAAAAAAACCACCTCCGTTAGAATCTTCTTTGTTTTTCTCCAAAGGTACAGAAATAATGCCCATTTCCCATGAACATTTTAACCTTTTCTTTTCTATTTTTTGGACTGGTTGAACGAGTTTTGTCCAAAAGGCTTAGAAAAATTATAGCAGTGTTATGCTAACAGGGAGAACTCCCAGGGAAGCAGGGCAAAAGGGAAAGGGAAGAGAGGTTATAAAATCCAAACTCATGGAATGCTTACTATGTGTCAATGACTCTCCTAAGCACTCTGCCTAGTTGCTCATTTAATTCTTAAAACAATTTTCTGGTATAGCACTATTATTATCCTCTTTATATTGGTGAGAAATAGACTGATTTGCCCGAAGTTATCCAGTGCAAGAGCCAGGGTTCATACCCAGGCAGGCTGGTGTCACAGTCAGCTCTCTTAGCTACTGTTTTCTCTCATCAAAGCTGGCCTCCACATCAACATGCTCTTCTTTTTATCGGAAATAGTGGTACCTAATTTAATAGCTACATGCTCACGTCTACCCTCCAGAAATGACAGTGTCTCATGAAACATCACTAGTGGTTGTCTCTCAGACCCTTTAAAATGTTCTATAGTGTTGCGTATGTCTAGGGAAGTCTTTGTTTACGGGAGGAGCCTGCATATTTTGAGGCATGCATCACTCTTGATTAAAAGGCATTACATATGCCCTTACTTGCTTTGCACTGTGATCCAACGAACAGAAAACAGTTCACAAAGTCAGTGTTTGTGGTTGCTTGCCATGGGAAGTGGGCCAGGGTTCTTGATGACCCATGGAATTGAAAGCCAGCGTATCACACAGCATGTCAAGCATTCCTTTTGCTAGTGAATCAAAGACCTGGTCAGCTGAAAGGTAAAAATTTATTTCACAAAAGACAGATGATGCTGAGCAATATACCCCAGGGGGATCCAACCTGATGTAGATACTTGAAGAATTTATTATGTCTATTGAATCTCATCTGGGTTGAGATTTATCTACATTTTTTTTGCCTTCTTTACAGATAATTCAGTGTTTCTTCCTCTTTTGAATGTTTAGCTCTAGAAGCAGTGCCACATGTCTCATAGCAGGTTGAGGCATTCATATTTTTTCCTTCTATGTCATGTTTCCCTAATAGTAAGAATTGATTGAATATTGTTATATCTGCAACTATTTGTTGCCATGAGGTAATGCTGAGCCAGGCTGCCAGAGTTTCCAATTTTTCTGGAAGAGAAGCTGGGAGTAAGATTTGAAACCTAATTATAAAAGAAAACACCATGTGTATCATATATACATGCGAAATTTGACTTCAGAACACCAATTCGCTCCATCTGGTTTATGGATGGAAACAATTTCATTTCTAGTTTCACTAAATTCTAATGGAAACTTCATGTTTCTTCTAACGATAAGGGTGGACAAGCTGAACCTCCGCCCCCACCCTGCCAACACACATGCCATGGTCTCAGCTGTCCCTGTGACTGTCACCACAGACTTATCCATCCATGAACTTGGATGGAAACAATTTCATTTCTAGTTTCACTAAATTCTAATGGAAACTTCACGTTTCTTCTAATGATAAGGTGGACAAGCTGAACCTCTGCCCCCACCCCGCCAACACACATGCCATGGTATCAGTTGTCCCTGTGACTGTCACCACAGACTTATCCATCATTAACAGTTGTTGCAGAAATCACAAAATATCACTTACACACATCCCTGCTGTACAGGTATGGTAGTTATCAAAGCTGCCCCTGATCACACATGAGTGCAGTTCTACTGTCCACAGATGTTCATGTGACATTGCTGGCCCCATTCAACTACCAAACAGGAAAGTTGAAGGTCTGCACATTGGTGACCTGGGTATGCATGTTGCTCCCCAGTATTCCCTACCTATGATGGTTGGCGACAAGGAGATGAATCCAAAGCTACTGTACAGTTTAATGTTCTGACTCTAGCTAAGCAATAATAAATCTGGGATCTTTAAAGAATACTTAATTTAAATTTACTTCCTTATATTTTAAACACAATAGTGTATTATAGAATTCATTCATGTTATATTACTCTATCACAACTTTGAGTTTTGAATATTAAATACCTCGATAACTACATTTTATTAGCATTGGTTCCCTTTAGATTTTATGTATTTTACTTATTGTTAAAAGTTTATCCTGAAAAGTGATCCACAGGCCTCACCAGAATGCTAGAGACCAGTTTGGCACAAAAAAGGCTAAGAACCCCTACATGACCCTATACACAAGGATTACAAGGGCAAGAGGTTTTAAGGAATGAATGCGCCCCGATGCCAAGATGTCCTTGGGCTCAAGGGGAGGCCGGGCGGAAGCAGAGGAGTGGTGAGGACACAGAGGAAGTGTAAGACAGAAGGACTGTTGACCCCATCTGTCACCCAAAGTTCCAATTCCCTGAAGACTCCATGCCATCCTCTGTGCTTAGGAAAGAAGACAGTGCACCTGTGGGCTTGGGAATAATGGTTGTAGAGAGAAGAGGGTTGTGTGGTTGGGCAGAGAAAGGCAATCTATAATAATAAAAGTGTAATATGCTAATTAGACCAGACGTCCTTCCGGACAAAGCCAGGGCTGTGAGGGAAGGAAGCCCAGGTCCTGGTGCCAGAGAGAAGCTGGTGCCAGCAGCCGGGGGAAGGAAGGCCTACTCTTGCACAAATTTCGTGCATCGGGCCTCTAGTTACATATAAAGGAGCATGTAATAAAACAGTCTGTTCTGTCACTCCTCACAACCTAAAGGCCTTTTCTAGCAGCAATTCTGTTCTGTGTTTTTATAAGGCGGTGGATATTTAAACATAACATGAAATTCCTATTTTTGACATAAGGGAGTTTAAGGTAACAAGAGGTATACGGTGGTTTTTGTGCATGGCATCATTTGGGGCAGAACTAGGAACTCTTAAGTTATGTAGAGAGTGCGTGTGTGTGTGTGTGTGTGTGTGTGTGTGTGTGTGTGTGTGTGTGTGTGTGAGAGAGAGAGAGAGAGAGAGAGAGAGAGAGAGAGAGATTGACTGATAGAGAAAATATCTAACAAGGAAAGTTAAAACTTTGTCTCTTGGCCCAGCACTATGGAAGACACTGAAATCTCAGATTAGTTTTTGAGAAACTACATGAAATGATCGTCATAGAAATAATGTTTCAGGGACTATTTAACTGAAGTATTTTCCTGTGGGGCTTCAAAACACTTCTCATCTGTCACCTGATTAATTTCACAACATAAAGTGAAGCGGGAGGTTTGGACTTCCTATTGCTCTCCATTCCGCAAGAGGGGGCCAAGTGGGAGGACACAGAATGGAGTGTACCGAGGCTTGGAGAAGTGACTTCTTGTGGATAATTAACAGCTAAAGTCTTTGGTCAGTGGGAGGGTGGGGTGCAGGGGAGAAGTTTGAGGGAAAGGATAGAATGAGTGCTCTTGAGGCTTGGATGTGAACCAAGTCGGTCTCCACTGGACAAACACTGACGGAGCTCCGAGCCACGTGCCAAGAACAGGGGAGGACACAGAGGGGGTCCGAGTCCCAGCAATCAGTCCATTGTGGTAGCCAAAGCCCTTTCCTTTCCAGGGCAGAACCTGGATGCTCCGCTGTGCGAAGTGCCTGAGAGGTCGTACTCATCTTAGGAAAACTGGGCAGTACGAAGAATTTCTTCCTCCAGTGGACCTGTTTAATGTCTCATTGCACATAAAAAGTAACTAATCTTCTCTAAGTATTTTTCACTCGATGCTCTAGTTTTGAGTCCATATAGACCATTAGTATTTAACAGACAAGCCGGGACGGTGTGGCTAAGTGGTTGACCATCGGTTATGGGCTTGATCCCGGGGGGGGGGGGGGGGGGGTTTGCAGGGTTGACCCTCAGTAGGGGGCGTGCAGGAGGCAGCTGGTCAATGATTGTCTCTCATCATTGATGTTTCTATCTCCCCCTCTCCCTTCCTCTCTGAAATCAATAAAAATATACTTACAAACACTTAATAGACAAATGACAAAACAGAGATAGCATTTTTCCAGGAATCATATCCTTATTCTCGGAAGCCAACAGCTGTCCAAAGCTCCTCATTTATGAAAATGTAAGGGGCAGTCTGGGACGCTGGAATGTTTGAATTAATCTTACTATCAAATTAAAACACCCAACCACAGTAAGATATGTTTGTGTCATCTTTACAAGACACTATTTGTGGAATCCTTCCATTTGTGACAATAAATTTGTCAAATAAGACAACAAAAAAGCAATCACCTTATTTTTTTGGGGGGGGGGTCAAACAATTATAGTTGTGAATTTTATATTCCCATATCTTATTTCTTAAACTTCCTGTAGCCAAATACAAATGTTTATCACTAGATAGAACACCTTTAAAAAAAACCCGCCTTATTGGAAAGTTGGATTTCTTTAAGGTATCACATTTTACTATAAAGCCACACTAAAATGGTTAAATTTAAAATATTCTGCTCCTTCTCCCCTAGCTATGGTTAGACAACACTGTTTATTCTCTCCCAGTCCTCGGCAATATCGTTTAATTTAACAGAAAGATTTTTATGAGCATTTAGGAAAAATTTCCAGTTTACCATGATTAGGTAATGAGTATGTTATCTTCATGATCTGCTTTATCACAGTCACAAACCTTAAATTCCCCCTTTTCAAGTCATGTTGGGACAATTGTGTGAAAGTCAAAGGACCTTTTATTGAGAGCACACAGCACAGAAGCCTGGGCTGACACTTCTAATATTTTTAACAACGCAGAGCTTCACTCAGCATATGAAAAACAACTGGATTAACCAAAAGGGTAAAGAAAACATAATCTTTGACCCATCTGTGCAGATGACATCAGTATACAGACTTAGACAGCAAACAAGACAGAGCCATTCAGCACGACTGGGAGACCTTTTCGGGATTTGGAGTTCTCTTGCCTGCTAGTTGGCAATGCTATTCGGGATCCATTTCTGAACAGTCTTAACACCAGAATGAGGCAGAAGTTCCCGTCTCCTTAGCGTGGCCCTGCAAACACAGCCTGCCATTTGGTCGCTGTCACATGAGCCCTAGGACGTTTGAATTGCACCACTGTAGTTATGCTTTATTATATTTCAAATGCCTGCCTCCAGCATACCTGACACACTCTTGGAACTCAGCACAGCTCCAGCTGCCAGAGGAAATACCAGCAGCTCCGACTGGGCAGCGCGGATTACTCCAGTGACACACCGCCAGGCCACCTCGGACCCCAGCTCCGCAGCCGACCCAGCTGCCTAGCGGATCCCCGTGCGTCTGCCCTAGGTGGCCCACACCCACCGATTTCCTGATCTGCATAAGGATCTCGCTTGGTTTTTCAAGGGGAAAAACACCCCCCCGCCCCCCTCCCCCAGAAATCACCTCTCATAAAACCTTCTCTAGAATTAATCAGACCGAGGCATCACAGGGAGAAAACAACAGGCCCCCAAACCCAAACCCTGCAGAAGCCTTACATGTCAGAGGGAGACTGAGGCCACCGCCGTGACAGTGAGGAACTTCACCCGGCGGATGGGATCAGAAATGACCCTCGTTCCTCACTGAGCCGGTGTATTCCTGTTCATACCTCCCCTCCCCCCGCCCCCTCCCCTTCGCCCCTCACCTGCCAGCCGTCTGTCTCGGGTGTTTTTCCAAATAACATCCAGGGCTCTGGCCGTGGAGTCTCGGATGTGATCACTAAAGGACCTCCGGAGAGGGGCTCTCAGGGGCCGCGCCATCACGGGGGCCTCGGGGTCACCCATCCCCGCGAAGGACTTCAGGGCTGCTGCCCCGGC
>NW_006283588.1:1067833-1068535 GCF_000327345.1 Myotis davidii
GCGCCGACTGCAGGCGGCCTCCTGGAGCGCAGCCAGGCCCGGCGCGGCTGCCACATCTGGAAAGGCTTACGCCGCCGGCGACACCCGCGCAGCTCTGGGGCTGCCTCCGTGGCTCTCCGATGATGCTGGCTTCCTGTGTAATCGAGTAACTTGACGTGGTCCCTGCCTGGCTGTCCGAATATTAAATCCCATCTCTCCGTTCCTGGCAACCCACAGAAGCTTGCATTTTGAAGGAAAGGCAGGGCAGGAGGCAAAAAAATAAAAAAAATGAGGGAGGTTGTGGAGAGATCGCAGCCGTGGGGTGCTCTTTGACTTTGGAGGTGAATTCTCATTCACATGCGCGGCATTTGACTACCTCCTTTGTGTTTTATGCACTCGTGGTCTAGAGGAGGATGTTGATGGGACAGAAAACAACCTTGAGTGCGGCTGTGGGAAGGAAGCTATGGCTGTCACTAGCACCCTGCAGGCCAGTCTGGATTCTCTCTTCAGCGGTTCTCAACCTGTGGGTCCGGACCACTTTGGGGGTCGAACGACCCTTTCACAGGGGTCGCCTAAGACCATCGGAAAACACATATATAATTACATATTGTTTTTGTGATTAATCACTATGCTTTAATGATGTTCAATTTGTAACAATGAAATTGGGGGTCACCACAACATGAGGAACTGTATTAAAGGGTCGTGGCATTAGGAAGGTTGAGA
>NW_006283588.1:1069223-1092660 GCF_000327345.1 Myotis davidii
AGATATGTTGAGTTTCTAAAATGCCAAATAAATCTATTTATCTACCAATGAATTTGTCTGATTTTCTGTCTTTCAATGCATTTTTAATTATCTTCTTTCTTACTTTCCCTTAAATTCCATTTTATAATGTTCAAGGTTTGGCATCAAGTACCTAAGGGCCAGTTCATAATCTTTGTGAAATTAAATACTGTGTAAAAGCACTTTGTAATTTATCAGGTACCAAGCAAATTCTAATTATTATCATAATTATTTTTAAACATGAAACTAATTTCAACCCACATCGATCTCCAGAGTTTCCAAACTTCTACAGCATGCATCCTCTTTCCCATCAACTTTGACAACTTAATTATGCAGAGAATGATAATTAAAATTGCCAGAAGGTGCTCACGTTGTGAGTAATACTAGTATGTACCGTTGCATATTAGTAACCCATGAGTCCTAAATTATATTGTTTCCAAATTGTTAAAGCTCATGAATATCTGCAACTCAGACTGTGTTTCTTGGTAGATATTTACCCCTTTGCCCTATCGTTGGGCTAGACATAGATCAGGAGGTACAAACTACTGAGATATACAGACCTCTAGGCCTGTGGCAGTCAATTCCAAGGGGGCAGTTCACCATTTAAAAAAAAAATCTAGCTTAGCTGGTGTGGCTCTATGGTTGAGCGTCAGCCTATGAAACAGGAGGTCACAGTTCAATTCCCTGGTCAGGACACATGCCGAGGTTGCAGGCTTGATCCCCAGTGGGGGGCGTGTAGGAGGAAGCTGCAATGATTCTCTCTCATCATTGATATCTCTGTCTTATATTGCTCTCCCTCTCTCTCTCTCTCTGAAATCAATAAAAATATATTGTAAAAAAAATCTAAAAAATGTGATCACCTAATATCTGGTTCATTTTTTAAAAAGCTCTCTCTCTCTCTCTCTCTCTCTCTCTCTCTCTCATGCATGTGTTTCTCCTTTAAAGAGATTGAGCTCCTGGAAGCAGGATGACTCATTTCCTGGTCAGGTGAGACTGAACAGGTCGGGGGAGGCCCCCTTTGGCAGAGGAACAGGATCAGGTATCCATAGCTGCAAGTACCGAACCGCACACTGTGTTAGGCCTGGGGAAGCTAAAGATGAAGACATCAACTCTGTCCTTGAGGAGGAGAAATCACATTGACCACAAATAATTTCAAAATCCTATCTAATAAAAGAGAAACATGGTAATTTGCATACGACTGCTACCCTTCCCATTGGCTAATCAGCGAGATATGCAAATTAACTGTCAGCCAAGATGGCCGCTAGCAGCCAGGCAGCTTGAAACTAACATGAGGCTTGCTTGCTTCAGTGATGGAGGACTCCAACGTTCCCCGCCTGCCTTGCGGGCCTCTGAGCCTGCAGTTTCAAACATTGTAACAAATATAGAGCTAAACAAAACCCCAGAAACCAGCTTTCAAAAAGCTGGGATCTCAGAGCTGGAGTTGATACAGAGTTTTGATTATAGAACCGAAACAAACCAGATACCTGCTTTCAGGAGCGGAGGCCTAAGAGCTGGAGCCTCAGAGCTAAAGCTGGCCCAGAATAAAAAAAAAGAAAAAGAAAAAAAGGAGCGGTTGGGAGCTTCAGTCCCAGCCTGAAAACAGCCCTCAGCCCCTCACCCAGCCTGGCCAGGCACCCCAGTGGGGACCCCCACCCTGATCCAGGACACCCTTCAGGGCAAACCAGCCGGCCCTTGCATGTGCACCAGGCCTCTACCCTATATAGTAAAAGGGTAATATGCCGCCCAGCACTGGGATCAGGGGAGCTGAGAGGCCTCCCGGCACCGGCATCAGTGTGACAGGGGGCAGCGCCCCAACCCCCTGATGGGCCCTGCTCTGTGCGTGACTGAGGGTGGCATCGCAACCTCCCGATCCGCCCTGCTCTGTGCAAGACAGGGCGCGGCGCCCCAACTCCCCAACTGGCCCTGCTCTGAGCCCGACCAGGGGCTGCACCTAGGGATTAGGCCTGCCCTCTGCCACCCGGGACCAGGCCTAAGCCAACAGGTCGTTATCTCCCAAGGGGTCCCAGACTGCGAGAGGGCACAGGCCGGGCTGAGGGACTCCCCTCTTCCCCCCCGAGTGCACAAATTTTTGTGCACCGGACCTCTAGTAATGTAATAAGTTCCATGATGGAAGCATGTTAATGGGCCAACACACAGGAGGGGAAAAACAAACATAGCCCAGATTCCTAACTTTTCCTAGTCACTAACCTCACCTACATTTCCATTCTAGATCCATGGCAATGTTAAGGATATACAATCATTCTTAGCATAAATATCAACAGCTCCTTGTATGAGTCACGAACAATGAGGAACTATAATGGCACGAAGCTTTGTTATATTTAAACACAGAAAGGAAGGAGGACCAATAAAGGGAAAATAACATTTATTGCGTACCTATGACATACCACAAGCTCTACGAGCACTGTATATTAGACCTCTGTATATGGATAGACTAGTGTATACAGATCGATCAATACAGGTGTTCTATCTCTTCTTCAGAGATAGGAAGCTAAAGTGTAGAGAGAAGAGACTAGAGAAAGGTCACAGAGTAAATGGCAGATCCAAGATACACACCCACTAAAGAGCTGTCTGCATCTTAAACTTATTGAGCAGTAAGAGTTTGGTCAGAAATTAATTCTATTGATAATAATGACCCATTAATATTATCTAGGCTCAGTTGATACTAAACTATGGGTCAAAGCTCCTTAATCTGAGCCAATAAAATCACCCAGGATGTGAAAGAAGCCTGAGTCTCAGATAGGTTTTGGGTGATCCCAGGTATGGAAATCAAAGGGCAATGAGCCAAGAGAACTTGGGCGTAGTCAACACATAGGTTTTAATGATAGGTCACCCAGTCTGGTCTCCAAAGTGTTCCCAAATGACCCTCCTCTTCTGCGACACTTCTTTTCCAGGACAATCCTTCTAGTTCTTTGTAACTCATTCTGGCAGGTATTGGAAAAACCCACTTATTCGAACATTGGTTTCATTGGTGGAATGATCCACAGACCTAAACAATATGAGGTTTCATATGGGTTTTTTTTTTTTAAGGAACTATAACAACATAAATGTAACTTATTGGCAGACTATTGGAGAGGAGCAGCACAACCAAATGTCATCAAGCAAGGAAGGCTTTAATTATTGATTTTATCAGAGTCCAACACAGGGCTGGCAACTTTGCCCCTCATCTTTGAAAACTCATTAAATCAAATTTCATTTTGAGGATATGGCAGCTCCCTATGGATGAATTTCAGCCACATGTCATGGCAATAATGTAAAAACCATTTTAATACACAGCCAATTTTAAGTTATTCTTTTTTTTTGCTTTCTTTCTGTAAACTTATGGCCACTAGAAATATCCCACACAGAAAAAGTGCTTTTTAGAATCCACTGTGTACAGAATAATTCCTCAAGTTGTATTTCCATAAATTTCAAATAAACCAAGTCCTTTCAAACTGTTGTGAGTTGAGGGCAGTATGTGATAATTAGTGTTGTCCTAACTTGGCAGAGGGGGAGAGTGGGAATATGAGAGGTTCGCTGGTTTCTTTCAAGATCCCACTGGGAATTATAAGACAAAATGAGAAGAGCCACATAATGCTTTGACAGCTTCTCACTTCCTTGTGCTTGTGATAAAGAGCTCACATTAGCCATTGGTGGGGCTGCTCTCTGACCTGGGAGAGCTTTGCACACCCTTCCAGATCCCTGGAGAGAGAGATTCTTGTCTAGTCAGCTAGAGATTCTGGCTCTACTACATCCCTAACATTTTCCATCCAAGAAAAACATTTGGCAATATATTATACCTTTTATCTAGTTCTGTCTAACTTATACATGTTGTCTTCTTACTGCAAACAAAAGTTTAATGTTATCGTGTCTCTAGGTCCCATTTGCTTTGATCTAATGATAGGGACACCTTATTTTCCAAGCTTGTGTATCCTAAGAGTGGTCAGAGGGCCACTCTCATTTGCTGATGCAACTCATTTAAGCCTTCTTTGGAGCAATTAGAACAGTTAGGACTACCCAAAGCGTTGATAGTTTCTATAAAAAAACATGAATGATGATGGGAAAGGGCAAGTTTATGGAGTCAATGGCATGCTTGGATCTGGGTCTTTAGCAAGGAAGGGAAATGATGGAAACCTCATTTGGTGAAGCCCTATGAGCAATCCGGAGTCTGCAACAGGACAGGCTTCGTGAATGACAGTGCCTACCCAGGCATATCAAGTCAGCCCAGTAGGCGGTCAGTCCACAAAAACACAATTGTCCGTGATGTAGGTATCCAAAAGCCCATGGCACAGTGAATGCACAGTGTGAAGCCCCTGTAACTCTGAGGAACATGTAAATGTTTTCTGTGTATTCAATCGATAATCCTTAGCTTGCAGGTTCTGTGCTGCAGGTGACTGTTTCGATTTTGAAATGTGCATTTAACTTTACCACCTTTACCACATTGCTCTGGTACAAGTAGAAATTTTATTTCTTAATCTGTGTCTACATTTGAAACCCTAAGGATTACATTGAATTTGGTTGAGATTCTCCTCCATGATAAACTGTTAAATGTCCCTAACCGAAGAATTTAGGTAAAGGCTGTTAATACTATTTGTTAGGTATCTATTGATGCCTGGTAGACCAATAAACCACAGTGATGATATTCTTGAAATCTATGACCTCTGCCCTGGATAAGATTGCCTTTAGAAGGCAGGAAGAAAAACCTTAGCATCTATGTCTATATTTATGTATATATATATATAGTTCTTTAAATATTTATACTTTGTCTAATGTCTAGTAATTAAAATAAGGAAGTATCATTTACAACATGGTCAGAAATATGAACTACTTAGAGATAGATTTAATGATATGTGTACAAAACTAGTACACTGATTGCCATAAGACTGCCAAGAGAAATGATTAAACCTAAATAAATAGAGATAAACCCTGCTTATGGAGCTGAAGACTCAACATGTCACGATGTCAATTCTTTTCATACTAATCTATAGATTCAATGTAAAACCAGTTGAAATTCAAGTAGGACTTTTTTTTTTTGGAAAACTGACACATTGATTTTAAAACTTATATGGAAATATAATGTTTACATCTAAATGAACCAGGAAGATGTTGAAAAAGAAAAGCAATGTTGGAAGACTAATACTACCCGATTTTAAGAGTTACTATGCATGCACAGTAATAAAGACAGGGTGATACTGACATAAGGCTAGACATATAGACCAATGAAGCAAAATGAAGATTCCAGAAGCAGGACCATAGTACCTGCTCAGTTGATTTTTTGTTGAAGATGCCAAGGTAAGTCAATGGGGGAGGATGATCTTTTTTAACAAATGATGCTGGATAATCACATGAAAAAATGAGGCCCAACCCTTACCCTCTACCTCACACATACATTCACAACCCAACAGAAAAGAAAATCAATGGGTTTTATGAATAAACATTTCACAGAGCATATGGAAGTGATAACATTGGGAAATAGAAGCTCAGTGTTAAAATTTTTGATCTTATTGAAAATTCTCTGAGAAAAGCAAATCCCCAGAACTCTGAATCTCTGAGCATCAGATGTACGTCCTCACAGAGAGGTGGGGGAGAAATCACTGCTTGGAGAGTGATTACTGGTTGAGAGTATGGCCATACTGAAACGGCATGCCTAGTGTTGTGTTATTGGATCAAATTATATGAGCGAGAAGGCACTTCAAATACTATCAACAATAAAATATATTTGAATAGTTTCATGAACGACTCATTCTAGATACTAATAGAATAATTATTAGTATCAATTCATGTAGTGCTATTAGTATTGGCATGTTTTTAACCAAAACAAATGAAACATTTTAACAATGATAAGGTTATTTTTAGATAGCATTATAATAATAGGATATGCTATTTGGAGGGATATATATATATATATATTTGTTTTTAGGGCACCTAATGAAACATTAAAAAATGCTTATTTAAGCAAGTAGGCAATTTTCTAACAGCAGTAAAAGAACATACAATTTTCACAGCCTCTTTCTGATAAAAAATAAGCCCAAAATTTCTTCCTAAATATTTAACTTAATTTATTTATTTACTGGAAGCCTGATGCATGAAATTCATGCAAGGGGCTCAGCCCATCACAGCTCCAGCTGCCTCACAGCCCCTCGGACCCACCCACTGGCCGTTCTGGAAGGTTGTCCGGAAGGTCGTTCCACCGTCTGGTTTAATTGGCATATTAGCTCTTTATTATATAGGATATGTTTTATATCTCTGTTATATATTTATTTTTGCATGTTTCAAGGTATATGTCATTAGATGCTCAATATATGTTTGGAAAATATTGATACTAAGATTGTAATAAAAAGCTTGAATTGTTAGCAAACATCTTCTTTCATATGTGTTACAGTAGTCCCCATCTACACTCTATTAGCTTAATTACTGCTTATATGGCTTAGAAGTCCATTATTACTAACAATAAGTCATTTTAAAGTCACACATAATTTTAGATGCTAGCAGTTGCTTCCTGCTAAGCATGCAGTTTTAGCAGCCAGTTCATGCCTTGGCTCCCACAGGCATAGCTGCTCAAAAGCTTCCTAAATATCTTAAACAACAACAAAAAAGAAAGGACAAAAGTGAAACACTTACTCTTCTGACTAGCATATAAAAAGATAAAGAAAGACAAATCAGGAGAAGAAAGTTAAAAATAAAAGCCTTGAGAAACGAAAAAAGAAGTATGGGAGAGGGAACATCACAACTCATTTGCATAAATTAAACCTGCCTGGAGGAGGGACCATCTGCAAATTTCACCTGACAGAGGACATCTGCAGAGAAGGTCATGCATTGTCCTGTCTGAGCGAACACGGCAGATGGCGAAGGACAGTGAAGGTTTCTATCAAGTGCTTCTTTGGACAAATTCCATTTTTTTAAAAAACGTGGAAACACCCTCATTAATGGATGTAAGAAACATGGCACCGTTCAAAGAAACTGCTGCCTGTAACTGCTTCCCTCATCTTGAATTGCAAACGTGGGAGTTCTGACTCCAGCGTCCCCTCATACTCATTGTTGGCTTGGGCTCCTTGGGCGCTGTAACAATTCCGTGTGAGGCCCAGAGGAGTATTTACAATATTCTTCTATAAAAGTATGTTTTTATTGATTTCGAAGAGGAAGGGAGCGGGAAAGAGATATAGAAGCATCCACGATTAGAGAGAATCATTGACCGGCTGCCTCCTGGACGCCCCACATTGGGGATTGAGCCCGCAAGCTGGTCATGTGCCCTGACTGGGAATTGAACCATGACCTCCTGGTTCATAGGTCAATGTTCAACCACTAAGCCACACTGGCTGGGCTGTTTTCATTGTATTTTTAAATGGTATGTGTCCAGGAGAGATTGGGGAAAAAACCGATCACCATAAATAGGTTAGGAAACCCTGCTCTCAACAGATGTATCAAATATCTGGAGAGAGTGCTTCAGCGGCTGGCACTTTGGTTTCCTCGTGTTTAGATGGAGAGGAAGGTAACACACTGTTTTGTGAAAATTTTAATTAGTCTTTGAATTAAACAATTGCCAGTATTTGCACATTTCTAGCTACTTATTATTTGTGTGGCAGATCAATATGGTATTGTTAATATCTCAAGTTGGAAATTGAAAAAAAATTCTTTAAAGGATATGGGAGTCTCTGAAATTTCATGCAGAATGTGTAGTTCACAACTCGCACCAAGACTCTACATCATCAATGACACAAGAACATAAAAAACGAAAACATTAAAAATGAACAAACAAACAAAAGAATGGATGATGGCAGGAAATATAATTGACAATTTGGTCACAATCATAAAATATGGTTATCTTAAAGTAAACCTCTCTATGTAGCTAGCTTTTAAGAAATGGTTAGCATTTCTTTGGAGAATGATTTACTCTAAATTCAGTTAAAAAACTGGAAATGCTTAGAAGCAGCTATTTTCTTCAGTTCTCTAAATTCATGCTATCTCTTCTCTATGATAATGGTGTCACTTGTTATTTATTATCATGACCAAGGGGTGAATTATAACAAAGCAGAACTCAGTTTTTATCTGTCTGACCAAAAGCATAGCTGAAAATCTTTTTTTGATTGTTTCCTAACCTCATCACTAAATCCCATATGATTTTTACATATTAAAAGTCCTTTATCAATAGTGATTACGGTTGTCTAATGGGCTTCAGGTATTGTAGGGCTTATTTAAAATAAAAAACGGTTTCTGCCTCTGTTTCCTTTCCTACTTAGATAAAAAGTTAAAAATGAGGCTGTCTAGATCTTTGCAGCTGGGACAATAACCACTGACTAATTTAATAAGATTTACTATTCTTAGTAAAAACTATAATCACTCTCCAAGGCCTGTTGGAGTCTGGATGCATCCCATTTTTTTTCAAACTTCTCTCCTTCCAAACACAAACTCTGTGCTCCAGCTGGCCGGGCTGTACAATTGCATCACTGTGCCTTGTGTATTCCCACTGTGCTAGCTCTGCCAACATCGCTTTCCTTGCCTAGAAAAGTCTCATGCTTCTTTTTCAGTTTTTCAAGGCTTACTCCCCTCCCCCCCCATCCTTGCTGGACCATTCAGCTCAGGTGACCTCTCTCAATTCAATGTCTAGAATCTTCTTTATCTTTCCACTGAGCTTACCACTTACATTGCTCAGCAGGCTGGAGGCATTCTCAAAGTCTAGAACAAGGAAATCCTGAGACAACTAAACAGAAGAGGCAGAAAAAGGAGCACATATCACATCATTTTCCTCAGTTCCTTTCCCCTTTATCACTGCCCACAACGTTCTAGTGGAGGGGAGAGGAAGTGGGAGAGAAAGAGGTTAAAGAAGAGAATTGGACGAAGTGACATTTGGCTGGACTTAGAGGAACCTGGAGTAGGGACAATACATTCCACTGAGGGGGAGCTAAGGATTGTAGCCTTACTAAAGAATGATAACATATTTGTCTGTTTGCAGCAATATATGGTAATAATTTTTCACTGCCACTTGGGCTGTTTTTAAGATTACAAAATTGAAAACTAAGAATGCTTTTTCCCTAAGTCATTCCATCCTTCTCCCATCTGACTGTCCTAAGTCACCACTGGATGGTGGTTCACTCCTGCACCCCCAAACACCCCCCACCTCACAGAGATCAGGATTCCTGTTATGGGGTGATTGATAATCCCTGCTGGGCGATTCCAGCATGAAAGTTATCCCCGAGGTGAGGAGAGGAGGAGTAGGGCTGTACAGGAATTTAAAACAAGAACCTGGTCCAAATAAAGATCTGCTTATTGAATGTGAGTGGTGGGACACTGTAGTTCTCATTGCCTGGTCTCTATTCTTTTTTTTTTCCTCTTCCTATCATGTCTGCATACGATATTATTTCCACTGTTTAAAATGTTGTTGTCTCTAGTTGATTGGATAATGATTGGGTTGGTTAATGACAAATATATGAAAATATATGACATAATAGGGCATCTTTGATTACTTTGCTTGTACAATAAACTTTTAATATGTATGTATCTTTTTCTCTCACCTAACTACTAGCTCTCTGACGGCAGACAGTTTTATAAGTCCAGCACACTATTTGGTAAAAACAGATATTCTGAAATATTTATGGTTATATTTATAACAAACTGTGACGTTTTACTAGCCATTCAGAGTCATGGTAATTTTTCTTAAGCCTTAGTATTTTGCTATGCATTACAAACTTTGACGTATATGTTGAAATATGCTTGCGAGGAAGAATAAATGGGAAACTTTGATTGACACTGACCAGTGATCCTTAAACTTTAGTGTAGATAGGAACTCCCTGGAGAGTATATTATATTGAAGATTCTTAGGCCTACAGATTCTGGTTTAGGAGGACTGTAGGCATCCAGGAATCTGAATTTTTAAACAAACATTCTAGAAAATTATGAGGTACATTTGAACAAACATTGCACTAAAGGGGTGTGACTTTGTTTTCAATTAAAAATGCAATTTTTTTCCAACCCCCACATTTTTGCATGTCCTTTATGTGCAAGACATTCAAAGGTAAACCAGACATGGATTTTATTAAATATTGGGGGAAAATAAGCTTTCATGATCATAATAAAGAGCACAAAGGGTAAAAACCTCATGAGAAGTTCAAATACATTGAGATTTCTAGGAGGAAGGTCTGATTTCAGACTAGTGGAGATCATGGAAGGCTTCAAAGAGGAGGTGGATGTGAAAATTTGAAGACAGTATGAAAGGACATTTTAGGAAAAGGTAACAGTATCAGCAAAGATATTGAGGTAGGAAGTGCAGGATGTGGAGAGTGTGGGCATTTCCGTGAGGAGTCTCAGGGCAGTTGGTCATAAGGTGGGCAGCTTGGCTGAGAGGGTAGGGCTAGAGATTGTGTACACATATTGTTAGTTGGGTGAGACTCCCAAGAGAAAGTGTAAGGACAGACAAGAAAATAAATTCCAAATATCAATGCCATGCAACTTATTTAAGGCTTGAGAAGGGATTCAGTGAGATAAAGGTACAGTAGTAAATATTCTTAATTGTATTAAAATGATACCAATGAGTACTCTGATACAAATATATAACTTTATTTCTATGTGCTATAGGATATTAACTTCCATTATTGGAGACAAAATAATCTTCCAATAAGAGAGTTTACCTAAGGTACTTTAAAAATATAACTCCATAAAATTGATCAGATATTTATATTGTTGATGTTTATATCACTTAGACACTTTAGAGAAATACAGAGTAAGGCTAGAGAATCTCAAAAACATTGTGAAGATTTTCCTTGCTCTTCTTCTGTTTAAAAACAAAACAAAACAAAAACCTAAAACCCCTAAGGGTTAAACAATTTCACGAAAGAAAACAAAAGGGAGGTAAGCTGAAGTCATGGGAAATGGTAAGGAAAGAGCAAGATACTGAAAACCTACCACAGATGGAGCAAAGATTTTCCAGATGTGGAATTCTTTCTATGCATCAGTGCTGTTAGCTTGGCTCACTTAGGTTCTACCAGGAAAAAAACAAAACACAACCGTGGCTTCCTTTTAACTTTTATCTGTAATCTAACTAAACCTACTTTGCTGAAATGTTATATTTTGTTTCCTTTAGGAAAATGTCTTGCTATCTGTACTTTGCAGTTACTTTTGAAAAGCTGGCTTCCATTCTAGATGGGCGTACTCTTGGAACGCCGGGAAATGCTTGTACGTGTGCCGGAATACCTCCACTTGGAAAGACATTTCTCACGTCTCGTTGTCACAGTCCCCATGTCCACATCACAGAAAGACCAGGATGCGCCCTGCGCGTGAGGATGAGGGGTCGCTGCTCTGTTTATGTTCTGCTGTCACAGACCATCTGGGAAATGGCTCCTGATTAGCTGCAGAATGACGAGTGCCATCTCAGAGTTGGGGTCACAGTTAGGCCTACATGACTAGTTCTTTTTAAATTCGGTACTCAAAAGAATTATGAAATAATGAATGTTTTCATGCATAGCCATAACCCATCAGTGAAGGCCTAGATGGGAGGGCAGGGGCAGTAGGCGATCAATGGGAGAAAAGAGGGAACATCTGTAATACTTTCAACAATAAAGATAAGAAAATATGACAACAAAGAAACCAAGTTAACATATTACACAAAGATAGAACTAATAAGTAGATTGATTCAGAAAAAAAATCAATGGCTGAATAAGAAAAGATAAATGTTCACTGTGATATATATTATGATTAATGTTTTTTAAAAGTTTTTACTTTAAATATATATTAAATAAGTTTCTTTAATTGTGCTATTTCCATACAATTGAATATTACTCAGTCTAAAAAATAGTGTTCTATGGAGTCATGAAAAGACATGGAGGAATTTTAATACATATTGCTAAGTGAAAAAAAAAGCAGTCTGAAAAGGCTATATGCATATCTATTGCAGAATCACATAGAATAGTGTCCCTGCCCTAAAAATCCTCTATGCTCCATTGATTCATGACTCCCTTCCCCCATCTCCTGGCAACCCCTGATCTTTCTACTATGCTCATAATTTTGCCTTAAAACAAATGTCATATAGTTTGAACTATACTTTCCACTCAGTTTTTCTGTAAGTATAAAATTTCTCTAAAAAGTATTAATTAAATAAACCTTTTTAGATGCACAGCACTGTGCTAAGTGACTTTTAAAAAGATGCTTAAGCTCAGCCAGTGTTGCCCAATGGTTGAGCATCGACCTATGAACCAGGAGGTCACAATTTGATCCCCATCAGGGCACATGCTGGGGTTGCGGGCTCCAGTGAGTGGCATGCAGGAGACAGGCAATCAATGATTCTCTCTCATCACTGATGTTTCTAAATCTCTCTCCCTCTCTCTTCCTCTCTGAAATCAATAAAAAATATTTTTAAAAAAATGCTTAAAAGACTATTGGGAATCAAGGCTGAGACAAATAAAACACTCCATGGATGATGAAAATCCACATATAATAAAGTATGAAAATGACCAGTACAGACTATTGATGCTGTAGTTGTATCAAAGTATGAAATTCATATGCGCAGGAGGTCATTGAAGACTCACGGTGATGGTGAGACCCAGATGAGACCTTGGGGGATGAGGGAAGTTGATTTCTGGAAGGGAAACTGAAGGAGCAAAGGTCAAGTTATGCAGGAGCCAATCCAGGAGAAAAGTGAGGTTGTTACCATGACAACAGAGGGAAGCACATGTTAGAGGAGGCTGGGAAATAAGGTTGAAAAGGAAGGGTAAGGCCAAATTATGGAAACATTTATTGGTCAGCCTGAGGAGTCTTGGCATTTAACCACTGCGCACAGCATACAGCATGCATTCTGGACTGGGTGGTTTGTGTTGAATCTTGCGTTGGCCACAGTGTGACTTGGGGTATTTTAGGAATCCTCTCTGGGTCTCAGGTTCCTCATCTCCATAACATAGAAAACGGTAAAGCCTACCTTATGGGGTTGCTAGAAGATCAAATGAGTTCATGTCTACAAAGTGCTTAGAAAAGTGCAGGCACAGAGTAAACGCTTGCTGTTCTTATCCATTCAAACGTCCATTTGACAAACAGTAAGTGAAAAACTTCCTAAAAGGCTGGCATTCCATGGGTGCAGAGAGAATGTCTGCCTTTCAGGAAATCACAGCACAGCAGGGAAAACGTTTGGCTGAATATATCCAAGAAGACCATAGACTTTAAAAGGTGGGTAAGTTCAAGCCCCAGCCAGTTTGGCTCAGTGTCGGCCTATAGACCGAAGGGTCCCGGGTTCGATTCCAATCAAGGGCACTACCTCAGTTTCAGGCTCTTGGTCCTGGTCAGGGGCATGAGGGAGGCAACCAATCGATGTGTCTCTCTAATACCAGTGTTTCTCTCTGTCTCTCCTTCTCCCTTCCACTCTCTCTAAAATTCAATGGGGCAAAAATAGCCTTGGGTGAGGATTAAAAAAACAAATTAAAATAAAATCAAGGTGGGTAAGTTCAAGAAGTGATAAACTGTACTGTTATCCTCCATTTATATACTAGTATTTCTTTAAATCCAGAGGAAAGAGTAGATTTAACATTTATATTAAGAAAAAGTTTATAATATTAGCAGTTTGGAGTCACTGGAGTATGTTTTCGGGGACAGAGTAATGGTTAGAAAAATTTAAAAACAAAAAGCAAAACCCCACTGTGGTCAGCAAGTGAGAGCTTTTTGATTTTGCTTAAACATCACTTGTGGAATTCTATTAGATCTTTCCTACCTGATTACAGTAGTCAGGATGAAATAGCTTCTCAAATCCACGACCCACTTTTTTGCACAAGCCTGCACTACAAGACGGTCACCAGCCTTTTCTTGGGCATTAGTTAATTTTTATGGTTGTTAATAACTGTTTTAAACTCCTCACTTTGATATACTATATCTCAAAATCATATATTAATTCTGCAGTAGCAATGTTTATGGATCAATCTGAAAGAGACAATGATCTCAGACTCCTGCCTATAAGGAAACAAATAAAGCCCTTCAGACCAGTGGAGGGTCTGATTATGTCATCGTATATCCAGACAGGTCAGACGTAATGCCTTGCTATATATACCTGTCCAAGATAAATGTAAATAAATGGAAATCAATGTACTATTATCTTGTCAGTACATATGTGTTTATATTCATGTTATTAATAAAAGTAACTGAACTACAAACCTCGCTGGGAACTCTATAAAGGTAAATATTTGATGGCATCTAAGAAATGATCAGATATGACTTACAAACTAAATGAAAGTTCTTCTATTACTTTGTAAATACAACTGATAGAAAGGGCCTTTTCACAAATTGTCTTTCTTCTGGGAACATTGAAAATGACCAATTAATTTTTCTACGATTAATAGGTCAATGCCCATGAAAACACTGAAATGCAAAGCTCCACTGGTAGTTCACAGCCACCTCCTCAGACTGCTGATAGCCATTCTTTCAAAGGATAAAGGGTGGCAGGCAGATAAAATGTGCTTATGATATTTTGGAGGAAGAAATTTGTAGTTGGTCTAATGTTGTGAAAAGTTACAGTCATTGTGAGACTGGAGATGAACTGAGAGCCTGCATAAGCTGTTTGGTATTTCAAATAAATGGGTTGATTCAAAACTATTTCTGGAGCATCTGCTCTGTGCAAGATACTATACTGGGTATGGGTGAGAAAGATGAAATGAGAGCTTTATGCCTTCACGGAGCTCGCAGCCTGATGTGGAAGCTAATTCGTGAACAGAAATACATCGTAGGAATCATTAAATGCTATAGAAACATATAGCCCTCATTAGCTATAGAGACCTGGGAGGGTCACCCCAACATGTAGGAGGTAACATCTGAACTGGAACTTGTTAAAAGGGAAATTACTATGTACCCATGTTGCTTGAAATATAACTGAGAAGAAAAGGAAATATGTTTGAATGGTTCTGGTTTATGTACTTGGTAATAAACAAAATACCTATAAGAACAGTGAGGGAAGTATTTAGAAAAGTATCTACTATTGAAAAATATTCTATGAATTCAAGATCTTTGCCATTTAAGAATAACTTACTTATATTTTTCATGAATTCCTTGATACCTGAAAGCTAATATATTTCCTCTCAACAGCCCAGTCAACCACAGCCAACTTTTCATGGATTAGTTTACATTAGGTTTCAGAAAAAATGAGAGGTTGTGTGTGGGCATACCCTAAATTCCTGCCTCTTAAACAGGCAGGCGAGCAGAGACCATATACCGAGAAAAGTGAAGCAAGTGAGCATTTATAAGCCATTAGTATAAAAATAATGAAATGCATTTTCTGAGAGTGAAAGGGAATAAAGAATTTGGAATGTTGGCCAAAGCCCAGCCTGGCCAGATAAAGACAATTTTCAGATCCTGCCGAACCCTGTAAAACAGCTGGGGGTCTTTGCGGTTACAGAAAGCGCTTTACTTAGAATAGAATGATAAAATTCTACATGGGCTTTGGGAGTATTTTGGGTATAGAGCAAAGCATTTTCTGGTTTTTAAAAGATCTCATTTACTCATTCATTTACCGAACATCAAGCATTGGGAGTACAGAGTTGAATGAAACAAAATTCTGTCTTTCAGGTACTTACAGTCTAGTGGGTGGGATGGCATTAAACTGGTCTGATTTGTATTAAAATGGAGGCACCAAACAGGGCAGAGTCTTTCAAAGGAGACCTCTGAAATAGAGCCATCCTATTTTTGTTTTTTTTCCTCAAACCCTATTGGATCTGCTGATATTAGAACATGGGTCAGAGTGCAGTAAATTGCATGGGTAATCTTCTGAATTGAAGCAATGATGATCAGACTGGAAAAAGGGAATAATTTTGCATTTTAGATCCGTGTGTGTGTGTGTGTGTGTGTGTGTGTGTGTGTGTGTGTGTTGTCACCTGCGTTTCCCTTCTCAGTCATCAAAGGCAGCGAAAAAATTAATAACAAAAGGCACCACGTCTGGGCTTTGTTATTCGTCAGTTTACAAGGTGTTTGGAATGAAATTATGAAAACCCTGGTTTTTCCCTATCTACACTTGATACAAAGAAGTGTTTGATTTTTATGTCCTGCCTTCCCAAGCCACAACACAAAGTTTGGAGAGACTATGAATCTGTTATATAATTCTGAGAGCTATCTTTCACAAGTGTTTCAGGCTCTAATCTTCCGCTATCTGGCTTGTTAACATTTCTGGCCAACCAAATAACCCCAGGCAGGAGAACAGACATTCTCAGAAAAATGGCCAAGCAATGCAACCAAAGTCAGATTGTAGAGTCATGTTTCTCAATGATGCCCTTCACATATGTGTATGGCATAGAACTGCAAAGGACACCGTTCATTAACGATCTGGTTGGGATATCTGGCAGTTGTGGAAGTGGCAGGAATGATGGAGGAAGTGTGTGTGTGTGTGTGTGTGTGTGTGTGTGTGGTGGGAGGGGGAGTTAAAGTTTAGAACCCTATTAACTTGAAATCATTAAGATTGAAACCAAACTATCTTTGTGATTACAATTTATTCATTACCATATATTTATGGAACACCTTCTATGTGCTAATAGCTGTTTTACTTACGGGCCACACAAAGATGATAATCCTGACCTAGAAAAGCTCATGGTCTGGACAAGAGGACACACAGTGAAGCAAGATAATAAGACTGAAATAGAAAACACATAAAGAGTTCTAGGAGCACAGAATAATCAACGACTAAACTGTTCAGGAAGTAATTCATTAAGGTGGAGGTATGGTTAGACCTAATAAAACAAATAGAATTTTCAAGACAGAGAAGGTGAACATATTTGCCATTTTTGGCTAACTATAACTGTCTGTTTCCCATGTGATTTAATTTTAGGATGAGAGATTTCATATTACTCCATGTTCTTACTTTTCAAATATTCCCAGAGTCATGTTTTAGTGGCTAATATGCAATGTGAATTCTCTAAGTTACATGCTTCTGTGCAACAGAGAACACATTCTAAATCATAAGGGTGGATATTTTTCTCTCCCATGTGACAGAATGAAATGAAACTGAGTCCACTTAGGATGAATTCAGGGCAAACACAGTCCATATCTTTTTTTTTTTTTTCTGACTAAGCCATCTCTCCCTCTCTATACTACCTATCATCTATATTTTTTAAAAAGACAGTTATGTGATTTACAAAGAGCAGAAAAATAGACTTCGGAGAGGTTCTCTGGCTGGATGTGGTGGCTGGGGTAAAACAAAGAAACAAATAAACATACACAAAGAAACAGAAAGAAAAGATATTGGTAGGTATACCAGTGAGACTTGTAGCAGAGAACAGATGCCACATTGGGTAAACTCAGGGAAGTTTAATCAGAACTATTTTTATAAAGCTGCAGGGAAACCACCAGGGGAAGAGGAGAGAATGGTTGTCAGTACCTGGAAGTGGGTGTGGAAAGGGTCACCTAAGAGAAGCCAGGAGACCACACTGGCCCCCCAACTGCATCTCCTGCCCTGGCTCCTCACTGGTGGAATGGGGGAGGGGGGGCGGAGGCGGGGGGCAGCTCATTGATTTTGTGGACCTCAGCCTCCATGGCCCAGAGCAGGGAAAGCAGGGTGGGGCGAGGTGGGTCTGAGCGGCAACATGGACAGATCCAGTGCAGTACATGACACTGCATCCAGATTACACATATCAAGCAGGGAAGTTGGTCCTTATCCTATAGGGAGAGAAAGAACATGTTGAAGCAGGAATTCATATGATCAGGTTGTGATTTGCAAAGACAACTGATGAAAGTGTAGTGAATGGACTGATGCAGTGATAGGAAAGGCAGGGAAACTGGCCTGGACACTGCTGTGAAGTGGGAAGTGGAGGCTGCGTTAAAGCAGAGGCAGGGAGACTGGATAAGGGCTGATGAGCAGGCAGTGCTGACAGGACCCTGTGCAAGAGGTGAGGGGGCCCGGTTACCTTGGGGCCTGGGATACAGGGAGCCATAGGAGAAAGGGACACAGGCGAGGCATTTCTCAGGGACTAATCCTGGTGACAATCAAAGATTATCTGTTCACAAGAGAGAATTTCAGCCTAACAGGCCTTCCCCAGGAGAGGGCAAATAGGACCAATCTGTCTCTCCTATGAGAACCTCCATCTGGATAAACTCCCTTAGAAGTTTATGGAGAAGGCGATCTCTTTCTTTCACACTGAGAGTTGCTCAGCTCTTAGCCGGTGTCCTGAGGAAGTGCTCACGAACACCTGGCATGGAGCAGTCACTCAGCTAGCTTCCACTTGGCTTGTCCGCACGATGGTTATAAGCTCAGCTAATTATCATAAAACGCAGCTACCATTTTGTAGGACCTGTTTGCGCCAAGCATTGTTGCCTTACAACAGCGTGACAGCGTCTCTGTTTATACTCAAGAAATGAGGAAATGAGGAGGTTAAGTAACTTGCTCAAGGCCACACAGATAGAAAGCAGATGTGCTGGCAAATATACCAATGACATTGGGCCTACTCGTCAAGGGCACACAGACCCTCGTTGCGTAACAGAAGTTATTTGGAAACATTATGTGTTGGATGTATTGATAATTGTGTGATTCTGATTTTTTTAAAAAAGCAAACGAATTGTATTCTATTTCAGATCCCAAAAGTGCACATTGTGATAGTTTGTGGAAAACAATATTTTTTATTTCCTTCTTTTCCTGGGAAGCTTTCTCCATCAGCTGGGTTAAGGAAGGCTCACTGGGAAGAGGAAAAGGAGGATGCTAGTCTAATAGAATATTCTCAATTAAGAGTTTGAATTCCTTCAGGGCAAGGACCATGCCTTAGTCATAACTGATTTCTTGAGGAAACCTAATACGATGCCCAGTACATGTTGTAGTTCAGTAAGTGTTTGTGGAATGAATGAACGAATGGGAGGCTGTTTTGAAGTTGTTTCCCCTCGGAGTCTTTTGCCATCACAAGGTGGGAGACAGCAGCACCATTGATTCCACTAGGCTTCCTTTACCTAGGAACATGGGCCAGAATAGAAGGTGTCCACACAGGGGCAATCATATAACTGCAATTCAAGAGTTATGAACGGAATGTAACCAGAATGATTTCGTTTAGAGCTTCGTAAAGCCTGGTGGAGTTGGTTCCAGTTGGCTTGGAGGAGAGGTCACACAGATTAAAAATAGGCTCTCTCAAGAAGGAACAATAGTCTACATTCACTCAGCAAGACAGAAAAAAGTGGCAGGCCTGAGGGGCGGGTAGGAAGCTTAATCCTATTTAAGAGCTCAATTAACCCCCAGAAGATGGAGTGGGTCCTCTGCTTTCATCCTCATTCCTCTGTCTAGCAGAGCTTAAGAATAGAGATTCAGACAGATAGGAATAAAGAGATTCGCATTTGTCTATAACACTCAAATGTTTTTAATATTTTAAATAGGGCATAATAGAGTTTAGGAATACAAGAATGAGATTGCTTTGACTGTTACGGTCCTTAAAAACTTTTGGAATAAATCATATTCTCTTTTGAACTGTCAAATCTGTTACCATTATTAATTAAATATCCAAACATAAGCCTTTATTTTGACACAAATTCTCTGATATTTTTTAAAAATATCATTCCTTTCTTGCATTTGTATTACCAAACTAAACTATATTTCTTCCTAAGCAAATCAGCACATTCTCAAGAAATAAAAATAAAAATCTTTTCTAGAGTAAATCCTAATCATTTTAATGTTTTAATATGTAAAAGGAGGGTTCTGCTCAAATCACCCCATCCTGGGTTAAGTACCCGAAATGGGGCCTCCAGGTGACTGGGACCTGGGAAGATCATACATGTCAACGGTTGGGTCTGTGTTTCACAGATCGTCTTGTGGCAACTCTGTGAATGGCCTTTATTAACACTTGGCGTTTGTTGCCCAGCAGTATAGAAATGACCGAAAGAGAGATTAAATAAAGAATGACAGTTAACTTTGTTTTTGTTGTTCTCGAGGAGGAAAACTTCCAGGATTGTGATAGAAAGTGGTGGTTGCATCATTTTTGTACTCTCTGTTTGATTAGTTCCTTGTTGTAACAAAAATATCTTTAAAATAGTTGAGAAGCTGGATTAAAAGAGGGGCGCCCCCTATCAATCTGAAGTCATTTAAGTGGCCTGGGAGAAGAGAACTCTGGCTCTCCATCGCCTCAAGCAATGACATGACCATCCCTGTTTACCCTTCCCCACCAGCCCAGAGTTTACATTCTAATTTCCTCCTTGAGGTCTGAGAGAATTTGCTGATGTTCTGGCACAAGATGACAACTTTTCCCTGTTTTACATTCTGGTTAAATTGCAGCTAATCTTGGGAATCACAGAGAATGTCACAACCAAAGATAAAGCGAGACTTTAGGTGAATTCCGTTTCCTTTGTGATGCAAATGACCACTTCACCATTTATTTCTGTGTTCTTAATAGATAGCTAACAAAATCTATTTAAGATATTAGAGCCCTGGGACTGTAATTTAAATTTGTTCAATATTTGCTACTAATCCATGTAATACCGCTGCATTGTTAAATTAAACAGCTTCCTTCTTAACTGACGCCAGTTCAGTATTTTCCTTCCATTCTGAAGGGTTACCTTTCAACATATTAGCATGAAGAAATCAGGACGAGTCTAACATAAGAGAAAACTTAAGCCACGGAAGGAGACAAACCATAAAAACTTTTGTGTGAAAACTATCTAGCCGCAAACATAAGATCACGAACTAGAAAAGGAACATCCCCTGCATAAAAATCGCATCAGACAAACCCCAAAGCTTCATTATAAAGTCTACTGAAGTCATGCCATTTTTTAGATAATACTATAAACTTTCAATATGGCTCTTAAAAATCACAAGTGTCTAAGAACTCAGTGATGTGCTTCACATTTGGGAGCACACTTTTAATCTGTATTATAAAAACCTATTGTTATTACACAGGAAATGTAAGACAATATTGAGGAAGATCCACAGATTTTTTTAAAAAAACACATAATCCCACCAATTCAACTCTAATTTTTCGTATTCTATGTTTTTCATCAGACCTTATCTATTTTCCACAATACTGTCAAATAGTTATAATGATAGCACATAGCACAGAAAATATTATATCTCCAATATAATTATTCCTATTGCTTTAGAATTATAATTTTGATGGTATAGCATCCGCTTTAAATAAGTACATCTTTTCCTTTGACTACTAAATAAGCTACTTAAGATTAAAAAAACATTGATAGTTATTAACAACTAATTTCCAAAGACCATTCTCTAGCACAGTAAACATTCTTTCCCTCAAGAGAAAAGTTGTGGTTGCTATTCATTCATTCCACAAACACTAATAGGGCTACAAGAAGCACACATCTCATTCTAGTATGATGAAATGCTATATTAGAAAACCACATTTTTTTACATTTTGAACAACACAATTTATTTTTCAGTAATTCAACAATAATATTTGTGCAAAGATTGATGAGATCCACACAGCTTTAATGAAATGTCTACATGAAGATGCATTTTCATTCTAAAACAGATAGAAAGAAAAATAAACCATATTTCCACTTACCAGCCATTTCCTTCTCTGAAATACCTGGGATAGCCTGAAAAAGAAAACCAAAGTTACAAAATTGTGTATTATTAGAAAGAACCATCAAATAATATTATTACAAAATTTTTAAAAATCAGAAAGCTATATGAGCCAGCAATCCCACTTCTGGGTATATATTCAAAGGAAATAAAAAGAGGAAATCAAAGAGACATCTGTACTCCTCTGTTCATTGCAGCATTATTCACAATAGCCAAGATATGGATGTGATATATAATGGAATATTATCTAGGCATGAGAAAGATAATATTCCTGCCATTTGCAATAACGTAGACCTCGAGGGCATTATGCTAAGTGAATCAGAGTACATAAGTGGTTACCAGGGACTGTGGTGGAGGTAGGGTGGGAGGTTGGAAGGGTTGGGGGATTGGGGGGGAAATAAGGAGAGGTTGTTAAAAGGGTACAAACTATCGGCTGTAAGATGAATAAATTCTGAGGATGTAAGGTAAACCACGGTGACTACAGTTCATAATATTGTAACATATAATTGATATTTGGTAAGAGAGTGAAACTTAAATGTTCTCATCAAAAAAGGGCAAATATCTGAGGTAACAGATGTTAATTAGATGTAAACAATTCTTTCACAGCGTATACATATATCAAATCACCACAAGGTGTACTTGAAATATCTTACAATTTTATTTGTCAACTAGAGGCCCAGTGCATGAAATTCATACACCGGGGAGTTGGGGGAGTCCCTCAGCCCGGCCTGTGCCCTCTCACAGTCTGGGAGCCCCGTGAGGTAGGCCCTGCCCACCTGGTTGGGGCTCTGTGATGGATCGCCCCCCGACAGAGGGAGGCCCCATCCACCTGCTGCTGTGTTGCTGTCGGGTTGCCTGGGCCTCCCTCTTTGGGGCAATTGTGAAGCCCCCTGATTGCCCCTCTGGCTGGTGGCCTGGTTCTCCCTCTGTGGGGCAATCATGGGGCAATGGCAGGGCCCCCAACCAATCACATTGCACCCGCCTTGGCTGCCTGGTGCCAGTGGGTGTCATAGCATGGTCCTCTGGACAGTTGTTCCACTATTTGGCCATTTGGTCGATTTGCATATTATGCTTTTATTAATATAGATTATACCTCAATAAAGCTAAAAAGAAAAAGAAAAATGGGAGTTGTGGAACTGTCAGCAAAGTTACTAGATCCATCTATAGTAATTTTAAATCATCATGTAACTTTTTTCTTCTCTGAAGACAAACTCATGTTGCCCTTAAAGACACTGGTGATAAATGAAACTAAAACACTCTTTGAATTTGGGTAGAATCGTTGGAGTTCATTTGTTTTGTTCTACTTTGGGAGTCCAAAAATGTAAATTGCTTACTCGGTCTCTTCCATTTCAAATCTCTGTCCTTTTCTTCATTGCCCAGAACCTTCCCCTATGAAACAGGGAATCACTCCTAGTTCACCAGGTTGCCGAGAGGACCGTGGTAGCTTCCAGATAGTATATGAGATCCTCAGGAAATGGCAGCTGCTCTGTTTGTTACTATGGGCTTTGGGCCAATGGGTCTAAACCTCTTTGACATGAGAGGTCTAGAAGTTTAGTTTCCAGCATATTATCTATCACTATCATTATTTTAAAAACAGAGTTTAGAATGAGATGCTTACAAAAGACTTTATAGCATAAATGTCTAGTTCTACTGTTTGTGAAGACTCTAAAAATATTTTAGGAAGTTGGACTTCTGGTTCCCATTCACCTCAGTTATTCATGTATAAAATACAGTTAGCATGAGGATACTAATTTGTACTGGAAACCTTTTATAAATCTGTCTGACCCACTGGGATTTGATGCCTTCTACCCTACAGCCATTGATCATACAAGACATCCACAAGTGATGTTTCTCCCCTTCTTCAAGGAACAAAGTCCTTACAGTTGGAGTAAGAAAAATAGACACATGGGTAACTAATTTTGTTGTGTGTGTGTGTGTGTGTGTGTGTGTGTGTGTTTTAATCCTCATTCA
>NW_006283588.1:1093186-1130188 GCF_000327345.1 Myotis davidii
TAGATCACAAAATATCTGTGCAGGCATAACTGTGATAGACAGTTACAAAATCTTAGTAAGCTCTCTCTTCTTACAGCTAAGGCCATAAAGCAAATTGAGTGTCTTGCTCCACATTACAACTTGACCGGTATAGGCCTTCCTTATTTTATTCTATTTGATTACAAAGTTTGCAACCGAGCACATATAAGTAAATATTTAATAAAATGTTGATGAGCTGCACCGTGAAGCAAAAATATTGTAGACTCCATACAGCCTGTGCTAATGCTTCATGGAGCCAATGTCAATTATTTTAAATCGCACCACGTTCTGCATGATTCTTTAAGCTCCCAAGGCTCACTTCCATATTATGAGATAGAGCAAGAACATCAAAGTTTAATGTAAGCTAGAATTTGGTAACTTCTATTTTAAGTAAAACCACATATTAATATGAGCTGGATGTCCCTCAGCTGAATTATCTTTGAATTTGAGGTAGAATTGTCCCTTTAGAATATGGTTTATAAATAATTGATTGAATTTGTGAGATTTCCCAGGGACAAAAGGAATTAAATATAAAAAAATACTGACACTTGGTTCTCCAACTAATTAAAGCTACTTGTAGATTCATATTAGATGTCTCCCATTATTCTATCTACAACAACCTTTAATGAAGAAGTTTTCTTCTCTGTGGAATTCATACCCAATTAAAGGAGATGTGTGAAAAGATAAAGAATAGATCCATGCAGTGGATGCTAAATGACAATAATTAACACCGCTACTGATGGGCTGTTAACAGGAGTAGGGATATAGTAGATAATTCGGACTACCCAGGTGAAAATGAAATGGCTTTCTTGGGCCTCAAACCTTCAGGAAGGAGGCATTGGTCAAAGTCCCCCACCTCCCCCCTTTGACATCTGAGAAGAGAAATGGTTAGGTTTGGGGTCCATGTCCTGAGATTCCTTAGTGTTATGTCTGTTGCTTAGAAAGAAACATTCCATGCAGGCTGGCTAGAGAGTCTGGTGCAGAGTAAGTGTTCATCAAACATTTGTGGAATTAAAATACCAAATGCATATTTATATGTACAGTTTAAATAACATGTATGCCTGCTGCTTATGAGAAAGCTCCCATAAAAGGCATATTTTGGAATTCATTAGGGGCCTTTGTTAATAGCTGCCACATGTTTCATTTGAACTGTATCCTCAGGAAGTGATTTAACATTTCTGGCAATAAAGCAATTAAACAGGATTTTCCTGCTGGCCATATGGGTTCGCTGCAACTTCATATTTTCTTCTCTCATTTCTCAGTGGAACAAAGGGAAATCTACTAATAACTTCCAAATGAGAGAAAAAAATAATTCATAGTCTTTTGTTATTATTATTCATGATAGTCAAATGATAGAATAACAACCTTTGATATATGGTCATACTGACCCTCCAAAGGCTCTCCGCATGTGAAGATTTTCATTTACGTTAATCTGCTAAGGTGTTTTACAACTGAACTTTAAAAAAGCCATTGAAGAAAGCGCTTTTTTAGTAAGAGGGGAGGAAACAATTTGCTCTCTCTTAATGAGGTCTTTAAAAGCTGTGTGTGGGAGCTCAGGCTGTGTGTGAGTCTGTTTGTGTTTTGGGATGTAAAAAATGGCTGGGGAAATGCTGATTTTGACATGCCTGGCGGAAATGTTGGAGACACATGTTGATTCTTTTGATCTGTGCTAGGATGGCTTTCTGCACTTACAGGGGGGGCCGCGGCCGAACACCTTTTAGGGCCTTACACTAACTGCATAGAAGCTGCTGACATAAACAGTAACTAAGTAATAGATGTCATATCTGGATCTTTTTAAATCTAATGACAATTGAAACATTCTAATTCATTCAATTTCTTTTTTATGATTTTAGGTGAAAATTGAGAATGATTTTCTCCTTTAATATGTTATTTTTATTAATATGCTATGTTCCTCATCTAGACCATTAAAAGGCCCTTTGAAAGCTAACCCCTTCCAACAATGGGCAGCTATGATAGACTGAAAGTTTCCATGAAGGGATTCATTTTCATCCCGCATTAAAATTAAAAGCCCTACCATTAGTTTTGTGCTTTCTCTCTTTACAGACAGTGCTTGTTTTGCATGTTTTAAAAAATATTAGCGATGTCACACAGAAGTTTATGGAATATTCTGTTCTTTTCTATAGAGATTTCCTCCATTTGCCTTTTTAAAAATTGCAGGAACCAGTGGCAGAGTAATGTATTCCTCTCCTTTAAAAACATTCACTTTTGTTCCCACGAAAATATCTTACAGAGAAATTTAGAAAGGGGTGATTATGTCCTCAGAAATTTCAGGAAAGCCTACCTCAGTGATGGAATCGCTCTGTCTCAGATGAGGGCACAAGAGGCCATTGTGGGTACAATGGGCAGCAGGAAGGGTTTGGGGCTTCAGATTTTTGGGGGAAGACATGAAGGACAACATAAAAAAAGGTGCATTGGGAAATGGGTTTGTTTCCATCTCTTTATTTAAAGACTCTTCTGAAATCACTCCAGTCTGCGATATTATTAGCCAGTCAATGATTTCTGTTTGCTTTCATTTGAACAAAGAAGTTCATTGAAAAGCCGTGTCTGACTGACAATCTGATGTCATCTCTTTTGGTTTACAAAATCCTTCTCTAGCTTTGAGAGTCATTGCTCCTTCACTGAAAATAGAAGCTCTTCTTGGTGGGCAGAATTTAATATTATTTAGTCCTGTTTCCCAAACTATAGCACTTTGAATACCGCCTTTACAATGTGTACTGCATACTTGAATTACCTAGAAACTGTTTATTTAATAATTTTTAAAATATTAAATTTAAACACATTTCAAAGAGGGGGGGTTCAGGGGACTGGGTGAAAAGGTGAGAGGATTGAGAAGTACAGATTGGTAGTTACAGAATAGTCATGGGGATGTAAAGACCAGCATAGGGAATATAGTTGATAGTATTGTAATAGCTATATATGGTGCTAGGTGGGAACTTGGAAATATTAGGGGGAACACTTTGTAAAGGATGTGATTGTCTAACCTCTATGCTGTACACCTGAAGCTCATACAAAATAGTATTAAATAAAAACTACCACGAAAAAACACACCATTGGGAAAATACAAAACATAACAAAAACATAAATACATTTCGTTTTTTCACGTGACTTGCTTCAAATAATAAAAATAAAACACATAAATTTATGGGTTTAAACATTTGATTATATTATTCCTAGTTCACGTCAACATAACTACATGTAAGGAAAAATGACATTTAAGGCAGGTGACTTATTCAGTGAGCAACTGCCTCAGAATGACTGCTTACTTTTCCTGCTGGACGATGGTAACCAGCAATTCATCTGCCCTTCGGTGCTATCCTTTATGCCATCTTATTCTTCCTAGTATCCCGCATAATGGGGTTTTTCCCCATTTTGTCCATGTCCTTATTTTTCAAGACTGAGTCAGAGTTTTCTGCTGGTGTGCAACCCTCGTTCTCGCTCTACCTGAAGGACATTGCAAAGGCAACTGTCCCCGCCACCGTTTATCACTCCCCACTGTTTGCTTTAAAATGCTTGAACGATGCTGCCCCCTCCTCCTGGAATGCTCAGCGGCCAGCTACGTGCTGTGCTCTCAGATCCTCAGCCTCGTGGGCCCAGTTCGAGTTAATTAGTTAACAGGCACATGTTGAGTAACCACTACGTGTGCAGTCTTTTACCATGCACCCTGGTGGCACTAAAAGAAATAGAAGATCTGCTGTAAAAATAAGGAATCTAAGTGTGAATTCAAGACTGAAGGCTAAAACAGAAAATGATGGGTATGAACAAGTACTAGGCTCCCTGCTGCCACTAATGAGCTCTCTGCTTTTTGGCAGGTTTCTAGAACTCTCTGAGCTCAGTTTCCTCATCTGTAAAAAAAAAAAAAAAGGTAGAAATAATACCTACATCTCAAGGCTATTTGGGGATTAATTGAAATACTGCACAAAAGGGGATTAACCCCATTATAGCCTGGCCAGTGTGGTTCAGTGGTTGAGCGTTGGCTTATGAACCAGGAGGTCGCTGCTCAGTTCCCGGTCAGGGCACCTGCCCGGGTTGCAGGCTCTATCCCCAGTGTGGTATATGCAGAAGACAGCTGATCAAGGATTCTCTCTCATCATCGATGTTTCTATCTCTCTCTCCCTCTCCCTTCCTCTATGAAATCAATAAAAATATATATTTTTTTAAAAAGTGAGTACACATTTTATTCTGAAATAATGCAAAGGAGATAGGCTGTCTGTCTCTGCCTCCTCCTCCACCCTCTGTCAGATTAACTTGTTTCCTCATGTTCATTCCTCCTTTATTTATCTTGAACTATTTGTAATTATTTACTGTTATTTTGAAAAAAAAATTCTTATTTTTTTGGTCAACTATTTTCCTTAATTCGCCCAGTTTGGAGGCCACCATTCTCAGCCCTCACCCTTAACGTGAAGCCTGTCGCCAGGCGGGGCTGTTCTGTGCCCTTGTAGGTGTAGGCAGAAGATACTATTCATCCTGGTCCTTCCAAAGGAGTTCTGTGCTCCCAGGTGTGTGCATCCTGGAGCTTCAGGGCCTGAGGGCATATGTGGAAGTGACCCTTGTACCAGAAGATGCACAACTCTTATCCTCTGTCCTTGTGGAACCTTTGGTGACCTCTGAATGGTAGAGAGTAACTGGGGACATCACTCACATTTAACCAGACACCTAATGAGATTTATACTATATCATTTTTCTATAATTCCATACATGATTCAGAAATTATGTTATTTACTTTATACTTTTATTCATTATTTTAAAATTTTATTATTATAATAGAGGCCTGATGCATGAAATTCGTTCAAGAGTAGGCCTTCCTTCCCCTGGCTGCTGGCAATGGCTTCCCTGTGGCACCCGGGACCTGGGCTTCCCTCCTGCACCTGGGACCTGGGTTTCCCTCCTGCCACTGGCAGGCGCCTGGGACCCCCGCTTCCCTTGCAGCCCTGGCTTTGTCCAGAAGGACATATTATGCTTTTATTATTATAGATTATTATATTTTTAAAATCTTCACCCAAAGACATGCTCATTGATTTTAGAGAGAGGGGAAAGGAGAGAGAGAGGGAGAAAGAGAGAGAGAGACACACAGACACACATCAATGTGAGACTGAAACATTGATTGGTTACCTTCCCGAAAATGCCTTGACCTGAATTGAAACTCCAACCTTTCAGTGTACAGGATGATGCTCCAACCAACTGAGCCACACCAACCAGGGCTAATGATATTATTTTCATTACTTATTACTATGTTTATACTGTTACCCATGCTTATGGACTATAATATTGCATTGTCTGACTGTACCAGTTTATTTATCTATTCACCTACTGAAGGACATCTTAGTTGCTGCCAGGTTTTGACAATTAATTATGAATAAATCTTCTACAAACATCCATGTGCAGGTTTTTGTGACTTACATTTTCAACTCCTTTGGGTAAACACCAAAAAGTGAAATTGCAAATTGTATGGTAAGAATATGCTGAGTTTTGTAATGTTCATTTTTTGATGACATAAAGTTACAAATAGCTGTATCACTGTCAGTCCGGGTGGGTTTGACTTTCTGGCTCTTATGGTCTTGTCTGGTAGGGTGTGAGGTTCATGTGCTGAGAACAGTTCTCACTTTAATGTAATGACTAGTGATAAACAGACTGTTTCCCCAAACCTTTCCAGATGTAATCTAAAAAACACCTCCCTTTTAAGAACAGCAGGCAGGCTGCTCCCTGGTCTAACGAAGTACACTCAGACATAAATGCTTAGGGACAGCTAGCTCCTGATTTCTGGTGGTGACAAAAGTGTCTGGCACTGCTGCCCTACCTGTCACTTGGTGTACCTGCCAGTTTTGCTCTGGTGCTTGCTGGAGCCAGCAGGATCCTCAGAGCCTGCAGGGCAGGAGGGAAATGTGGGTTAGGTGTATGTGAAATATGCATATGAAATGTGGGCAAAGAGAATATTATCTGGGGAGACTACCAGACCTCAGTTCTTGTTTTCTTGAGGGAAAGAATTGAGGAAAAGAGTTCAATCAAGAGACAAAGTTTAGCAAAGTAAGAAAGAATTCATTGGCTGCAGCAAAGATATACTTAGGACAGTGGAAAAGGGAAAGGGATAGAAGAACTAAGAGGAGAGCTTAGGCTGGGCTGCTTCAGCTCGCTGAGAAGTCAGAGAAAAGGGGGCCTTGGAGACAAGTTCAGGGGTTAGCCCGGGACAAGCTGCAGCTGCCTGTTGCTCCCCTTGTTACAAGTCTCATGGGGTCTCTTAGTGGGAAGAAGCGGGGAGGGAATGGCATGGGCATGCTCCCATGGAGGGACCTTTGTTTCCATAAGTGCTGGGAGCCAGTCCATCCTTGCTGTTTCAAGGGACCTGGCATATATAGCATACTGTTCTTAATATGTTTGCTCACCTTCTTGGCACTATGTGTTTTAACCAAGGTCACCTCTCTGAGAAAGGTTGTTTCCCCAGGTAGGGATTTCCCCCTGAAGTTTGGGAGGGAATAAAACCTCTTAACTAAGTGCCAGGTGGGTAATTAATCACTTTAACTACGAACAATCATGCTTAAGCTACATAATCTTTACTCCCTGGAATGGCCTAGCAAGAGAACATGGACACAGAACTTGGCTGGAGATTGTGGCTAGAGATCCTGGCAAGGCTGCTGATCAACTGAACGCTGTCTCCGTGTCATTCCTTCTTCACCGACTCTGTCCACACCTTTGGGGACCCCTGGACCTGCTGGGGCTGGACGCCAGCACAGAAATGTTAAAGGTTGAGTGTCTAGGGGAGGTTTTAGGGGAGGATCAATAGAATATTCATCAGGTTTATGCTGCTGTGCCACAATGAGATTTTATTCTGTTAATTTGTCTGTCCTTGGGTGTAGTTGGCCAATGGAATTTAATGGATTTCTGTTATCTGCCTCCCTAAGTAGGGTGAGGTGATTCAAACAATTTTCCCTCTGGTTAGAGAGAAGTGCAAACCATTTACTCTTAAGTGTCCTTGGTTTAGGGAAGATAGAATTTACTAGGTGGCTGCAAACTGCTGTTTAACTGTTTTTAGTCTTAGTTTACCTATTCTGCTTGTCCTGGAATTTTCCTAGCTTCTTACTATGCTATGACAAGTGGGGGAGCAGTTCTGCTAGAGAGTGTATAGAGTACAAGGGTGTTTCATTATCCTACATAATAAAAGGGTAATGTGCAAATAGACCGAATGGCAGAACAACAGAACAACCAATCAAAGCATAATATGCTAATAATATGCTAAGGCTGCTCAACAGCTCGCTATGATGTGCACTGACCACCAGGGGGCAGATGCTCCAACCAGTAGGTTATCTTGCTGCTGGGGTCCAGCTGATCAGAACTGAGTGAGATGGGCCATACATGCCCTGGAGCCCTTCCGCGTTCTCTCCCTGGCCTGATCATGCACTGGTGGGGCCTGCACCCTCTCGCAATCTGGGACCCCTACGGGGATGTCAGAGAGCTGGTTTCAGCCCGATCCCGCAGGCCACTCCCCTTGGGAGGGTGCCAGACACAGGGTTTATGGCTGGCAAGTGCTGCTGCGGCAGCACAGGCCTCTCCCAATTGAGACTGATTTGGCACGAGCCCGTGGCAGGCACAGTGGGGCCGGGATGAGTGGGAGTGGCAGGTAGGAGCTGCAGGCAACATTGAACTATGGGTTTTAGCCCGATCCCTGCAGGCCACCCAGAAGGACCTTACCCATGCACGAAATCATGCACTGGGCCTCTAGTTTATCATCTCATATAATAAAGAGGTAATATGCTAATTGACCATCACACCTTCACAAGATGGTGGTGCCCTCAGCCACAAGATGTCGGCACCCAGTTCCCTCACCCCTGCTGGGGGGCAGCAGGTGCGTGGTGTGGCTGGGCCCATTCCCTGGCAGGTCCGGCCGCTCTGTGCGTCTGCTGCCAGAGTCCCTCAGTCCTCTCGGCCCCGCAAGCAGTGAATTTTCATGCGACCATTACCTTTAAAAAAAATCCTTACCCAAGGATATGATTATTTCTTTTAGATCATCTGTTCTCGTGGAGAAGGCCTAAGCCAGCAGGTGGGCATCCCCCAAGGGTCCCAGACTGTGAGAGGGCTCAGGCTGGGCTGAGAGACACCCCCCTCCCCTGCACATGAATTTTCATGCACCAGGCCTCTAGTAGAATATAAAAATCTATGATGGTAGGAAACAAATACACAAACAAAGGGGACATCTGTAATACTTTCAACAATAAAAATCAATTTGAAAAAACTATAATGGCATGGCTCAGTGGTTGAGCATCCATCTTGAACCAGAGGTCATGGTTTAATTCTTGGTCAGAGCATATACCTAAGTTGTGGGCTCGATCCCCAGTGGAGGGTGTGCAGGAGGCAGCTGTTCAATGAGTCTCTTTCATCATTGATGTTTCTATCTCTCTCTCTCTTCCTTCCTCTCTGAAATCAATAAAAATATATTAAAAACAATAACAACATCAAAACTATTATGGCTATGTGATTTTTGAGTAGCATTTTTTTTTGGTTTGTGTTTTTGCAGTAATCACAATTAATTTTAGCAACTCCTTTAACTCTCAAAAGTGCCCCAGTTTATATGATAATTTATATGGAAGTACTTTGTATGAACTTCATCTATACCATCCCATGCCCCTGGCACCCTATGGGGAGCTCCAGAAAGGGAAAAAAGGTGTGATATTGTGATTTATAATAAGAAAATATAGTTAGTCTCCTTCCTGGCACAGAGCTCCTAAAACTCTTGGAATTTCCTAAGTGATGACAGTGATAAAGGTGTCTTTTGTTATGTTCCTGATGTGACTTCTGGAAAGCACCTAAGGATGGGGGCTGGTTGCCAGTGGAACCAACCATGTGATTAGAGGGTTAGAACTCTCAGTCCTACCCCTCCCCTCACCTCTACCTCCACCTCGGGGGAGGAGAGAGAGGCTGGAGGTTGAGTTGGTCGCCATTGGCCAATGATTTAATCAATCACACCTTGCAATGAAGCCTCCATAAAAATAAGAAGGAAGGGATTTAGAGAGCTTATTGATGGTAAACAAATGAAAATTTGCTAAGTTTGGCTACTTGGAGAAGGCATGGAAGCTCCATTTCCTTTCCTCAAACCATGCCCTAAGCATCCCTTCGATCCACTTGTTCCTGAATCATACCATTTTATAATAAATTAGTAATCTAGTAGGTAAACTGTTTCTCTGAATTCCGTGAGCAAGTTAGTCAAACCCCAGGAGGAGGGTCCTTGATATCCCTAATTGATAGCTGGTCAGACAGAAGCACAGGTGACACCTAAACTTTTGATTGGCATCTGAAGTGGGGGGTGGAGGGCAGTCTTGTAGGACTGACCCCTTAACACCTGGGATCTGATGTTTTCGGCAGGAAGGTAGTGTCGGAGTTGGGTTAAATGATAGGACACAAAACTGGAGAATTGTTTGGTGGTGTGGGGAAGCCCTTTCTCACATCGGAAGTTGGGGGAGGGAATGTTTATTTCCAGGAGGAAGGAACATGGTTAACTGAAATTGACATATACTTTTAGAATGTAGATGAAATTTTGACTTTATCATCAACTAAATGTTTTAAAAATATATTTTCAACAAATGTTCATTCAAGGCTGAGTAGAATATAAGAGATGGGCAGAGAAGGCAATATTTTATAGTTCTAGGAGAAAAGACAGGGATGAAATCGTTACTGTTGTAATTACCGAATTATTAATAGTAGAAAAGAAGCAACAGGAAGGCCAGGCGTTATAAGCGTGGCCATCAGGTCAGCGTTACCAGGAAGCTGCAATTTCACACTCCTCGGGGGACCGCCCGTCCCTTCCCTGCAAATCACTGGGGAAGGGGTCCAACGAAGAGGAGATGGACGCATGCACAGTAAAGTCTGGGTGAGAAGGGAAGGTGTCTGTTAGTCAAACCTGGGAACAGAGATACTTGGCCAGAGGAGATGGGGCCACTGCCAGTCCACAAAATTTGGGAATATATAATCCCCCAGTCAAAGGAGCTCGCTCTCTCGTGGCTGGTGGCTCTCTTGGTGCTCTTGGTTCTTGTGGCTCTCTTGCATTTGCCTGTGTTACCTCCACACCCACATGGCTGACCCCACAGGCAATGGACTGATGGACTACAACTGGGAACACACACAAAGCTATCCTGATGCTGGATTGGAATGTGCCCCAACATGGAGTGAAAACTCTGGGCAACAGCTTTAATCCCAGCTCTGCTGAGAGCAGAATAGGGCTTCTTCCTTGGTGGGACGAAAGGAAATGGGATCCTGGAAACTCAGGGATTTAACTCCAAGCAAATAAATTCCATTCATTCTCCCATGCCAGTCTCAGGAGAAACTTTTTTCTCTTGCTATCACAAGAAGCCCACTTCTCCTGGCAATAGGTGGGGACAAGGAGCGCTCTCCACAAATAACAAAATGACTTTGTTCAGTACCCTTGACCAGTATCACTAAAGAACTAATGCTCACATCTATGGGGGCTGTGTATAGTGTGTGTGTGGGGAAATACAGGAGGTGGGGGTGGCTGAATTAAAGATACTAGGAGGGGCCAAACAGAGGGAGAGATTATACAGAAGGAAGGAAAGGAGTTTGCATCAGGACTTTAGAAGAATGGAAGGAAGTTTGAGAAAGGAAAGTCAAAGAGGTAAGCTGAGGTCCAGAGAGAATTTAGTTTCCCCTTGGGGTAACTCTAACTTTTGTTTTGGGTACAACTTCATCCAATGATCTATTTTCCGTAATTAACAAAATAAAATGTTTGGTAGCACAATTTAAAATAAAAAATATGAAAGCAATATTGCTATTTTCCCCTTTTCAGGATTACTATATAGCAGGAATTCCCGCGCGCCCCCCCCCACCCCATATCATCCCAATTACTTAAAATGAAAAATGTAGTACTAGGAAAGAATTACATATTTTTAAATACTCAGGCTTATTAATCTATGTGTTAAATAAGGAAATAGTCACTAAAGGAACTAGAGATTATAAAGGTTTTCCAAAGTGAGAGCACTAAGCAATCAGTGCATTTTAGCGACAAAGAGAATGTTTCCTCTGTGATGAGGCCTTTTTCTCTTTCCAATTAGCCACTGCCTTTTTTTAAAAAATAGGAAGTCATTATCCCATGAGCCCTAAATCTGAAGGATAATTCATCCAGTTCTCAGCAAAACTGGAAGATTTTCTGAAATATCTATTATTTATCTATCTATCTATCCTTTTTTTTTTTTTATAAGAAAGAAACACTTTTAAAACTGATGGTTATTTGCAGGCTTTCCCAATACACAAACCCACTGGCCCGGATGAAAGAAGTCACTTATTCTTAAGTGTCTTTTATAGGAATTTAGTAAATGTGTTACGTTCTCTGTAAGCCTATTTTTAATTCCCCAACTCTTTTCTTTAGTATTTGGGTCAAAAATTTTATTTACAAATGGTATCTTTCCACTTATTCTTCACTCTGGGAACACTGAGTACTAAAAATTAAAGATCTATTGAAGTAGACCTTAAAATATATTTTTATTCAATTGCATTATTTACATTGGGCTTTGAACTTAAAACACACACACACACACACAACAATAGTAAATTTTCTTTATAATAAACGAAATTTCAAATAGAAAATTAAAATTGCTTTCATTAAATGCTTAATTAGTTAATCAAAACATTTAAGATATTATCTATTGGCTATTTTAACTGGTAGCCACTGCTGTTGAACACCTGTGATCAAGTTTGCTTTGAAAGATAACCATATGTCAATTGATAAAATAAACAAATAATTGGTATAGTTATATGTTTGGAAGCTCTTTGTTCTACTTAAAGAGCAAATACTTTAGTATGTTTATCTACTTGTACCCCTTATAAGACATACTTTGTTGGACACAAAATGCTAACTTGAATTTAGATTTTTACATTGATTTTATATGGATCTGACATTCTAACATATCATAAACCCCAAAGGATTAAAACTGGGTTTCTAGAGACCTCAGATCCAGTCCTGCAGCCTTACCAGGTAAAACACTTTAGGTTACAGTTTTCTTAGTTATAAAGTTTAGCTTATCTTTAAAGTTCCAAATTTTAAAATAATTCTTCATTTGTGCTGAAATGCCTGTCAGAAAAAATCTTAGCCAAACTGAAACCTTACGAGGTCTAGGAAGGAATATTTCTTTACTGCATAAGCCCCATATGATTTCTCTATGGATGACCCATAGAGCTTAGTGTGATGATTTTAATATATGTCCATAAGTTCTTTGACACAACTCTCTTTAAAAGATAGAGCCTCATTCCCCTCCCTTATAGAGAATGGCAGAAGTGATGGGTGTGTGACTTCTGACAGGGCATGTTAAAAGGCATCACAGAACAGCTTGCACTGGTATAAACTAGTTCCTATGTCATGAGGACACTCAAGTCCCCCTACATAGTTCACACTACAACAGCCATGTGAATGAGCCACATTGGAAACAGATCCTCGAGCCCCAGTCCTGCCTTCAGAAATCTTGACAGGTGCCAAGCTAGAACCACCCAACTAAAGCTGCTACGGAATTTTTGACCCATAAAGATTTTAAGTGTTCATAGTTAGTTTAAGTTGTTAAATTTGTGGGTAATTTGTTATGCAGCAACAAATAACTACTACATTTACCTACATACTTAAATGAGGAACTTATGCTATCTTTTGTACACATCTGCAAAACTATACCTAAATAAATTTATCTTATTTCCTAAGGAGCTAGGTCTTTTTGGAGCTTCTTTAAAAGACTATTTGATGTTCAAAGACATTAATTTACCCTTAATATAAAGAATACAAATTCCGCCTGTTATAATTAAATAGCATTATTATTATTATTATTATTATTATTATTATTATTTTTGTGTGTGGCAGTCCTAATGGAAGCTGGTCTTTAGTCTTCATTACTCTCTTTGCAGTTAAGCATTTCTTGGGTTGATGGTCATCATTTATTAATTTATATTTATTGAGCTCCCCTGTACATTTTAAGTAAACATGGGAATTACATATAACATAATAAAAATCTATTTCTACCCTTAAGGAACTTAGACTTTTCAACAAAATGTGATGTGAGCATATAAGGCATATAGGTTCTTTTTGTTTCTTTTTTTGTTTTGTTTTGTTAATCCTAACCTGAGGATATTTTTCCATTGATTTTTTAGAGAGATTGGAAGGGAGTGGGAGAGAGAGAAACATTGATTGGTTGCCTTCCACATGCACCCTGACCAGGGCTAGGGATCATGCCTCTAACTGAGGTATGTGCCCTTGTCCAGAATCAAACTTAGAACCCTTCTGTCTACAGACTAACGCTCTATCCACTGAGCCAAACCAGCTAGGGCAAGGCATATGGTCCTTATACCATATTGACATATATACAGAGATAAGGTAATGCATATGAATATCTTATTGTTATTGGATATTTATATACAGTATTTTATTTAATCTTTATAGTAATCCTATAAGGCATAAAATAATTCCTTCAATAGTTAGTGGTATTATTCCTTTTGAAAATAAATATTTTTTCTGATTATAAACGTATTTTAGAGACTTTGAAAATACAGAAAGTTACCCTAGTGCTGTATTAGTGCAGACCAATCCAACAAGCTGGCTTATGAATTACTAGAGACCCGATGCCTAAAATTCATGCACAGGGTCCCTCAGCCTGGCCTGCACCTCCTTGTAATCTGGGATCCCTCTTGCAATCTGGAACTGCTGGCTCCTAACCTCTTGCCTGCCTGCTTGCCTGATCGCCCCTAACCACTTGCCTGCCTGCCTGATCACCCTGAACCACTTTCCTACCTGCCTAATTGCCCCTAACCCACTCTGCCTGCCTGCCTGATCACCCCTAACTGCTCGCCTGCCTGCCTGATCACCCCTAACCACCTCTGCCTCGGTCCCTGCCACAGCGGCTTTGTCCTGAATGACGTTCAGAAGGTCATTTGGCTCTCCAGTCTAATTAGCATATTATGCTTTTATTATTATAGATTATTATATATGTGATACAGCTAATGTATCTCAATGCATCCAGTTTTGTGGCTTAATGAGAGGTGTCACTGAGCAGAATAGGAACAAGTCTGTTACTGGAGAACAGTGAATGCAAAGTCTGACGAATCAGACTGGATTATTTTTCTGTCTTACATCAGAGAGAAATCTAGCCATGTTTTTAAAATTTTGCCTGGCCCATGTGGCTCAGCGGTTGAGCATTGACTCATGAACCAAGAGGTTGCTGGTTTGATTCCTGGTTAGGGCCTGTGTGTGGGTTGCGGGCTCAATCCCCAGTACGGGGTGTGCAGGAGGCAGGCGATTGATGATGTTTCTCTCTCATCAATGTTTCTATCTCCCTATACCTCTCCCTTACTCTCTCTGTAAAAATCAATAAAAACATATTGAAAAAAATAATAAAATTTTGGTTGTTTTTCTCTCTCAAATGTGCTAACAAGGGGACTCTCTAGAGGTACCATAGGAAGCAAACTAAAGAATTTTAGTGGCTCATATTATTGGGAAACATGTAGCACATGTCTCTAGGGAAATTCCTTAAAAGTGACTTTAAAACAAGCTCCAATTTTAACAATATAATACAGTTTTCTGTGTTAATCTGAGTAAGCCAGGGGTCCTCAAACTTTTTAAACAGGGGGCCAGTTCACTGTCCCTCAGACCATTGGAGGGCTGGACTATAGTTTAAAAAAAAACTATGAACAAATTCCTATGCACACTGCACATATCTTACTTTGAAGTAAAAAAACAAAACGGGAACAAATACAATATTTGTATTTGCATGTGGCCCGCAGGCCATAGTTTGAGGACCTCTGGAGTAAGCCCTTACATTCCAAACCAAATTCAAGCCATGTACTTTTTTTATTAAATGAAAAATTGAATATATGTATTTTTTAGATTAGAATCATAATACACATCAAACTATTGCAAAGCCTTTACTGAACTTGAAAATTTGCAATTTAAATCAACCAAAATGCGCCGGGCTGGTGTGGCCAGTGATTGAGAGTTGATCCATGAACCAGGAGGTCATGGTTTGATTCCAGGTCAGGACACATGCCTGGATTGTGGGTTCAAACTCCAGTGGGAGCATTTGGGAGGCAGCCAATCAATGATTTCTCTTTCATCTTTGATGTTTCTGCCTCTCCCTCTACTTTTCTCTCTCTGACATAAATTAAAACACACACACACACACACACACACACACACACACACGTATATGTTAAACCAACCAAAATGCAATCACAATGGTGTTTTCTTTGATAAATCTAAAAGACGTTATGTTTATGTGTCTTATATGCTACACACATATGCCATGTATATAAGGCAACTATTAGGGTATCAAATAGTCTTTTGTCAGTACTTTGGTGATGCTGTAGAAAGATTATTTACCATAAGATATTTCAAGTGATTGATTTGTTTAAGCATTAAATGCTAAGAAATGTTTGAGTTTCTTGAAATTACGTAGGCATATGAATGAACTATGTCAAAAACAGACCCAACGAAGGCACTCACTATAAGTGAGGATCATTTAACAGAGAATATTTTTCTTAGGATCCTGTAACTTATGGCAATTATTTTATAAAACAACTGGAAAAAAAAAACAACAAGGAAAGAGAAATCTCAGAAGCTGAGCAGTCAGTCCTGGGTTTTTGCTTTTATAGCTTGTTTAGAGCCCTGGAAGCCATGAGAGGAAGTAGGAGGAAGGCTAATGAGCTTTTGGCTCTCAGACCAGAGCCAGTCCCTCGAGGAGACTGTTGGATTCCTTCTCGTACGGCAAGAAGGGCTAATGTGATACATAGAAAAATTTTTTCTTGCTTCCAATAGTCTTACTAAATTGCACAATAGTTCTAAAACACTTCTCAAACACTTAAACATGTTCTGGGGCAGTAATTTTGTACGTACACAGAAACACATCAGGAGGCCATAAATGTTGCTCTGCTACATGAAAGGAGGCTGACGAGTGGTGGGTTCTGAGGCCTGATGGGAAGGTAGGGAAATAAATGAAGCAGGCTGTCAGGGAATGATTCTTAGTACACAACGGTCTTTCATGTGAAGACAAACAGCTGCTGTAACTCTTTGGAAAACGCCATAGAGATTTAAGAATTCATAGAAAAAGAACTTCGGCACTCTCACAGATGAAGGTCACGGCTAAATATTCTCTGGGAAAAAGATATTGTCTTCTTGCATCACATTTTAAAACATGCAGTGGTTTATATTTATTCCAAATTAGAGCAAAGAAAGTGGCTCTGTCAACCTCTCATTCAATATATACTGAAAACTTGGTATTGCAAGGCAATGAGGAAAACATGAAAAATTATGAAGTGCAATGCCTAGTTTCAGTGAACTTGTGATTTAAGAGAGAGAAAAAGACATACATATGCAAGTTTTACTAATGGCTCAAGACACTGAGAGGTAATGTTGGACAGTAGGAGGGTCAGGGGTGGGCAAACTTTTTGACTCGAGGGCCACAATGGGTTCTTAAACTAGACCGTAGGGCCGGCACAAAAGCATGGATGGAGTATTTGTGTGAACTAATATAAGTTCAAAGTAAACATCATTACATAAAAGGGTACGGTCTTTTTTTTTTTTTTAGTTTTATTCATTTCAAACGGGCCGGATCCGGGCCGTGGGCCGTAGTTTGCCCACGGCTGACTTAGACCATAGTTCTGTGAGTATCAGCTCACCACTACTTAAGTCAAGACATGGTATAGCTGAACATCCAAAGGCTCACAAAAAGTACAGATAATTATGTCTATGTCTTTCACTCACAATTCAAAATCCACCTACGGTTTTACCTCCTTCAACAGGGGCCAATTTACCAAGTTGGACAAGCAACGCTAGCCTCCAATATCTTTCCTTCACTAAATCCACCCAAAGAACCTGACAAATCAGTTGTGTCTAAGTAATGAAGACAAACAGTAAAAGTGGAACTTGCAGGAATTCCTTTTTCAGTTCAGCCAGATCAGTGGTTCTCAAAGTAGAGTGTGCATCAGAATCAGCTGTGGGGCTTACTCCCGGAGTTTTTGGATTCAGTACATCAGTAGGTCTAGGATGGGGTTAGAGAATTTATATTTTCTTTAAGTTCCCAGGTGATGTCACTGCTGCTGCTCTGGGGATCACACTTTGAGAACTACTGAGCTAGGTGAACACACTGGTTTGATTTTAGTTCTGAAAACAGAACCTGTGGCTGGAGTTCAGTGAGTGACAGTAAAGGATGGTATGAGATGGTGTTATATAGAGTTAGGTGGCAACCAGGTTATTCAATGCCTTGTAGTTTATGTTATGCACTGAGAATCTACCCACCGTTTTTAAGTTAGGGGGGTGATGTGATTTGATTTGCAGTTTTCAAAGATGTCCCTGCCAGTCCTGAGTAGAACATATTGGGAAGAAGAGGACCAGAGTCAGTATTAACAGGTCGGAGAGGACAGTTCGGGAAATAAAAATGCAGTGCTAGTGATGAAGATTGAGAGAAGTGTCAGGCCAAACTTACATTTAGAGGCAGAATCATCAGCAGAGGCTTGGTGATGGACTGAGGGTGCGAGTGTGGGAGAGGCAACTCACAAAGAAGATGCTCAGCTCCTATCATACGAAGCTGAGTGGATGTTGTGCTCTAGGCACTGGAGGTAGAGAGGACGGCACGGGGAGTGGACTGGGTGGTCGAAGAGCTCAACTCGGTGTCAGATAAGTTCAAGTAGAGACAACTCTGAGACTTAACCCATTGGTTACAGGAGTGCAGGGGTTAGAAGAGAGGTTGGGGCTGAAATTTAAATTGGGTGGGGCCTAAAGCTGGAGAGATGAGGCCTAGTCATGTGAGAGTGGGTCTGGGATTGGATGTGGAATTAAGGGCCAAGTAGAAGGGCCAATAAAATGGACTAATCAGGACCAGAAAGGAAAGAAAAACTAGAAAATTGCATGATGTCACAGAAGCTGAAACAAGAGACTTTTTTTTTTTAAATGAAGGCACAATCTGAAGATTGAAGTGATGCTGACATCAAGTAAGATGAGAATAAAAATGCAATCATTTGATCTAGCTACATGGAAATTGAGGAAATCCCTGAAAACACCAGCAAGGGTAGATGTGGAAACCTGGTGGGGATGGGAAGCTGGACTGGAGTGAGTTGAAGAGTGAGTGGGAGGTAGCAGACACTTACTCAATGAATCATTGATCCAGACATTGATTCATCCAATTCAGTTTTAAATAAATATTATGTGAGACACAACAAAGCCCTGGGAAAAAAGATGAGGAGTCGGTTTCCTGCCTTGAAGTGGCTCATTAGAGTCTTTATAAAGGAGGAGACAAACAAGCAAGCACCTTCTCCCTTTCCCTCTCTTCCCAGACTTTCCTCAAAACAAGCATTACTTCCTTGTGTTGTGACTCTCTGCTGGTCTCACAGAGCTTCGCAAATTTTTCATGTCAAGACATACATAAAAAATTACAATATTGGTAACTATCAATTTGTACTTCTTAATCCCTTCACCTTCTTCACAGGGACTTAAAGTACAGCATAGAAAACATAATAATATTGTAATAATCATGTCTGTTGCCAGGTAAGTACTAGACTTATGAAGGGGATCACTTTGTAAATTACATAACTGTCTACCCACTATACTGTATACCTGAAATGAATACAAAATAATATTGAATGTAAAAAACAAAAGTAATATTGGTACAGATCCTTGAGTTGGCCAGAAGGGCTTCTCAAAGCTGGAGTTGTGTCCTAGAAAAACACATTCCTGTCCTGGACTCCAGCCTGTGGGATAAATGGAATCCTAGTCATCCCCTGACTGGATCAATCTGTCATCACATCAACCTCGGTATGGTCAGTTCTATTCATATCTAGGTTCTTCCCAGCAAAGCTAAAGTTCAAGAGGCCTACAGGAAAGACATTCGACTGAATTTTGGGGTTGCCTGGGGTTTGGTGTTTTTCTGACCTCTCCTTTGCAGTGTGATTAGGAAATGTTACCACTATTAGTGTAGCACTTATTTGATATACATTATCACTTAAAAATCTTTTCACATATTCTTATTATATACTTAAATATCATGTCTTATTTCTCTAATTAAACTCTAAGATTCCTAAGGATGAGAGCTCTTTCTTTTTGTCCCCCCAAGGCCAGTGTAGTATCTTTCATGCTGCAGGTAATGCTTATTGACTGATATGTACTTAAGTAGGTGAAGTCTTTATTTACTGCTCAGGCTTTGTTTGTAATAGAAGAGAAAGGAACATGGTTTTATTATCCAATGTTTAAAATCAAGCCTGAGTTTTGCCTTTGACTGATAAACTCATCTGCTATGAAAACAAACAAACACCACCTGGCAAAATCTGGCTAAGGTGGTGCTTTAGCAGATTATACACACATAGTTTTAAAAAATTGATTAGATATTTAACTCAATACTTGTGAACTCTGGACTGAACACAAAGGTCTACCTTATTAGATGGACGTTGAGTCTGTGTCTTTTCCACACCACCCTCCATTAGTAGAATGCTACCTATTCTGTAAGCTCTGAGAAAATATTAATTATAGGTAATAATTTTGAAGCCAACACATTCAAACCAGTCAGCAGCTACCTTTCTCCATGACTTCCTTTTTAAAAATTTTTATTTTTATTTTTGTTAATCCTCACCTGAGGATATTTTCCCATTGATTTTTAGAGAGAGTGGAAGAGAGGGGGAGAGACACAGAGAGAAAAACATCGATGTGAGAGAGACACATGGATTGGTTGCCTCCCACACGCAAGGATAGGGACTACAACCGCGCCTACAACCAAGGTACATGCCCTTGACCGGAATTGAAACTGGGACCCTTCAGTCTGCGGGCCACACTCTATCCACTGAGCGAAACCAGCTAGGGCTCTCCATGACTTCTTTGCTGACTGGGGAACCTTCCTATTGCGTGGCGTGATGCTTTTGCCTCATGTCTTCAGGTCCCCGTTCCCGGATGTGTGACTAAACATGGCGGGAGGGGATGAGGTGACTGTCTAGTTAGAGGTTAGGATTTCATACATTTGTTTTTTCTCCCTATTTGCCTTTTTTTTGGCTTTGTCTACTTGCTTAACTTTTCTCCAGACTTTGTGGCACAATGGCTGAAAACAATTCATCAATGACTTTCCTTACAAGTAGATTGTTATGAGCATAGAAACAAGCCAGCCGTACAGGTAGGGTTTCCTCCTTGAGAAATGTCCGCATTCTTGAAATTAGGTTCGGATGGGCTTGAAGGATAGATAGGAACAGGAGAAAAGAGAAAGTGAAGGATATGCCCCCAAGGCTTAACTAAGCCTCTGTGAGCCTAAGAGCAGCCCCCTTACTCATTAGGACTCGCTCTGAGCTGGGTTCCTCTGGTCACAGAGGTTTTCTCGGTTTCCTGGCTTCTATTACCAGCTTCCTAGTAAGCAGGCTCTCTCACTGGTTATGCTAGAGTATTATTATGGGGCTTGATGGTTTCTAAGTAAGCCCAAATTTTTTTTTAAAAATATATTTTATTGATTTTTTACAGAGAGGAAGGGAGAAAGATAGAGAGTTAGAAACATCGATGAGAGAGAAACATCGATCAGCCGCCTCCTGCACATCTCCCACTGGAGATGTGCCCGCAACCCAGGTACATGCCCTTGACCGGAATCGAACCTGGGACCCCTCAGTCCGCAGGCCGACGCTCTATCCACTGAGCCAAACCGGTTTCGGCAGTAAGCCCAAATTTTTAATTTCATTTTACATTTTTATTATTTTGTAAGCACCAGATGACCACCTTGGTTTTTCTATTGTGGTTTCCTCTTTATCAGTATGCTGACTGTAACAGTAATGCGGGGACTTAGAGAATGCCTGGTAAAGACAACACTCTGGCACCCACACCCTAGGTCCTGGCAACTACGTGCGTGCTTTAGTCTCAGAGTAACGTATTTGTAAACAAGAGCAGATAACCCAAGTGGCACTTACTTCCGAGTTGATCCTAAATACAAACACAAAGCACAAAAATAAGTCTCTCAACTATCAAACTGAGGCCTTGTGAACAATGGTTACCTTGTTAAAAAGTCATTCTTTGTTTGGGTTGGTGAACACACAGTACAATATACAGATGATGTATTATAGAATTGTATACCCGCAACCTATATCATTTTAGGAACCAATGTCATCCCAATGAATTGAATTAAAAAAAGAAAGACATTCTTTGCTTTGAATGTGGAAAATAGTGGTGGAGAGGAGAAACTGTGGTTTCCTCTTAGGTGGTAATTCCAGTTTGTATGTTCTTTTTTGCCCAGAGATCTGATGCTAGGAAGCCTTGGCTTAGGTGTATAAAGAACAAATTCTAAGCCTAAAGGTATTTTCATGAGTCTGGCTCAGTGAAAGGGAACACTGCGGAGAAGGTTGAGAATAAAGAATGTCCAAATTGAGGACTTTCATGAGCTTCCATATTGTTTTGTTAAAACAGCTCTTTTTATGGAGGACCAAAAAGGGGAAAGAAATCAGTAAACTTGATTTGTCCACCTAGCTGCGTTCTGTTCACTATGGAATGTCTCCAAAATGAAAATGCCCATGTTCTAATTTAGAAATGATACCGACAGAAAAGTCAAGAAACGAACAACAAATAAAAAAAGCTATATAAAACCCTAAGGCTCAGGAAGTCCCACTTGCTGTTTAAAAATACAATCTATTTTTTGAAATTTCGAAGATTTCAGAAGCATAAATATTTTTACATTCCAAAAAAATAAAAAATAAAATATTGATGTTGGCATCAGGTCAGGCCTTCTCCTTGGGCTTAAGTGGCTTTAATGTTACTCTTTCCATGCCTTATTCCTTTTTGCTAGTCTGTTTCTTGACATAACACATTGAGAATGTGACCACAGTCAGTGTATAACGTCTGAGGATGAAGACTCAAACCATGTTAGGTTGACTTTAGCCTCACTAAAACAACAGCAAACATTGTTTTAAATTGATGAATTTGCTTCAGCATTTTTAATGAGTTCTAAGTCACACATGGTAAAAGCTTGATTAATCAGAGTATTTTAGAAATGGTATATAAATTGGAATTTTCTCTCAACTCAGCTTTAAATTTAAGGGGAGTAAAAAGTTAAAAGTTAATTTCAACCAATGTGGAAAATCACTGTAAAGTGAGTTAGGATATTTTCCTACCATAGCAAATACAGTATAAGGACCACAATGCAATATTTCTTTCTTTTTTAAAATATGTTTTTATTGATTTCAGAGAGAGGAAAAGAGAAAGAGAGAGAAACATCAATGAGGAGATGTTTCTCATTGGCTGCCTCCTGCATGCCCCCTAATGGGGATCAAGCCTGCAACCTGGGCGTGTACCCTGACTGGGAATTGAACCTTGACCTCCCGGTTCATGGGTTGATGTTCAACTACTGAGCCATGTTGGCTGGGCAATGCAATCTTTCTTGCAAGACTTTGGTTCTTGCAGTGCCTTCTGCTTCCAATCATCTGAGCTTTATATCATACCCTCTAGTTTTAAGAAGTACACATGAGGGACAGAGAATGAACAGAGTACACATGCATTCCCTAGAATAGGGGTGGGCAACCCCTGGCACACGTGCCAAACATGGCATGCCAGTAACTTTTGCTGGCACATGAAACCTTCTCTTATAATCTTCCATTTACAATTTTTTTCTTAATATTGACTTTTTTATTTTTCAGATAAATTCAGTGTAGGTGCATCTTAGATAAATAAATAAATTTACATAACAAGTTATCTTAAAGACCATAGACATGGACTGACGAGAGAGGGGAAGAGCAATTTCTATGCCTCTGCCTTAACTCTCCCTGCCTTCCTAGATCCGACCAGTGTTTTGGTTTCATCCACATACACTTGTGAATCTTTGTTCTCAGTGATGAATTTCATTAAGTCTCGTAATTGGAGTAGCCTGACGGATGATTGGCACGCAGAAGAATTTTGAGTCAGAGATTTTGCTGGTTTTGTCACGCACTCACTAAAAGGTTGCCCACCCTTGCCCTAGAAGCTCTTGAAATAGTAACTACACACTATAGGCTCATCTTCCTGGCTTTGTCTTTTTTTCTGAGAAGTAAATTATTGGTTACTTGATTAAACCATCAATTAACCCAGGTTAATTGGTATTTTAGAGAATTAAGATAGTATATTTAGAACAATATATTTATACATGACGTTTTCTGAATTATACTGAATCTCTACTAAAATGGACGCATAAGAGTGATTCTGTGATTCTGGAATCTCTTGCACAGAAGTTTACAAAAATGAGATCTCTATTTTCCCTGAAGGCAGAGCCATGGATTAAATCACATCTATGGAATTTCCATAGCACCATAATTCTAGAGAAATTACTAAAGTAAAATGACTAACTAAATTTAATTTTGTTTTTTTTAAAATGGTTATACTATTTTTCATTTAGCACTTATCACTGCTTCGTATATAATTAAATGTTTTGATGTCTGTCTTATTATTAAATTCATGAGAAATTCTTACAAGATATCCTTTTCTTACCTATACTATAAAAAGAAGAATAAAAATTTTCTAAGACTCAAATTGCTCAGTGGGGGAATGTACAGTCACAGTGGGGAATGGCTCTCCAATCTGTGCAGGTGTGTCTTTTCTCTGCCATTTAAACACGGCTTTATCTAGAATATATAAAACAAAATGCACAGGAACCCAAACTAAATGCGAGTTCCTGAATGGTTAGGAATGACAAATAGCAGCTAGCATGGTGGGAGAAAATTTCGCATAGAATGGATATACAATCTGTCTGAAGTTTATTGGAGTTCAAATGTAACACTTCTTTTTAAAAAAAAGGAAAATCATATTCAGAGAATATGGAAACCAAAGGCATGTAGAGCCAACATTTTTCTCTAGGGAATGCTATTATTTGTAGAGAAAACAGTGTGAGCACAAAAGCAAATCTTTTCCAGGTAACTGCATGTTTGCTATGAAGTCACGTAACTTTCTGATGTAGGCTGAAGGCAAGGAAGGGAGGGTTGTCTAAACCCGGACTGAAGTTTCTCAAAGCATATTTGGAAGGAACATGCTATATTTCCTCCTGGTAAAGTCATCCCTTGGTTAAGCTGATAGAAGCCCTGTTCTGCGTAAGAATGGGCCTCATGAACAATAGGGCAAGATGTATAATATATTCTGCTGGTAGGCGACACTAGTCACAAACAAAATGTTCAGTCCAAATCTAGATCTATTGTTACATAGAACTATAGCACCAGTCATTTCTCCACACCATATAAATTCTGCCATTGGTACATGGCAAAATTAAGCAATTAATGTTCATTGGATATGCACTAAAACATATATAATTATGACTTTATTAACTTCAAAACAACGTTAGAGAGCTATTTTGACAAGAGAATAGGTTTTCATAAACAGTTTTCTTGCAAATTATGAAAAAATTTACTTTACATTTAAATTTATGAAGGTAACATCTATTACACATTATATTTGACTTTTAGTTGGGAGAAGGAAAAATATGATATTTAGAATCTTTTAGAAATTGGAAAGAATGCATATTTCCAAAGGCTTATCTTACTTTGATAAAGTAAGCTATTTTCCTTCTAAAATTCAACTTTTGCCCTAGTTGGTGTGTCCCAGTGGTTAGAGCCTCAGCCTGCTTACCAAAGGGTAGAGGGTTTGATTCCCAGTAAAGGGCATCAAATTCCTGGCCCTGGTCAGGACTCATATGGGAGGCAACCAATCAATGTGTCTCTATTACATTGATGTTTCTCTCTCCCTCTCTTTTTTCCTCTCCCTATCTCCCTTGTACTCTCTCTAAAAATAAATGGAAAAAATATCCTCAGGTGAGGATTAACAACAACAAAAATCAACTTTTGTATTGAACTTTACGTCCAGTGGGAGCTGGAGACCTTTCATCGAAATGTATGAAGCATATTCCAACTATTTATTAGAATCCAGAGAAGCAAAATCTTTAATGAAGTTCAATTTACCCAATCCTAAAATGAAGATAATATAATTTATTATTGGGACTGGAGGTAGAATAACAAGGGTAGAAATTATGATGTATCAGTACATGTTACCATATTTGCTAAATTATTTTAATGTTCCAGGCTAGAAAAAGTAACAATTTCAGGGAATGTTTTTTACTCTCAAAAAGAGAAGTCTATTTTTCTCTATGCATGAGATTAGTTTATGCTTTGCAATTAAGTTTATAGCGTCTGAGACCTTAGAGCAGCCGTGGGCAAACTATGGCCCACTGGCCGGATCCGGCCTGTTTGAAATGAATAAAACTAAAAAAAACCCACAAAAAACCGTACCCTTTTATGTAATGATGTTTACTTTGAATTTATATTAGTTCACACAAACACTCCATCCATGCTTTTATTCCGGCCCTCTGGTCCAGTTTAAGAACCCATTGTGGCCCTTGAGTCAAAAAGTTTGCCCACCCCTGCCTTAGAGGGATAAATTAGCCGGGGTAAGCAGTTGTGTTGGCCCACAGAGTTAGGCTATGTGTTCTATCGTGGGGATCTGCTGTGTGGCCCAAAAGAGCGAGACCTACCAGAAGTCTAGGTTTCAATATGAGCTCTGTCACTAACTACATGCTCTTGGCTTCTACCTCATCTTCTTTATCTATAGAATAGCAATAAAAATTTGAAAATACTATGTATAAACTGATATATTTATGTGACATTAATATTACCTCAAGAAGAAAAAATCAAGACATTAAGACTGGTGTCATATTTGTCTTTTTTCCCTAATATAATTTAGGTATATAAACCACAGAATAAAAGCAAATTATTTACTATTTATCAACCAAAGGAGATAAAATGGAAAATATAAACAAAATAAAAACAAGATCATTTTTTTCTGACCAAAGGTGGAAGGAAATATGGCTTCTTTTTTGGAGAAAAAAATAGAAATAGAATAAAGCCTTGTTCATATACTTGCTTAATAATGCCATTGTCGTAGAACTGAATTCCAGGATATTATAAGAATATTTAATTTTTAATATTTCTGCTATAATGTTGATTATGTAACATATAAAAGAAGGCCTATATGAAATAGTACAGTATGTGGATATTATTTCTATAACATATATTAGATATTGGCAATATGGTTTTTGAGTTCAAGTAAAGGTACTTCTGATTCAATTAGGATTATTTGAAAATCAAATTACTCTTTATCTGCTTCATTCCAGAATAATAAATTACCTCATTTGTAATTAAGGATGAGTTCACTCACAGTTATATAAAATAATTGGTCTAATATTTTCGAAGGTCATGATGCAGGGTAATAACATATTCTAGGAAATTTGTATTTTGTAACTATTTTTAATGACTTGATTTGATTTGATGATCATATTAGCATCGCACATTATAAATAGATGAAAACATAAGGGGATTCTGAAGCCTTGCCACATTGTTCAACTTTTCTGTGTGTATATAAGAGAATTTAGGAGGGTGAGGCAAAATGAAAAAAAAAAACACACCAGAATTTCCAAGATAATGTACAGGTTCCAACATGTACATATGTAACTCTATCTACAAAGTACCTTTCCCACAAATTTTGGTAAAATAAGACCAGAAAAGATAATATTATTGAAGTTTATCAGAAGTAGATTTGAGCAACAACAAAAAATTATATTAACTAAATTACTGAATTAAACAAGAATTCCTTAGTGTCAATAAGTCTTATTCTTTCTACTGCTATTGATAGGCTGTCTTCATTTGTTCTTTCATACAACTGATGTTACTGATCCCTTACCATATGTCAGGTTACCCAGCTACAGTGTAATAGTGTAGCTAGAAGAACTTAATATCTTAGTTAAATTGGCTATTATCCTCAAGATTGCCATAATGCTGCCTCTGCAGATGGTTTGCTGCAATTCCAAGAAACTTAACTGATTATAGTTTTGCCCCAACTTGCTTCTGACCTTAGACAAGTCACTTGGCCTGTCTGCCCCTCAGAATCCACCTCATGGCGATCAGGATGATACCCTCATCCAATCGGAGGCTTGTTGGAAGATGAAATAAAAGCCTAGGTGGCATCATGTGACGTCATCACAAGATGGCCACCATGACATCATCACAAGATGGCTGCCACAAGATGGCTGGCAGGGGAGGGCAGTTGGGGATGATCAGGCTGGCAGGGGAGCAGTTAGGTGTCAATCAGTCAGGCAGGGGAGCAGTTAGGGGGAGATCAGGCTGGCAAGCAGAAGTGGTTAGGGGCATTCAGGGAGGCAAGCAGGCAAGTGGTTAGGAGCCAGCAGTCCCGGGTTGTGAGAGGGATGTCAGGCTGCCAGTTTAGGCCAGATCCCAGATCCCAGCAGTTGGACATCCTCCAAGGGATCCCAGATTGGAGAGGGTGCAGGCCAGGCTGAGGTACATCCCCCCCCACCCATGCACAAATTTTGTGCACCGGGCCTCTAGTAAGATAATATATATTTGGAATGGTTAAAAATAAAGCAGGGTAACAAGGTCATGGTTTAAAAGATACTGCTTTAGTTGAACTGGAAATAATTGTTGAGGTTGTAGCTATCACTTCAGCTGAACTCAAATCCTGAAGTTAACCACCAGTGCATGGGAGTGGGCTTGTGGGTTCTGTTAGCAAAACACATAGCAATTACTCTGGTAAAATACAGAAACTGTCCTTCCAGGATCCAATTATATTACATACTAGAGAATGCATGGATACAAAGTTTGCATACCAATTGAGAAAATCAACATCTCGTGAGCACTTATTCTTCATCAGTGCCACCTTTTTTTGTAAAGACACAAAGATGAATAAACCCCGATTCCTGATGCCAGAAGCTCAAACTTGTGAGATCCTTTTCCATGTTCAAGGAGGATGAGCCAGATGTTCCTAAAGGGCTCATCCCCTTCTAACATGCCATGGCTTCACACAGATCGCAGAAGGTAGCTACAGTCTCACGAGTAAGTTATGAGCATCAGCAGACTTAGTTCTAGGAGCAGTAGAGTAACAATAGATAGCCTTTATCATTGGCTTATGGAGGTCAAAGAATTCCACAGCGTCAGCAATTGTTATAAGCATCTATAATTTTACTTTTCTATACTTTGTTTCCTCATCTCCCCCTACTCCCCCCCGACCACCCCAAGACATTTGTGAGTTAATCCAGGAATTAAACCAAACACATTTACTGATTTGGATTTTTTTTTTAAACCAGAAGCACCTCAAATACAACTCTTTCAAGCTAGATTTCAAATAAGACAGAGATAAATTTCTATAAGAGTAGGAGCTCAGTAAATATTTGTGCAAAGATTAATAGTAAATTAACTGAATCATACTCTTGCTTGTCAAATAGGAATTTCTCAGATTAAACTACTTTTATCAGAGTCTCTGTGAGACTATAAGACAATGAGATGCATATAAGAGCAGCTTCCAAAGTTAAAATGGTTATGCATTTCAATTTTGGAGGGATGAACATGCTCCAATGGCACCATAATTGGTTTCTAAATCAGACAGGACAAGGCACGGTGCACAGCATTTCTGGCCTCTGCTGACACCTTCTAGGGCATTTATAAGGATGGGATGATGCATGTGAAGCAGTTAGTTATGCATGTGAATCAGACAAATAAGTGCTCAAGAAATAAAGTATTCTCTTCTCAATTCTCTAGTTTCAGCTTACCATTTTCTCCTTTTATAGGGTACATTGTTAGAAATCATGCCAGCAGGCAACAGATGGCAGTTTAGTGTTTTAGATATTTTGTTGATATTTGTGTGTGTTTATAAATCACACTTGGTTTCTGCTGTGATACAGGGTAGAAATGAACTGTCATTATTTCACTGTTTTGAAATAAGGAGAGTGGATGGCTTTCATCTCTAGAAAAAAATTTTAAGAATCAGAGATTATTTCTGATTTAAGTTTAAAAGCCCGTTACAACAAAGGTTAATCTGAAACTACATACAGCAGGGTTTCTCAACCTGGGGCCCCTGGTTTTCAAAGCCCAAAAAGTGCCTGCCAAGTTAATTTGTGCTTGTGTGCATTTATTTCTTAAGAAAACAATCTCTAACTTCTGTAGAAACACAAAGGGAACGTGATTATCTCCAGATTAAGAACTATCGGTACAGGAAAGGTCTGTAACAATCCTATATAATAAAAGCCTAATATGCAAATTGTCCCCTTAACCAGGAGTTCGACTGGGGGTGGGACTGGCCAATCTCCTGCAGCCCCTCCCCCTGGCCGGCATGGGGCCCAATCAACCTTTCCCCACCCTAATCCAGGTGGGCTGACCAGACCCCACCTGTGCATGAATTTGTGCACTGGGCCTCTAGTTAGTTTATAATGCATTTCATTTGTGGCTCAAGTATTCACATTCATTTCTCCCTTCTTTTCCATTCATTTGACAAATATTGACTGAACAACTACTATGGGCTTAGAGTAGCAGAAATATAGCAGTGAATAAGCCATCATAAAGTCCTTGATGCTCTCATTGGACTTATATTCTAGACAGGGGAGATGGAAAGCAATGAATAAAGTATGATATAAAATCAGGTAGCAACAAGTGCTATGAAAGAAAATAAAGCAGAGTTGGGGCAATGCTCGATGGGGGGTAGGGTGTGGTCTTACAGTCTCAGACAGTGGCTTAGGGAAATGTCTCCAGGGAGGTGACTCAGAGCAGGGGCCTGAATGAAGAGCAGGAGCAAGCTATGCACATACCCAGGTGACGAGCTGTCCGGGCACTCTTTCTGGCTAGATTTTAGCTTTAATTTTTTTTTTAATCCTCACCCGAGGATATTTTTCCGTTGATGTTTAGAGAGAATGGAAGAGAGAGGGAAAGACAGAGAGAAATATCAGTGTGAGAGAAACACATCCATTGGTTGCCTCCTGCACGGACCCTGACCAGGGCCCAGGCCGGGGAGGAGCCTGCAACTGAGGTACATGCCCTTGACTAGAATCGAACCCAGGACCCTTCAGTGCCCAGGCTGACACTCTATCCACTGAGCCAAGCCAGTTAGGAATAGCTTTAATTTTTTATGCTGACTTTCCTCCTGTATATGTTCCTGTTTACTTTTTGTTGCTGATTTTTTAATTGCTTTTTTCTCATAAGCCCAAATGCATGTGAATTTCTGCTCTCAATTTCCTCTCCTATAAAACAAGAGTCTTTGACTAGCTGATTCCTTAAAATATTAACATGCTGTGGTGCCTATTGTTGTTTTATTGTTTTTATAAAATTCACATACTTCAAAGTTCTCCCAAATGCAGGAATGATCCGGCCTCAGTGACAAATTCCATAATTAGTTCACCTACCAACAGTTCACGAAAAAGTAAAATGTATGTCCTTGGCCTCTGATGGGGACCTACTTGCTGGAAAGTTAAACCGTGCTCTGTGCATGCATCCACTGGCGGGTGAATTATTCCTACTCCTTGGGGTGGTTTTATCAGCACCCGAGTCTGTCTAAGGTTAGGGCTTCCCGTGCTACACAGTGACAAAGGCATATTCCCATCAGGCTTTGGGCATATCCAGGGCCAACACTGCTCCTTTGAGGCTCATGCTGGGAGAAACACTGTGTGAGGTAGGAATTGAGTAAAAATAATGGGCAGAGGGTCACATTTCAGCAAAAGCACTGTTTTTCTAGTTGGACCAATTTTTCTAGCTCATAACTATAAGACTCTACAAAAGAAACTAGTAGCAAACAAATAACAGAAAAGAAAAGGAAGGAAAGGAAAAGAAAGATCTCAAGAATTTGGGACGCTTGATGGATGCTACTGTGTATAACAGAACCACTGGGAATTGTCTACTCTACTATTTTCCACCGAACTGAGGCCAGCCCACAGGCAGGAGTGAAGTCAATGACCTTGCATGCAGCTGTGAATGTCACTCACACTTGGGGTTGGGCCTGAACTCCAGTGTGTATCAGGGTCCATCCCACAGGGGGCTTCTTGGAACACCGTTTACTGGGTCCCAGGCATAGTCCTTGGGACCTAAGAATTTTTTTTTTTTATTTCTAACAGTTTTTTCTTAGGCGATGCTGCTGCTAGACCAATTTTTGAGAACTGTTGGGTTAGAGCATGCCTGACTGGAGAGCGACCACTGGGCCACCCAGTGTGCCATGGCAGCTGGAATGTTGTAAGGAATCCTTGCAGAAGGCCTTGAAGCGGGGCAGCCAAGATGACTCCAGTGAGCACAACAGGCAGGCTCAGGCTGCTGGTATGCAGCTGCCGAGAGGCAAGATGCTTTCCAAACACTGTGCAGGGCTGAAGGTGGTGCCCCAGGGAAGAACTGGCCCATCAAGGCCAGCCCAGAGCAGCCTGATTATAACCATACCCGAAGAGTACAGGACCACGAGTCATCCATCAAATTCTCCCACTGCATGAGGACACGAGATTGGCTACGTTGTCAGCTAAACAATCTTTCAATAAGCAAAATAATAAAAGACCTAAGCTGTTCTCCATTCTATATGCCAGGTAGTATTTATTTTAGCAATAAAGAGTCTCTTTAAATAAAATGTATCAGATCAAGGGGATGTATTTGGCAGGTGTGAATTAAGAGTTTATTTGGTTTCACTCTGTGAATTCCAAACTAAAAGCCATTTCTGAATATAAATATGACGTATGAGCTATGACAAAAGAAAAGCAATGCCCTATGTCGTCTTCTTTGTAATATACATGACTGGTAGCAGGAACTGCCTTTTAATAAAATATTTAATACTTATACAAAGAAACTACTCATATTTTAGGAGAAAAGTATTTCAAATTCATAGCAGATTTGGAGGAAACTAAAAGATTTTTATATGATTATAATAGTAAGAAAAGTAAAGTTTGGTCAAGCAAAGGATATGTGATGGTTAATTTTTTTTACTTTAAATAATTTTTATTTTTCAATTACTGTTGACATAAAATATTACATTCGTTTCAGATACACAACCCAGTGATTAGATATTATATATATTATGAAGTTATTGCCCTGATGAATCTCATACCCCTCTGAAAATATTATGGTTATTAAAATAGTATTGACTATATCCTCTATGCTTGTACTTTCCATCCCTTGTACTTTACATCTGCAACTACCAATTTGTACTTCTTAATCCCTTCGCCTTTTTTATACATTCCTTCAACCTCCTTCCCATCTGAATTCCTTTAGCTTGTTCCTATCTGGGAAACTCACTATCTCTCCTTTGATACTAAATGATAGCTTTGCTGTGCTGAGTAATCTTGGTTGTGGGTCCTTGCCTTTCTTCACTTTAAATATTTCTTGCCAATCCCTTCTGGCCTGCAAAGTTTCTGTTGACTAGGCAGCTGACAGTCTTATGGTAACTACCTTGTAGGTAATGAATTGCTTTTCTTTTGCTGCTTTTAAGTTTCTAGCTCTGTCTTTAACCCTTGGAATTTTAATTATGATATGTCTTGGTGTGGGCCTCTTTGGGTTCTCTTGTTTGGGATTCTTTGTGCTTCCTAGACTTGATTGCCTATGTCCTTCACTAGGTAAGGGACGTTTTCTGTCATTATTTTTTTCACTGTGATGGTTAATTTTATGTTTCAACTTGGCTAGTCTGTGGTGCCAGTTGTTTGTTCAAACACAAGTCTAGATATTGCTGTGAATGTGTTTTTAAAGATGTGATTAACATTTAAATCAGTTGACTTTGAGTAGAGAGATTACTCTTCAAATTGTTTGTGGGCCTCATCCAATCAGTTGAAGGCCTTGAGAGAAAAGACTGAGATTTCCAAAGAACAAGGAATTTTACCTCATGGTACAACACAGAAACCCTGCCTAATTTTCCATCCTGCTGCCCTGCGGAATTTGAACTTAGGACTAAAACATCAACCCTCTCCTTAATTTCCAGCCTGTTTGTCTGCCTTACCAAGTTCAGACTTGCCAGCCCCCATAATCACATAAGCCAATTATTTGACACTTGAACTTTCCAGACTGCTGCCCACACCAACTCAAAGCAGCAAACACTTCTTCCTTATGGACTATACACCTATCCCAGAACGAGTCTGGCTTCAGCCTTTCACACTTCCCTTATCGATCGCCAATGCAAATTCTTTCAAAGAAGCTTACCTCTGTCTTCCCCAAACTCATTGTATAAAGGAGCTCTCTCAGCTCCAGGATGGTGGGCACGTTTGTCTTCTTTACCTAGAGCTGCTGCTGGCAGTGTAGCTGCATTTTCTGGCTAGTTTATGGCTCAATAAACCCTTTCTTTCAGAAAAGCTTTTGGACTCCAAGGTTTTTATTATTGATCTATCATCTATCTATCTATCTATCTATCTATCTATCTATCTATCTATCTATCTATCTACCTTTCTTTCTTTCTATCTACCTATCATCTATCTATCTATCTTTATATATTTAAATCAGTTGCATTTCCTTTCCTTGGAAAGTGTGAAGAGAAGTGGATTTATGATTCCTCAGTGACTTAAGAGATTGGACAATCTACCCCTGTGTTTCATGCGCAGTTATTTCATGTCCTTTGCAGCCTCAAGTGTAGCTACACCAAGTAATTTGTCTGACCAGAGATGATGGCTCATTGCTGAGACAGAAACATCAATACAGGGCTGCTGTTTTGCACAACTCCTGGCATGGTGCAATGTGGTGTCCCCAATCAGTTACAACCACTGGATGGAAAAAAGCATTAAAACTACATATGTCTGTACTTTTAGAACTAAAATGTGCTCAAATAAAGGTTATAAGATGGGAAAGAATTCCTATTCTATGCAAGGAACTATGCTAGGCAATTTAAATTCATAATCTTATTTGATTTTTTAATGTGACTAAGTCTGATGATAATGATGATTATAATGGTGATGATGCTTTCCATTTAGGGCAGTGATGGCGAACCTATGACACGCGTGTCAGAGGTGACATGCGAACTCATTTTTTTGGTTGATTTTTCTTTGTTAAATGGCATTTAAATGTATAAAATAAATATCAAAAATATAAATCTTTGTTTTGCTATGGTTGCAAATATCAAAAAATTTCTATATGTGACACGACACCAGAGTTAGCGTTTTTCAAAATGCTGACACGTCGAGCTCAAAAGGTTCGCCATCACTGATTTAGGGGGTAAGAAAAAGAGGGTCAGATGACCTGAAAAAGTTGGGCTATTAGTAAATAAAGGGACATAAATTTAAGTCATATATGATTCTAAAGCTTATACTCTTTTCCTACACTGGATTGCCTTAGGTCAAAGTTAGACATTTATAGCGCTGAATGTAGTTTCAATAAATGCTGTTGATTCAACTTATAGATACACCAAGCTGATTTTTCTAGACATTGGTCTGAAAATCTACAGCAGGTGAATATAAGTCAACATTTCATATCATTTTCATAATAAATGTAAGGACCCACATTGGAAATACTTAGTCGTTTAGTTTTCCAGAATGCTAGCACAAACGGTCCATGCCATCAAGATGTTTGGTTAGGACCGGTTTCCTTGGGAAAGTGGTGAGGGTTTCTCATAATTTTGGATTTCTTTTACTTTGATATTTTCCAAAGCTGTTGTTATCCTATAAACCACTCACTAATTTACTCATTATTTTTTTATTCAATATTTGTTGCATACTTAATATGCCAAAATTTTATATTTTATACGTAGGAAAGTGGAATATGAATTAGCTACAGGTTCTCCCTTTACAGTAAAGTCAGTCCAGAGGGGGAATTCTAGAAATAAGTAGAAGATAGCGTGCAGAGGCACATGTGGTTTTTGATGTTTTCCACAAATCAATGCCAGCAAGACAGTTCTTACCAAATGATAGAAATGATTACTGATGAGCTAATGCATGAGGTTAGTTGTTTATTCCTCTAAAGCACAATGTAGATGATAATCGTCATGATACAAGCCAGATTGATCTTTTAGGAAAGCGAGTGCAGATAAAATCACTTGAGTATATATTTTTTTCTACCAGCTCAGTAAATAGGACATAAAATAATAACCACCGAAGTAGGCTTCATTTTGTAAATAGACATAGATTGCTTGTGATGGGAAAGGGAAAAATAATCTAATTATGGGAACATACTTAATTTAGTAAGTTTAGTCAACTTCTAATTATTTAACTATTCCAATTTTCCTCAAGCATATGTTTTTCAATTAGCAGCAGAAATAAAATGTAGGCTAGCTTGAATTTGTAAGTAAGTCATGGTCTAAATGTTTACTTTCAAGTCTACCTTATGGAACTCTGAAATCATGTCCTCATAGACAAAAACACGGACATGGTGGCTGGATTACCAAGTCTGCTCACAAAATCATCGTGTACCTAATTGTCACGTACTAAAGTTTAACTGTTCTTCTTGTTTTTTGTAAGATGAGCCGTGGATACAAGAACTTGATGGCAAAGTGCACATAGTTCTTCTAATGCAATTAGATAATTGACTTTCCCATTGTTCAGGCTGGGGATGTATCCAGGAGGGAGTTGATGAAGGGACTGGGTGGTCTTGCCAGTTTCAAACCCCCAGTCACACTCTCCCTTTTTATATTATAGCCCCTGGACTGGTACTCTTTTCCCAAGTACAGTAGATATTTCTGATAAGGTTTTATCTCTTCTTGTGTTGGGAACAAGAGGAACATACAGAAAACCAGATATACTGCTTTTAGGAAAAAAAGAGAGAGAGAAACAGGTGACCAGTAAATCAATCTCTCTGGTGCATTCTTTTCTCTTGCTTAATGGAAAACGCAAAATCACATTTTGGTAATCATGATAAAGGAAGCTTGTCTACATTTCTGGGGAAAATGAGAAATGCAGAGCCCCAAGCATGACATCATTAAAGCTTAAGGATGTGAAGGCGCCTTGGGACCATGAGCAGCAGAGCCAGACCGAGCAGGAATAGCTGTGCTGTGGGTGGAGGTGCAAGTAAGGTGCAGGTCTGGGACTCTAATCTCTCTTTGGCAGTATTCGGCTCACCCCATATCATTCCTCAGACACAGATTTACCCATTAGAATCAGCTTGAGGGTCAGAGATTCGTCTTACGTACCAGGAGGCAGAGAGGGACGGGAAGAAAGAAGACCATGGCTGGAGAATTTCTGTGGCCAATTCCAACAGGTCTGGGCCATAAGCAAATCAAGAGAGAAGATGAGTAAGCAACCGTCCCTCTCCTCTGGGCACAGAAGCTGAGAAGCCCATTTCAGTATTTAAGTAAGTCAGGATTAGCAGCTATCAATACGAATACAGAGTAAGGGCTCCTAAATCTCTAGGGAAAGGGAAGTACAAAATGAAAAACTTCCTGGAGATCTTATTTGAATAAATATGGTGCAAATGGGGAGGGACAGAAGAAAGGCATGTAGTAAGTTAAAGAGGTAGAAGAGAGCATGACCTCCCTTAGGTGGTATGTGGGTGTTTGATGGTTGCTGGAACGTAAGGTACATTATGTGGCAGATCATGCAAAGCCAAGCTAGAGGGATAGGATCATTCAGGGCTATGGGCCGCATGGAGAAAGCAGTATATTATTCTCTAGAAGATAGGGAGCTACTAAACTGTAAGCAGAAGTAACGTCGAGAGATTTGCACTTTGGATGGATGAACGGGCACTGTGTTGGAAGTAGATTTAAGGACGGCGGGCTGCAAAGGATACCAGTAGGAGGCTGTGGCAAGAGTCCATAAGAAAAATGACGAAGACTTAATGAGGACCATTATTATAGTGTTGGTAGTAGGAAAGGGGAATATGGTTTCTCATTCAAAAAATATTTAGGTACTTCTGGTTATTATGACTGAATAAACACATTCACTTATCTTAGATTCCTCCCCTAAACACATTGCAGAGTAAAAAAGAAAAGATAGAAAAAAATGGAAGCCAAGGTGACCACAGGATAGAGATCATGCAGCCCAAATCAATAACATTTTACTCTGGAAAGTAGATGGACTGTTGGTGGCGACTGTAGGCTGCGGAGAGCTGTATTCCCAGCCTTCTGGGGTGAGGTGGGGTGAGGAGGTCTGTAAGAGGGAAGCAGATTCAAGGAGCTTAAGAAAACAAGAATATGCTCTGGAATTGAAGACACCGGTTACCAGGGAAGGGCCTATAAGGATGAAAAGAGGACCAACTTTATGCCAGATAAATTCCTAGATCCCCAAGCACGTACTGCACAGCCAGTTACCTACCCATCTGCAACTTCAGCAG